>NW_026645612.1:647970-971955 GCF_949987535.1 Balaenoptera acutorostrata
GCCCCCCAGAACGAGAAGAGGGCCACAAGCAATCCTGCGCTTTTGCGGCCAGCTCCCAAAAAGCGACTTGAAAAATGGAACTCAGGGGCACTGCAATTCCCAAACCTGCAGAGTTATAAATGATAACTCTCGTCCACAAATATATTGAGGGAAGGCAACGAAGAGGATTTGAAAGCAAGGCAGAATTGCAGGAAACAGATTTCAGGAGGTAGATTCGAATCACCTTGAAAGCACATGAAAAGCGGCAAACCTTGGACAATGATGCCCTTGGCCAAAAAGGGCGTATGCGTTTTTTCCTGAAAATATTCAGGAAAAAACGCATACGCCCTTTTTGGCCAACCAAGCAACCTGGAAAGGCAAATCAGCGCGACAAAGAAGTCTAGCTTCCCATCAGGCAAAATGGCCATGCGGAAAAAAGTGTCAAAACCAGAAATGCAGGACCGGCCATGGAGAAATGGGAGCCTTGCTACGCTGATGGGCGGTATATAAATTGCCAACAGCCACTCTGGAGAAGTGTACAGTGTGTCCTGAAACATCTAAAAAGCACAGCTTGGAGAGCATAGGGCACTTCCACTCATGGGCCTATAAATTGGGAAAAATAAAAATCAGCATTACACACGCACCCGAAAATTTAGGGCTGCTCTGTTGACAAGAACCCCCACTTCATTACACCTTAAATATCCTAGGAAAGAGAAAAATGGATAAAGATGATGGGGTCCTCATGTACAATGGAATATCACTCAGCCATGAAATCAACGTCATAAGGCTAGTAGCAGAACGATGAGTGGATTTAGGTACGAGGACTCTAAGTGAAATAAGTCACACAGAAAAAGACACTTATAAAAGATATCACTTATAGAGGGAATGTAAAAACCGCTACACTTGAACTGAATTACAAAACAGAACAGACTCACACGTTTAGAAAACACACTATGGCTGCTGAACGGGAAAGGTGAGGTGGGGTGATGCATAAAACAAGGGTTTCAAATTAGCTCCGATACCCTTCCATAAACCCAATATGTAATAGACAAGACCTACTCCTTGCTCAGTGAACTGGACTCAACACCCCCTATTCACCGCACAAGAATATATCTGACTAGTAAGAATCTTCAAACCTATGTATTGATATCTCTCTGTAAGTGAGTCAAGGTGCTGTAACACGGCATAAACACAGCCGTGAAAAGCAGCTAAACCCCATTATAAAAATAAATTACTTTTCAAAACCCGTGAAACAAAGACAGTGAAAGAGAGAGAAATTCTTACAAAATTAGTTCAGGGGCTGTGATGCAACCTGGATTGACCATATCTAGACCCACAGCTGATTGAGACATAAGGGTGGACACTCTTGGGGCTGAGAGGTTTGGTGAGGTTGGGTGAGCCAACGCAGACCCTTTCAAGTAATACTGCATGGTACCCATCCCATGGGTCCCAAATCTCCAGGTTCAAGGGCATCTTCCTACATCAAAAACATGCATGAGAAACCCAGAAGATGGTACACCGTGTGATCGGGAAAGGTTTCTAAAACGCACCTCATTTCTCATCTCCTTGTGCACAGGTTCGCCATTCCAGCCACTTTACTAGCCATCTCACTCCTTGGAGAATCAGCACCTTTAACCTCCTGTTCCGTACAGGTTGCAATTTGTCCTGAGGATGAACGGGAAGAGGGGGAACCAATGAGACACTAGCTCTAGGTGTTGGGACAGGCAGAGGTCACTCTATTTTCCAATCAGGAAGAAGAATTAACCACAGGCTCAACCTGCCCCCCAGAACCAGAAGAGGGCCTGAAGCAATCCTGCGCTTTTGCGGCCAGCTCCCAAATAAGCGACTTGAAAAATGGAGCTCAGGGTCACTGCAATTCACAAACCTGCAGAGTTTTAAATGATACCTCTCGTCCACAAATATATTAAGGGAAGGCAACGAAGAGGCTTTGAAAGCAAGGCAGAATTGCAGGAAACAGATTTCAGGAGGTAGATTCGAATCGCCTTGAAAGCACCTGAAAAGCGGCAAAACGTGGACAATGATGCCCTTGGCCAAAAAGGGCGTATGCGTTTTTTCCTGAATATATTCAGGAAAAAACGCATACGCCCTTTTTGGCCAACCAAGCAACCTGGAAAGTCCAATCAGCGCTCCAAAGAAGTCTCGCTTCCCAGCGGGCAAACGGGCCATGCGGAAAAAAGTGTCCAAACCAGAACTGCACGACCGGCCATGGAGAAATGGGAGCCTTGCTTCGCTGATGGGCGGGATGTAAATTGCCAACAGCCACTCGGGAGAAGTGTACGGTGTGTCCTGAAACATCTAAAAAACACAGCTTGGAGAGCGTAGGGCACTTCCACTCATGGGCGTATAAATTGGGAAAACTAAAAATCAGCAAGACACAGGCACCCCAAAGTTTAGGGCTGCTCTGTTGACAAGAACCCCCACTTCATTACACCTTAAATATCCTAGGAAAGAGAAAAATGGATAAAGAAGTTGGGGTCCTCATGTACAATGGAATATCACTCAGCCATGAAATCAACGTCATAAGGCTAGTAGCAGCACGATGAGTGGATTTAGGTACGACGATTCTAAGTGAAATAAGTCACACAGAAAAAGACACTTATCATAAGATATCACTTAGAGAGGGAATGTAAAAACCGCTACACTTGAACTGAATTACAAAACAGAACAGAGTCACACGTTTAGAAAACACACTATGGCTGCTGAACGGGAAAGGTGAGGTGGGGTGATGCATAAAACAAGGGTTTCAAATTAGCTCCGATACCGTTCCATAAACCCAATATGTAAGAGACAAGACCTATTCCTTTTTCAGTGAACTGGACTCAACACCCCCTATTCACCGCACAAGAATATATCTGACTAGTAAGAATCCTCAAACCTATGTATTGATATCTCTCTGTAAGTGAGTCAAGGGGGTGTAAAGCGGCATAAACACAGCCGTGAAAAGCAGCTAAACCCCATTATAAAAATAAATCACTTTTCAAAACCCGTGAAACAAAGACAGTGAAAGAGAGAGAAATTCTTCCAAAATTCGTTCAGGGGCTGTGATGCAACCTGGATTGACCATATCTAGACCCACAGCTGATTGAGACATAAGGGTGGACACTCTTGGGGCTGAGAGGTTCGGTGAGTTTGGGTGAGCCAACGCAGACCCTTTCAAGTAATACTGCATGGTACCCATCCCATGGGTCCCAAATCTCCAGGTTCAAGGGCATCTTCCTACATCGAAATCAGGCATGAGAAACCCAGAAGATGGTACACCGTGTGATCGGGAAAGGTTTCTAAAACGCACCTCATTTCTCATCTCCTTTGCTCGGGTTCGCCATTCCAGCCGATTTACTAGCCATCTCCCTCCTTGGAGAATCAGCACCTTTAACCTCCTGTTCCGTACAGGTTGCAATTTGTCCTGAGGATGAACGGGAAGAGGGGGAACCAATGAGAGACTAGCTCTAGGTGTTGGGACAGGCACAGGTCACTCTATTTTCCCATCAGGAAGAAGAATTAAGCAGAAGCTCAGCCTGCCCCCCAGAACCAGAAGAGGGCCTGAAGCAATCCTGCGCTTTTGCGGCCAGCTCCCAAAAAAGCGAGTTGAAAAATGGAGCTCAGGGGCACTGCAATTCACAAACCTGCAGAGTTTTAAATGATACCTCTCGTCCACAAATATATTAAGGGAAGGCAACGAAGAGGCTTTGAAAGCAAGGCAGAATTGCAGGAAACAGATTTCAGGAGGTAGATTCGAATCGCCTTGAAAGCACCTGAAAAGCGGCAAAACGTGGACAATGATGCCCTTGGCCAAAAAGGGCGTATGCGTTTTTTCCTGAATATATTCAGGAAAAAACGCATACGCCCTTTTTGGCCAACCAAGCAACCTGGAAAGGCAAATCAGTGCTACAAAGAAGTTTCGCTTCTCAGGGGGAAAAAGGGCCATGCGGAAAAAAGTGTCCAAACCAGAAATGCAGGACCGGCCATGGAGAAATGGGAGCCTTGCTACGCTGATGGGTGGGATGTAAATTGCCAACAGCCACTCTGGAGAAGTGTACGGTGTGTTCTGAAACATATAAAAAACACAGCTTGGAGAGCATAGGGCACTTCCACTCATGGGCGTATAAATTGGGAAAACTAAAAATCAGCAAGACACAGGCACCCCAAAGTTTAGGGCTTCTCTGTTGACAAGAACCCCCACTTCATTACACCTTAAATATCCTAGGAAAGAGAAAAATGGATAAAGAAGTTGTGGTCCTCATGTACAATGGAATATCACTCAGCCATGAAATCAACGTCATAAGGCTAGTAGCAGCACGATGAGTGGATTTAGGTACGACGATTCTAAGTGAAATAAGTCACACAGAAAAAGACACTTATCATAAGATATCACTTATAGAGGGAATGTAAAAACCACTACACTTAAACTGAATTACAAAACAGAACAGAGTCACACTTTAGAAAACACACTATGGCTGCTGAACGGGAAAGGTGAGGTGGGGTGATGCATAAAACAAGGGTTTCAAATTAGTTCCGATACCCTTCCATAAACCCAATATGTAATAGACAAGACCTACTCCTTGCTCAGTGAACTGGACTCAACACCCCCTATTCACCGCACAAGAATATATCTGACTAGTAAGAATCTTCAAACCTATGTATTGATATCTCTCTGGAAGTGAGTCAAGGGGCTGTAACACGGCCTAAACACAGCCGTGAAAAGCAGCTAAACCCCATTATAAAAATAAATTACTTTTCAAAACCCGTGAAACAAAGACAGTGAAAGAGAGAGAAATTCTTACAAAATTCGTTCAGTGGCTGTGATGCAACCTGGATTGACCATATCTGGACCCACAGCTGATTGAGACATAAGGGTGGACACTCTTGGCCTGAGAGGTTCGTTGAGGTTGGGTGAGCCAACGCAGACCCTTTAAAGTAATACTGCATGGTACCCATCCCATGGGTCCCAAATCTCCAGGTTCAAGGGCATCTTCCTACGTCGAAAACAGGCATGAGAATCCCAGAAGATGGCACACCGTGTGATCGGGAAAGGTTTCTAAAAAGCACCTCATTTCTCATCTCCTTGTGCTCGGGTTCGCCATTGCAGCCCCTTTTCTAGCCTTCTCCCTCCTTGGAGAATCAGCACCTTTAACTTCCTGTTCCGTACAGGTTGCAATTTGTCCTGAGGATGAACGGGAAGAGGGGGAACCAATGAGAGACTAGCTCTAGTGGTTGGGACTGGCACAGGTCACTCTATTTTCCCATCAGGAAGAAGAATTAACCACAGCCTCAGCCTGCCCCCCAGAACGAGAAGAGGGCCACAAGCAATCCTGCGCTTTTGCGGCCAGCTCCCAAAAAGCGACTTGAAAAATGGAACTCAGGGGCACTGCAATTCCCAAACCTGCAGAGTTATAAATGATAACTCTCGTCCACAAATATATTGAGGGAAGGCAACGAAGAGGATTTGAAAGCAAGGCAGAATTGCAGGAAACAGATTTCAGGAGGTAGATTCGAATCGCCTTGAAAGCACATGAAAAGCGGCAAACCGTGGACAATGATGCCCTTGGCCAAAAAGGGCGTATGCGTTTTTTCCTGAATATATTCAGGAAAAAACGCATACGCCCTTTTTGGCCAACCAAGCAACCTGGAAAGGCCAATCAGCACTCCAAAGAAGTCTCGCTTCCTAGCGGGCAAAAGGGCCATGCGGAAAAAAGTGTCCAAACCAGAACTGCACGACCGGCCATGGAGAAATGGGAGCCTTGCTTCGCTGATGGGCGGGATGTAAATTGCCAACAGCCACTCGGGAGAAGTGTACGGTGTGTCCTGAAACATCTAAAAAACACAGCTTGGAGAGCGTAGGGCACTTCCACTCATGGGCGTATAAATTGGGAAAACTAAAAATCAGCAAGACACAGGCACCCCAAAGTTTAGGGCTGCTCTGTTGACAAGAACCCCCACTTCATTACACCTTAAATATCCTAGGAAAGAGAAAAATGGATAAAGAAGTTGGGGTCCTCATGTACAATGGAATATCACTCAGCCATGAAATCAACGTCATAAGGCTAGTAGCAGCACGATGAGTGGATTTAGGTACGACGATTCTAAGTGAAATAAGTCACACAGAAAAAGACACTTATCATAAGATATCACTTAGAGAGGGAATGTAAAAACCGCTACACTTGAACTGAATTGCAAAACAGAACAGAGTCACACGTTTAGAAAACACACTATGGCTGCTGAACGGGAAAGGTGAGGTGGGGTGATGCATAAAACAAGGGTTTCAAATTAGCTCCGATACAGTTCCATAAACCCAATATGTAAGAGACAAGACCTATTCCTTTTTCAGTGACCAGGACTCAACACCCCCTATTCACCGCACAAGAATATATCTGACTAGTAAGAATCTTCAAACCTATGTATTGATATCTCTCTGGAAGTGAGTCAAGGGGCTGTAACACGGCCTAAACACAGCCGTGAAAAGCAGCTAAACCCCATTATAAAAATAAATTACTTTTCAAAACCCATGAAACAAAGACAGTGAAAGAGAGAGAAATTCTTACAAAATTCGTTCAGGGGCTGTGATGCAACCTGGATTGACCATATCTGGACCCACAGCTGATTGAGACATAAGGGTGGACACTCTTGGGGCTGAGAGGTTTGGTGTGGTTGGGTGAGCCAACGCAGACCCTTTAAAGTAATACTGCATGGTACCCATCCCATGGGTCCCAAATCTCCAGGTTCAAGGGCATCTTTCTACGTCGAAAACATGCATGAGAAACCCAGAAGATGGCACACCGTGTGATCGGGAAAGGTTTCTAAAACGCACCTCATTTCTCATCTCCTTGTGCTCGGGTTCGCCATTCCAACCCCTTTTCTAGCCTTCTCCCTCCCTGGAGAATCAGCACCTTTAACCTCCTGTTCCGTACAGGTTGCAATTTGTCCTGAGGATGAACGGAAAGAGGGGGAACCAATGAGAGACTAGCTCTAGTTGTTGGGACTGGCACAGGTCACTCTATTTTCCCATCAGGAAGAAGAATTAACCACAGCCTCAGCCTGCCCCCCAGAACGAGAAGAGGGCCACAAGCAATCCTGCGCTTTTGCGGCCAGCTCCCAAAAAGCGATTTGAAAAATGGAACTCAGGGGCACTGCAATTCCCAAACCTGCAGAGTTATAAATGATAACTCTCGTCCACAAATATATTGAGGGAAGGCAACGAAGAGGATTTGAAAGCAAGGCAGAATTGCAGGAAACAGATTTCAGGAGGTAGATTCGAATCGCCTTGAAAGCACCTGAAAAGCGGCAAACCTTGGACAATGATGCCCTTGGCCAAAAAGGGCGTATGCGTTTTTTCCTGAAAATATTCAGGAAAAAACGCATACGCCCTTTTTGGCCAACCAAGCAACCTGGAAAGGCAAATCAGCGCGACAAAGAAGTCTAGCTTCCCATCAGGCAAAATGGCCATGCGGAAAAAAGTGTCAAAACCAGAAATGCAGGACCGGCCATGGAGAAATGGGAGCCTTGCTACGCTGATGGGCGGTATATAAATTGCCAACAGCCACTCTGGAGAAGTGTACAGTGTGTCCTGAAACATCTAAAAAGCACAGCTTGGAGAGCATAGGGCACTTCCACTCATGGGCCTATAAATTGGGAAAAATAAAAATCAGCATTACACACGCACCCGAAAATTTAGGGCTGCTCTGTTGACAAAAACCCCCACTTCATTACACCTTAAATATCCTAGGAAAGAGAAAAATGGATAAAGATGTTGGGGTCCTCATGTACAATGGAATATCACTCAGCCATGAAATCAACGTCATAAGGCTAGTAGCAGAACGATGAGTGGATTTAGGTACGAGGACTCTAAGTGAAATAAGTCACACAGAAAAAGACACTTATAATAAGATATCACTTATAGAGGGAATGTAAAAACCGCTACACTTGAACTGAATTACAAAACAGAACAGAGTCACACGTTTAGAAAACACACTATGGCTGCTGAACGGGAAAGGTGAGGTGGGGTGATGCATAAAACAAGGGTTTCAAATTAGCTCCGATACCCTTCCATAAACCCAATATGTAATAGACAAGACCTACTCCTTGCTCAGTGAACTGGACTCAACACCCCCTATTCACCGCACAAGAATATATCTGACTAGTAAGAATCTTCAAACCTATGTATTGATATCTCTCTGTAAGTGAATCAAGGTGCTGTAACACGGCATAAACACAGCCGTGAAAAGCAGCTAAACCCCATTATAAAAATAAATTACTTTTCAAAACCCGTGAAACAAAGACAGTGAAAGAGAGAGAAATTCTTACAAAATTAGTTCAGGGGCTGTGATGCAACCTGGATTGACCATATCTAGACCCACAGGTGATTGAGACATAAGGGTGGACACTCTTGGGGCTGAGAGGTTTGGTGAGGTTGGGTGAGCCAACGCAGACCCTTTCAAGTAATACTGCATGGTACCCATCCCATGGGTCCCAAATCTCCAGGTTCAAGGGCATCTTCCTACATCAAAAACATGCATGAGAAACCCAGAAGATGGTACACCGTGTGATCGGGAAAGGTTTCTAAAACGCACCTCATTTCTCATCTCCTTGTGCACAGGTTCGCCATTCCAGCCACTTTACTAGCCATCTCACTCCTTGGAGAATCAGCACCTTTAACCTCCTGTTCCGTACAGGTTGCAATTTGTCCTGAGGATGAACGGGAAGAGGGGGAACCAATGAGACACTAGCTCTAGGTGTTGGGACAGGCAGAGGTCACTCTATTTTCCAATCAGGAAGAAGAATTAACCACAGGCTCAACCTGCCCCCCAGAACCAGAAGAGGGCCTGAAGCAATCCTGCGCTTTTGCGGCCAGCTCCCAAATAAGCGACTTGAAAAATGGAGCTCAGGGTCACTGCAATTCACAAACCTGCAGAGTTTTAAATGATACCTCTCGTCCACAAATATATTAAGGGAAGGCAACGAAGAGGCTTTGAAAGCAAGGCAGAATTGCAGGAAACAGATTTCAGGAGGTAGATTCGAATCGCCTTGAAAGCACCTGAAAAGCGGCAAAACGTGGACAATGATGCCCTTGGCCAAAAAGGGCGTATGCGTTTTTTCCTGAATATATTCAGGAAAAAACGCATACGCCCTTTTTGGCCAACCAAGCAACCTGGAAAGGCAAATCAGTGCTACAAAGAAGTTTCGCTTCTCAGGGGGAAAAAGGGCCATGCGGAAAAAAGTGTCCAAACCAGAAATGCAGGACCGGCCATGGAGAAATGGGAGCCTTGCTACGCTGATGGGTGGGATGTAAATTGCCAACAGCCACTCTGGAGAAGTGTACGGTGTGTTCTGAAACATCTAAAAAACACAGCTTGGAGAGCATAGGGCACTTCCACTCATGGGCGTATAAATTGGGAAAACTAAAAATCAGCAAGACACAGGCACCCCAAAGTTTAGGGCTGCTCTGTTGACAAGAACCGCCACTTCATTACACCTTAAATATCCTAGGAAAGAGAAAAATGGATAAAGAAGTTGTGGACCTCATGTACAATGGAATATCACTCAGCCATGAAATCAACGTCATAAGGCTAGTAGCAGCACGATGAGTGGATTTAGGTACGACGATTCTAAGTGAAATAAGTCACACAGAAAAAGACACTTATCATAAGATATCACTTATAGAGGGAATGTAAAAACTGCTACACTTGAACTGAATGGCAAAACAGGACAGAGTCAGACGTTTAGAAAACACAGTATGGCTGCTGAACGGGAAAGGTGAGGTGGGGTGATGAATAAAACAAGGGTTTCAAATTAGCTCAGATACCGTTCCATAAACCCAATATGTAAGAGACAAGACCTATTCCTTTTTCAGTGAACTGGAATCAACACCCCCTATTCACCACACAAGAATATATCTGACTAGTAAGAATCTTCAAACCTATGTATTGATATCTCTCTGTAAGTGAGTCAAGGGGGTGTAAAGCGGCATAAACACAGCCGTGAAAAGCAGCTAAACCCCATTATAAAAATAAATTACTTTTAAAAACCAGTGAAACAAAGACAGTGAAAGAAAGAGAAATTCTTACAAAATTCGTTCAGGGGCTGTGATGCAACCTGGATTGACCATATCTAGACCCACAGCTGATTGAGACATAAGGGTGGACACTCTTGGGGCTGAGAGGTTTGGTGAGGTTGGGTGAGCCAACGCAGACCCTTTCAAGTAATACTGCATGGTACCCATCCCATGGGTCCCAAATCTCCAGGTTCAAGGGCATCTTCCTACGTCGAAAACATGCATGAGAAACCCAGAAGATGGCACACCGTGTGATCGGGAAAGGTTTCTAAAAAGCACCTCATTTCTCATCTCCTTGTGCTCGGGTTCGCCATTCCAGCCCCTTTTCTAGCCTTCTCCCTCCTTGGAGAATCAGCACCTTTAACCTCCTGTTCCGTACAGGTTGCAATTTGTCCTGAGGATGAACGGGAAGAGGGGGAACCAATGAGAGACTAGCTCTAGTGGTTGGGACTGGCACAGGTCACTCTATTTTCCCATCAGGAAGAAGAATTAACCACAGCCTCAGCCTGCCCCCCAGAACGAGAAGAGGGCCACAAGCAATCCTGCGCTTTTGCGGCCAGCTCCCAAAAAGCGACTTGAAAAATGGAACTCAGGGGCACTGCAATTCCCAAACCTGCAGACTTATAAATGACAACTCTCGTCCACAAATATATTGAGGGAAGGCAACGAAGAGGATTTGAAAGCAAGGCAGAATTGCAGGAAACAGATTTCAGGAGGTAGATTCGAATCGCCTTGAAAGCACATGAAAAGCGGCAAAACGTGGACAATGATGCCCTTGGCCAAAAAGGGCGTATGCGTTTTTTCCTGAATATATTCAGGAAAAAACGCATACGCCCTTTTTGGCCAACCAAGCAACCTGGAAAGGCAAATCAGCGCTACAAAGAAGTCTACCTTCCCATCAGGCAAAAGGGCCATGCGGAAAAAAGTGTCAAAACCAGAAATGCACGCCCGGTCATGGAGAAATGGGAGCCTTGCTACGCTGATGGGCGGTATATAAATTGCCAACAGCCACTCTGGAGAAGTGTACAGTGTGTCCTGAAATATCTAAAAAGCACAGCTTGGAGAGCATAGGGCACTTCCACTCATGGGCCTATAAATTGGGAAAAATAAAAATCAGAATTACACAGGCACCCGAAAATTTAGGGCTGCTCTGTTGACAAGAACCCCCACTTCATTACACCTTAAATATCCTAGGAAAGAGAAAAATGGATAAAGATGTTGGGGTCCTCATGTACAATGGAATATCACTCAGCCATGAAATCAACGTCATAAGGCTAGTAGCAGAACGATGAGTGGATTTAGGTCCGAGGACTCTAAGTGAAATATGTCACACAGAAAAAGACACTTATCATAAGATATCACTTATAGAGGGAATGTAAAAACCGCTACACTTGAACTGAATTGCAAAACAGAACAGAGTCACACGTTTAGAAAACACACTATGGCTGCTGAACGGGAAAGGTGAGGTGGGGTGATGCATAAAACAAGGGTTTCAAATTAGCTCCGATACCCTTCCATAAACCCAATATGTAATAGACAAGACCTACTCCTTGCTCAGTGAACTGGACTCAACACCCCCTATTCACCACACAAGAATATATCTGACTAGTAAGAATCTTCAAACCTATGTATTGATATCTCTCTGGAAGTGAGTCAAGGGGCTGTAACACGGCATAAACACAGCCGTGAAAAGCAGCTAAACCCCATTATAAAAATAAATTACTTTTCAAAACCCATAAAACAAAGACAGTGAAAGAGAGAGAAATTCTTACAAAATTCGTTCAGGGGCTGTGATGCAACCTGGATTGACCATATCTGGACCCACAGCTGATTGAGACATAAGGGTGGACACTCTTGGGGCTGAGAGGTTTGGTGAGGTTGGGTGAGCCAACGCAGACCCTTTAAAGTAATACTGCATGGTACCCATCCCATGGGTCCCAAATCTCCAGGTTCAAGGGCATCTTCCTACGTCGAAAACATGCATGAGAAACCCAGAAGATGGCACACCGTGTGATCGGGAAAGGTTTCTAAAACGCACCTCATTTCTCATCTCCTTGTGCTCGGGTTCGCCATTGCAGCCCCTTTTCTAGCCTTCTCCCTCCTTGGAGAATCAGCACCTTTAACCTCCTGTTCCGTACAGGTTGCAATTTGTCCTGAGGATGAACGGGAAGAGGGGGAACCAATGAGAGACTAGCTCTAGTGGTTGGGACTGGCACAGGTCACTCTATTTTCCCATCAGGAAGAAGAATTAACCACAGCCTCAGCCTGCCCCCCAGAACGAGAAGAGGGCCACAAGCAATCCTGCGCTTTTGCGGCCAGCTCCCAAAGAGCGACTTAAAATGGAACTCAGGGGCACTGCAATTCCCAAACCTGCAGTGTTATAAATGATAACTCTCGTCCACAAATATATTGAGGGAAGGCAACGAAGAGGATTTGAAAGCAAGGCAGAATTGCAGGAAACAGATTTCAGGAGGTAGATTCGAATCGCCTTGAAAGCACATGAAAAGCGGCAAAACGTGGACAATGATGCCCTTGGCCAAAAAGGGCGTATGCGTTTTTTCCTGAATATATTCAGGAAAAAACGCATACGCCCTTTTTGGCCAAGCAAGCAACCTGGAAAGGCAAATCAGCGCTACAAAGAAGTCTAGCTTCCCATCAGGCAAAAGGGCCATGCGGAAAAAAGTGTCAAAACCAGAAATGCACGACCGGCCATGGAGAAATGGGAGCCTTGCTACGCTGATGGGCGGTATATAAATTGCCAACAGCCACTCTGGAGAAGTGTACAGTGTGTACTAAAACATCTAAAAAGCACAGCTTGGAGAGCATAGGGCACTTCCACTCATGGGCCTATAAATTGGGAAAAATAAAAATCAGCATTACACAGGCACCCGAAAATTTAGGGCTGCTCTGTTGACAAGAACCCCCACTTCATTACACCTTAAATATCCTAGGAAAGAGAAAAATGGATAAAGATGTTGGGGTCCTCATGTACAATGGAATATCACTCAGCCATGAAATCAACGTCATAAGGCTAGTAGCAGAACGATGAGTGGATTTAGGTACGACGATTCTAAGTGAAATAAGTCACACAGAAAAAGACACTTATAAGATATCACTTATAGAGGGAATGTAAAAACCGCTACACTTGAACTGAATTACAAAACAGAACAGAGTCACACGTTTAGAAAACACACTATGGCTGCTGAACGGGAAAGGTGAGGTGGGGTGATGCATAAAACAAGGGTTTCAAATTAGCTCCGATACCCTTCCATAAACCCAATATGTAATAGACAAGACCTACTCCTTGCTCAGTGAACTGGACTCAACACCCCCTATTCACCGCACAAGAATATATCTGACTAGTAAGAATCTTCAAACCTATGTATTGATATCTCTCTGGAAGTGAGTCAAGGGGCTGTAACACGGCATAAACACAGCCGTGAAAAGCAGCTAAACCCCATTATAAAAATAAATTAGTTTTCAAAACCCATGAAACAAAGACAGTGAAAGAGAGAGAAATTCTTACAAAATTCGTTCAGCGGCTGTGATGCAACCTGGATTGACCATATCTGGACCCACAGCTGATTGAGACATAAGGGTGGACACTCTTGGGGCTGAGAGGTTTGGTGTGGTTGGGTGAGCCAACGCAGACCCTTTAAAGTAATACTGCATGGTACCCATCCCATGGGTCCCAAATCTCCAGGTTCAAGGGCATCTTCCTACGTCGAAAACATGCATGAGAAACCCAGAAGATGGCACACCGTGTGATCGGGAAAGGTTTCTAAAACGCACCTCATTTCTCATCTCCTTGTGCTCGGGTTCGCCATTGCAGCCCCTTTTCTAGCCTTCTCACTCCTTGGAGAATCAGCACCTTTAACCTCCTGTTCCGTACCGGTTGCAATTTGTCCTGAGGATGAACGGGAATAGGGGGAACCAATGATAGACTAGCTCTAGTGGTTGGGACTGGCACAGGTCACTCTATTTTCCCATCAGGAAGAACAATTAACCACAGCCTCAGCCTGCCCCCCAGAACGAGAAGAGGGCCACAAGCAATCCTGCGCTTTTGCGGCCAGCTCCCAAAAAGCGACTTGAAAAATGGAACTCAGGGGCACTGCAATTCCCAAACCTGCAGAGTTATAAATGATAACTCTCGTCCACAAATATATTGAGGGAAGGCAACGAAGAGGATTTGAAAGCAAGGCAGAATTGCAGGAAACAGATTTCAGGAGGTAGATTCGAATCGCCTTGAAAGCACATGAAAAGCGGCAAACCGTGGACAATGATGCCCTTGGCCAAAAAGGGCGTATGCGTTTTTTCCTGAATATATTCAGGAAAAAACGCATACGCCCTTTTTGGCCAACCAAGCAACCTGGAAATGCAAATCAGCGCTACAAAGTAGTCTCGCTTCCCATCGGGCAAAAGGGCCATGCTGAAAAAAGTGTCAAAACCAGAAATGCAGGACAGGCCATGGAGAAATGGGAGCCTTGCTATGCTGATGGGCGGGATGTAAATTGACAACAGCCACTCTGGAGAAGTGTACGGTGTGTCCTGAAACATCTAAAAAACACAGCTTAGAGAGCATAGGGCACTTCCACTCATGGGTGTATAAATTGGGAAAACCAAAAATCAGCAAGACACAGGCACCCCAAAGTTTAGGGCTGCTCTGTTGACAAGAATCTCCACTTCATTACACCTTAAATATCCCAGGAAAGATAAAAATGGATAAAGAAATTTTGGTCCTTATGTGCAATGGGATATCACTCAGCCATGAAATCAATGTCATAAGACTAGTAGCAGCATGATGAGTGGATTTAGGTACGAAGATTCTAAGTGAAATAAGTCACACAGAAAAAGACACTTATCATAAGATATCACTTACAGAGGGAATGTAAAAACCGTTACACTTGAACTGAATTACAAAACAGAACAGAGTCACACATTTAGAAAACATACTATGGCTGCTGAACGGGAAAGGTGTGGTGGGGTGATGCATAAAACAAGGGTTTCAAATTAGCTCAGATACCGTTCCATAAGCCCAATATGTAATAGACAAGACCTACTCCTTGCTCAGTGAACTGGACTCAACACCCCCTATTCACCGCACAAGACTATATCTGACTAGTAAGAATCTTAAAACCTATGTATTGATATCTCTCTGTAAGTGAGTCAAGTGGGTGTAAAGCGGCATAAACACAGCAGTGAAAAGCACCTAAACCCCATTATAAAAATAAACTACTTTTAAATACCCATGAAACAAAGACTTTGAAAGAGAGAGAAATTCTCACACAATTCATTCAGGGGCTGTGATGCAACCTAGATTGACCATATCTAGTTCCACAGCTGGATGAGACATAAGGGTGGACACTTTTGGGGCTGAAGGCTCCTTCCCTAGTTACCAGATTGGGGAACGTGGAAAGGCTCCCGCCCTCCGGCCGTTACCTACCAAAGCAGCTTTCAAACCTGTGCTAATGGTCACTTCATATGAACAAGTACTTCAGGGCTGTAAATGAAACCTGCCTTCAAAATGTCTTGAGGGAGGTAATGGCCAAAAATTTTCAAAATGTGACACTTACTTTAAGAATACACTTTGAAGAACTAAGCTGTAATCACAGTTTGATAAATAGAAAGGGCATGCTTTAAAGCTCAATTTCAACAGATTTTGGGACACATGCAAATTCAACCACAGAGAGGTATCAGCTCGCACCTGTTAGAATAACCATCAGCAAGAAAACTACAAACAATAAATATTGAGGGTGTTTTGGAGAAATGCATACCCTCAATTTTAAGTGGGACGTAACCTGGAAAGAGCCACTAATGAGAACGGAATGGTGGTGCCTTTAAAACGTACACACTGAGCTACCATATGATACAGCAAGCCCACTCCTTGGCCTATAACATAAGAAGATAGAACTGGAAAGACACAGGCAAGAAAATATGCATTGCAGCAGTATTACAATAGCCAAGACATGGAGGCAACCAGAAAGTCCATCAAGAGGTGCGTGGCCAAAGAAGAACTGGTACACGTACAGATGGAATATTAGCCAGGGAAAAAAATGAAACAATGCCATTTGCAGCACCATGTATGATTCTTGAGGTAATCAGGCAAATTGTACTAAGTCAGAAAGCCAAAGACACATATCCTATAATATCACTTATAGGTCTTAGCTAAAAATTGATACCAATGAAGATATTTCCACAGAGAAATGCAATCACAGATTCATTAAACAAACTTATGGTTCAGCAAATGGATAGGTGTGAGGATTGGATACATTAGGATATTGGGGTTAAGATAGATATAGAAACACATGTGAAATATGTAATCACCAAAGACCTATGTAATACCAAGACAAGACTGCTCAACATTGTGTCATAACCTACATGGGAAAATGATGCAAAGAAGAATAGATATATGTATATGTTTAAAAGAACCACATCTTGCACACCTAGAAGAAACAAAACATTTTAATCAAATTTGCTCTGACAAAAAATAAAAATTAAATTAAAAAAAGAACAAGAAGTAATGAGACATAAACTTAAGGGGCTTTTTGCTGGCACATTGCATTCTAATTTACAACCAGAACATGACTTCCATTAAGGCTCTGTCATCACTAATAAAGCAGCTTTATAAGCAATGTTGAAGGTAGCTTAAAAGAAGTCTCACTAATTATTGATAGTAACAAGGAAACAAAGAAAAGTAAAAATCTCACTGCAAAAAGTATACATAGGGTAAGGATAGTAGATCAAACACTTATTAAACTTCTGTAAAGAATAAAAGACAACAGTAGTATGTTTTTTTAAAAAGAGAGGGCCCAAATAAATCTGAAATGAAAGAGATGATGTTACAACAGACAGACACCACAGAAATACAAAGCATCCTAAGATACACACAGGGTAACTCAGGGCTCAGACTGGACAGAGCCCACTCTCCAGTCCCTTGTACATGACTTACAGGAGCCTCAGGAACTGAGGAGGGGTTCCCTGAGGAGAGGCTCAAGATAGAATATGGTAGGCATTAACATGACTGCATTCATCTTAAACATGCCTGAACAACATTCACACGAGATGATTTTGTCCTGTATGTACATCGGCACCTCTAGTCGGAACTGCAGATCTTTGGCTTCAACACCTCTACTGACAACATTAGCTTCACCTGCTGTGGACCGTCTCCTATAGGATTTCGAGAACCACAAAACATCGAAGCTTCACAGGACCCAGAGTCTGTGTGACTCCACGCAGAGTCTCAGAGTCTCAACTCCACTCAGATACTCCACTCTTGGAGGGCACACACAAAGTAGTGTGCACATCAGGACCCAGGGGAAGAAGCAGTGACCCTGTAGGAGAATGACCAGAACTACCTGCTACTTTTAGAGGGTCTCCTGCAGAGGCAGGTGGTGGCTGTGGCTGTGGCTCACCGTGAGGACAACGACACTGGCAGCAGAAGTTCTGGGAAATACTCCTTGGTGTGAGCCCTCCCAGAGTCCGCCATTAGCCCCACCAAGAGCAAGGTAGGCTCCAGTGCTGGGTCGCCTCAGGCCAAACAACCAACAGGGAGGGAACCCAGCCCCATGCATCAGCAGACAAGCGGATTAAACTTTTTATTAAAGTTTTATTTAATCCGCAGACAAGCGGATTAAAGCTCTGCCCACCAAAGCAACACCCAGCTCTACCCACCACCAGTCCCTCCCATCAGGAAGCTTGCACAAGCCTCTAAGATAGACTCATCCACCAGAGAGCAGACAGCAGAAGCAAGAAGAACTACAATTCTGCATCCTGTGGAAGGAAAACCACATTCACAGAAAGATAGACAAAATGAAAAGGCAGAGGACTTTATACCAGATCAAGGAACAAGATAAAACCCCAGAAAAAAAAAAAAAACGAAATGACGTGGAGATAGGGAACCTTCCAGAAAAAGAATTCAGAATAATGATAGTGAAGTTGAGCCAAGACCTTGGAAAAAGAAAGGAGGCAAAGATCGAGAAGACACAAGAAATGCTTAACAAAGACCTAGAAGAATTAAGGAACAAACACCTAGAAGAATTAAAGAACAAACAAACAGAGGTGAACAATGTAATAACTGAAATGAAAAATATACTAGAAGGAATCAGTAGCAGAATAACTGTGGCAGAAGAACGGATAAGTGACCTGGAAGACAGAAAGGTGGAAATCACTGCCATGGAACAGAATAAAGAAAAAGAATGAAAATAAATGAAGACACCCCAAGAGTCCTCTGGGACAACATTAAACACAACAACATTCGCATGATAGGGATCCCAGAAGGAGAAGAGAGAGAAAGGACCCGAGAATATATTTGAAGAGATTATGGTCAAAAACTTCCCTAGCATGGGAAAAGAAATAGCCACCCAAGTCCAGAAGCACAGAGAGTCCCAGGCAGGATAAACCGAAGGAGAAAAATGACAAGACACATAGTAATCAAATTGACAAAAATTAACGACAAAGAAAAATTATTGAAAGCAGCAAGGGAAAAATGACAAATAACATACAAGGGAACTCCCATAAGGATAACAGCTGATTTCTCAGCAGAATATCTACAAGCCAGAAGGGAGTGGCATGATCAATTTAAAGTGATGAAAGGGAAGAACCTACAACCAAGAGTACTCCACCCTGCAAAGATCTCATTCAGATTTGATGGAGAAATCAAAAGCCCTACAGACAAGCAAAAGCTAAGAGAATTCAGCACCATGAAACCAGCTTTACACCAAATGCTAAAGGAACTTCTCTAAGTGGGAAACACAAGAGAAGAAAAGGACCCACCAAGACAACCCCATAACAATTAAGAAAATAGTAATAGGAACATACATATCGATAATTACCTTAAACGTGAATGCACTAAATGTTCCAACCAAAAGACACAGGCTCGCTGAATGGATACAAAAACAAGACCCATATATATGCTGTCTACAAGAGACCCATTTCAGACCTAGGGACACATACAGACTGAAAGTGAGGCGATGGAAAAATATACTCTATGCAAATGAAAATCAAAAGAAAGCTGGAGTAGCAATACTCATATCAGATAAAATAGATTTTAAAATAAAGAATGTTACAAGAGACAAGGAAAGACACTACATAATGGTCAAGGGATCAAACCAAGAAGAAGATATAACAATTATAAATATATATGTACCCAACATAGGAGCACCTCAATGTATAAGGCAACTGCTAACAGCTATAAAAGAGGAAATCAACAGTAACACAATAATAGTGGGGGACTTTAACAGCTCACTTACACCAGTGGAGATCAGCCAGACAGAAAATTAATAAGGAAACACAAGCTTTAAATGACACAATAGACCAGATAGAGTTAATTGATATTTATAGGACATTCCATCCAAAAACAGCAGATTACACGTTCTTCTTAACTGCACACGGAACATTCTCCAGGATAGATCACATCTTGGGTCACAAAGCCTCAGTAAATTTAAGAAAACTGAAATCATGTCAAGCAGCTGTTCCGACCACAATGCTATGAGATTAGAAATCAATTACACGGAAAAAAAACGTAAAAAACACAAACACATGGAGGCTAAACAATACGTTACTAAATAACCAAGAGATCACTGAAGAAATCAAAGAGGAAATCAAAAACTACCTAGAGACAAATGACAACAAAAACACGATGATCCAAAACCTATGGGATGCGGCAAAAGCAGTTCTAAGAGGGAAGTTTATAGCAATACAAGCCTACCTCAAGAAACAAGAAAAATCTCAAATAAACAATCTAACCTTACACCTAGAGGAACTAGAGAAAGAAGAACAAAACCCAAAGTTAGTAGAAGGAAAGAAATCTTAAAGATCAGAGCAGAAATAAATGAAATAGAAACAAAGAAAACGAAAGCAAAGATCAATAAACCTAAAAGCTGGTTCTTTGAGAAGATAAGCAATAATGATCAACCTTTAGCCAGACTCAAGAAAAAGAGGGAGAGGACTCAAATCAACAAAATTAGAAGTGAAAAAGGAGAAGTTACAACAGACACCACAGGAATACAAAGCATCCTAAGAGACTACTACACACAACTCTATGCCAATAAAATGGACAACCTGGAAGAAATGGACAAATTCTTAGAAAGGGATAACCTTCCAAGACTGAACCAGGAAGAAATAGAAAATATGAACAAACCTATCACAAGCAATGAATTTGAAACTGTGATTAAAAATCTTCCAACAAACAAAAGTCCAGAACCAGATGGCATCACAGGTGAATTCTATCAAACATTAGGGAAGCGCTAACACCCAACCTTCTCAAATTCTTCAAAACAATTGCAGGGGAAGGAACACTCCCAAACTCATTCTATGAGACCACCATCACCCTGATACCAAAATCAGACAGAGATACTACAAGGAAAGAAAATTATAGACCAATATCACTGATGAATATAGATGTAAAAATCCTCAACCAAATACTAGCAAACAGAATCGAACAACACATTAAAAGGATCATACACCATGATCAAGTGGGGTGTATCCCAGGGATGCAAGGATTCTTCAATATACACAAATCAATGTGATACACCATATTAACAAATTGTAGAGTAAAACCATATGATCATCTCAATAGATGAAGGAAAAGATTTTGTGAAAATTCAACACCCATTTACGATAAAAACTCTGCAGAGTGTGGGCATAGAGGGAAACTACCTCAACATAATAAAGGTCATATATGACAAACCCGCAGCAAACACCATTCTCAATGGTGAAAAACTGCAAGCGTTTCCTCTAAGATCAGGAACAAGACGAGGATGTCCACTCTCACCACTGCTATTCAACATAGTTTTGGAAGTCCTAGCCATGGCAATCAGAGAAGAAAAAGAAATAAAAGGAATACAAAAAGGAAAAGAAGGAGTAAAATTGTCACTGTTTGCAGATGACATGATATCATAGATAGAGAATCCTAAAGATGCCACCAGAAAACCACTGGAGCTAATCAATGAATCTGGTAAAGTTGCAGGATACAAAATTAATGCACAGAAATTGCTTGCATTCCTATACACTAACAATGAAAGATCAGAAAGAGAAATTAAGGAAACAATCCCATTACCACTGCAACAAAAAGAATAAAATACCTAGGAATAAACCTACCTAAGGAAGTAAAAGACCTGTACTCAGAAAACTATAAGACGCTGATGAAAGAAATCAAAGATGATATAAACAGATGGAGACATATACCATGTTCTTGGATTAGAAGAATCAATATTGTGAAAATGACTATACTACCCAAAGCAATCTACAAATTTAATGCAATCCCGATCAAAATACTTTTGGCATTTTCTACAGAACAAGAAAAAAAAATCTTAAAATTTGTAGGGAGACACAAAAGACCCTGGATAGCCAAAGCAGTCTTGAGGGGGAAAAAAAAGAGCTGGAGGAATCAGACTTCCAGACTTCAGACTATATTACAAAGCTACAGTAATCAGATAATATGGTACTGACACAAAAACAGAAATATAGGTCAATAGAACAGGATAGAAAGCACAGAGATAAACCCACATACCTATGGTTAACTAATCTATGACAAAGGAGGCAAGGGTATACAACGGAGAAAAGACAGTGTCTTCAGTAAGTGGTGCTGGGAAAACTGGACAGCTACATGTAAAAGAATGAAATTAGAACACTCCCTAACACCATACACAAAAATAAACTCAAAATGGATTAGAGACCTAAATATAAGACCAGCCACTATAAAACTCTTAGAGGAAAGCATAAGCAGAACAGTCTATGACATAAATCACAGCAAGATCCTTTTTGACCCACCTCCTAGAGAAATGGAAATAAAAACAAAAATTAAAAAATGGGACCTAATGAAACATAAATTCTTTTGCACAGCAAAGGAAAACATAAGCAAGATGAAAAGACAACCATCAGAATGGGAGAAAATATTTTCAAATGAAGCAAATGGCAAAGGATTAATCTCCAAAAAGCAGCTCATGTAGCTCAATATCACAAAACCAAACAACCCAATCCAAAAATGGGCAGAAGACCTAAATAGACATTTCTCCAAAGAAGATATACAGGTTGCCAACAAACACATGAAAGGATGCTGAACATCACTAATCATTAGAGAAATGCAAATCAAAACTACAGCGAGGTATCACCTCACACCAGTCAGAATGGCCATCATCAAAAAATCTACCAACAATAAATGCTGGAGAGGCATTAATTGGAGAAAAGGGAACCCTCTTGCACTGTTGGTGGGAATGTAAATTGATATAGCCACTAGGGAGAACGGTATGAAGGTTCCTTAAATACTAAAAATAGAACTACCATACAACCCAGCAAACCCACTCCTGGACATTTACCCTGAGAAAACCATAATTCAAAAAGAGTCATGTACCACAATGTTCACTGTAGCTCTATTTACAATAGCCAGGACATGGAAGCAACCTAAGTGTCCATCAACAGATAAATGGATAAAGAAGATGTGGCACATATATACAATGGAATATTATTCAGCCATAAAAAGAAACGAAATTGAGTTATTTTTAGTGAGGTGGATGGATCTAGAGTCTGTCCTACAGAGTGAAGTAAGTCAGAAAGGGAAAAACAAACACTGTATGCTAACACATATATATGGAATCTAAAAAAAAAAGTTTATGTAGAACCTAGGGGCAGGAAAGGATTAAGGACACAGACGTAGAGAAAGGACTTGAGGACATGGGGAGGGGGAAGGGTAAGCTGGGACAAAGTGAGAGAGTGGTATGGACATATATACACTACCAAATGTAAAATTGATAGCTACTGGGAAGCAGCCACATAGCACAGGGAGATCAGGTCTGTGCTTTGTGACCACCTAAAAGGGTGGGATAAGGGAGTGAGAGGGAGGTGCAAGAGGGAGGGGATATGGTGTTATATGTATACGCATAGCTGATTCACTTTTTTATACAGCAGAAACTAACACACAATTGTAAAGCAATTATACTCCAATAAAGATGTAAAAGAAAAAAAAAAAAATAGAAAGCCCAGAGATAAACCTACACACCTATGACCCACTAATCTATGACAAAGGAGGCAAGGATATACAATGGAGAAAAGACAGTCTCTTCAATAAGTGGTGCTGGGAAAAATGGACAGCTACATGTAAAAGAATGAAATTAGAACACTCCCTAACACCATACACAAAAAATAAACTCAAAATGCATTAGAGACCAAAATGTAAGACCGGACACTAGAAAACTCTTAGAGGAAAACATAGGAAGAATACTCTTTGACATAAATCACAGCAAGGTCGTTTTTGATCCACCTCCTAGAGTAATGGAATAAAAAACAATAATAAACAAATGGGAGCAAATGAAACCTAAAAGCTTTTGCAAAGCAAAGGAAACTACAAACAAGACGAAAAGACAACCCTCAGAATGGGAGAAAATATTTGCAAACGAATCAATGGACAAAAGATTAATCTCCAATGTATATAAACAGCTCATGCAGCTCAACAGTAAAAAAACAAACAACCCAATCCAAAAATGGGCAGATGACGTAAATAGACATTTGTCCCAAGAAGACATACAGATGACCAAGAAGTACATGAAAAGCTGCTCAACATCACTAATTATTAGAGAAATATAAACCAAAACTACAATGAGTTATCACCTCACACGAGTTAGAATGGGCATCATCAGAAAATCTACAAACAACAAATGCTGGAGAGGGTGTGGAGAAAAGGGAACCCTCTTACACTATTTGTGGGAATGTAAGTTGATACAGTCACTATGGAGAACAGTATGGAGGTTCCTTAAAAAACTAAATATAGAATTACCATATGACCCAGCAATCCCACTACTGGCCATATACCCAGAGAAAACCATAATTCAAAAAGACATATTCAAAAAAAAAAAGACATATTCACCACAATGTTCACTGCAGCACTATTTACAATAGCCAGGTCATGGAAGCAACCTAAGTGCCCATAGACAGACGAACGGAAAAGATGTGCTACATATATAAAATGCAATATTTCTCAGCCATAAAAAGGAATGAAATTGGGTCATTTGTAGAGACGTGGATAGATCTAGAGACTGTCATACAGAGTGAAGTTAGTCAGAAAGAGAAAAACAAATATCGTATATTAACGCATACATGTGGAACCTAGAAAAAATGGTACAGATGAACCGGTTTGCAAGGCAGAAATAGAGACACAGATGTATAGAACAAATGTATGGACACCAAGGGGGGAAAGTGGCAGGGTGGTGGTGGTGGGATGAATTGCGAGCCTGGGATTGACATATATACACTTATATGTATAAAATAGATAACCAATAAGAACCTGCTGTATAAAAAAATGAATAAAATAAATTCAAAAATTAAAAAATAATTAATACTTAAAAAAATAAAACAGAAAAAAAGTTCTGTCCTTCCCATAGACGTATTTGTATGAATGAATTATTTCCATGCTTATATCCATAAATACAAAAAGAGGAATAAAACTTACCTTGAACCAAAAAAGAAAAAAACAAAAACAGAACCCACTGGTCATACAGAGGAAAACCCTATCAGGGCACTTGCTCCACTGGTAAACAATTCTGAAGTTGGTCACAGGTGGGGAATCATTTCCCATGCAGCCAGCAGCCCCAACACAAGGAGCGTCCTCATTGCAAAGCTGGGGGACCGTGAGGAGGCGTCTCTGAGTAAATGTGAGCTGAGCCTCAGGCCAGTTGCTGCTGAACTTTTCCCACCCTTCCCAGGTAAAACACCTGAATGTGTGCAAAGACTTTAAAAGCTAGAGGAAGGGGCTTGGACACGCAGGCCGACTTGGTGCCTGCAGGCCAGCCAGGATGGTCCTGGCCCCGGGCACTCGTCTGGAAGCTTTCCATTTCCCTGCCTGAGGTACCCCTCCTGTCCCGGTCCCCACTGCTTTTTTCCTTCCTCACCTCTGCCCGGGGAGAAATTCCAGCAGCAAGTATGGGTGACACATCCTCCTCTTTAGCAGGTGGCA
The DNA here is from genome assembly GCF_949987535.1 of Balaenoptera acutorostrata. Lineage (NCBI taxonomy): Eukaryota > Metazoa > Chordata > Mammalia > Artiodactyla > Balaenopteridae > Balaenoptera > Balaenoptera acutorostrata. Next base: position 672,960 of record NW_026645612.1, read on the forward strand.
GCCCGGCAACTCCTGCAGGAAGTCCAGCAGAGCCCCAGTCACACCGGGCCACTCATAGAGCCATGGGCCCTACTCCCTCCCACCATCCCAACCCCGAGACTGCTGACGGGGCAGAGAATATGGCGTCAGGCACAGCTGCAGAGGCTTTTGCTGCCTGGAGGGGTGTTTATATTGACCTCAACCCAGGCACACCTGGGAAGGGCTGGCTGGCCGGGTCAGGCTGCCCAGGCCAGCCAATCCTCGCCCCTCAGGGGCTCAGAGTTGCAGAAAATGTGCCTTGCTGCACCGGCCAGATCCAAGGAACAGGTGTAGGGTCCCGAGAGTCAGGATAGATAAGGGGCGGCAGCCCTGGCTTGTTTTCTAATCATTTTATCTGGTTCATGAGTGGGAGACAACTTCAAGAAGACCCTCTGCTAATGAGAGGAACCCAGGAGTCAGGGAGAGGAGGGGTGGTGGGTGGAGACAGAGGCCTGGTGCCCCGGCTGCAGTGGAAGCCCCTGGAAGACCAGGCAGAGGGAGGCCGCACAGAGTGAAGCCTAGGGTCACAGACCTGTTGGAGCTGCTGTTTGTTAGTTCAAGCTCTGCTCTGAGGCGCTCTGTGTCAGCTCTGAGCTACAGTTGTGCTGGGGGTGCTCTGCAATGAGGGCTATGTGCACGGTTCCTGTGTGCCCAGCCCTGCCAGGGTACCTGTCCAGGGGAGCTCCATATCCAGGGAGGGGCCTGCCCACGAGAGCCCTGTGGGCTGCTGCATACCTGCCCAGGTGAGCTCCATATCCTGGGAGGGGCCTGACCATGAGGGCCCCATGGGTTGCTGGGTACATGCCCAGGTGAACTCCATATCCTGGGAGTGGCCTAACACCGAGAGTCCCATGGGCTGCTGGGTACCTGCCCAGGTGAGCTCCATATCCTGGGAGGGGCCTGACCACAAGAGCCCCGTGGGCTGCTGGGTACCTGGTAGAGGACGACAGGACAGTCAGTGAAGCCACAGAGGATATACATCTAGTAGTTCCAAATTCCTACACCCTGCTGGTCATTCTACCATCCACCAGGACATGGTATTCTGTATTAGACTTCAATGATGCCTTCTTCTGTATTCCATTAGTCCCAGAGTCACAAGAAATTTTGGCTGTGAGTGGCAGGACTCAACATACAACAAAAACAATGCTGCCGGGCCGTCCTGCCCCAGGGGTTCAAAAATCCCCACACCATCTTTTGGGAAACGTTAGCTAAAGACCTAAAAGATCTACCTCTGGAGAAGGGAACCCTCCTTCAATATGCAGATGACATTCTGATCACCAGCCCGACTAAGGAGGCCTCTGAACTACCTAGCCAATAAAAGATAGAAGGTGTCCAAGAAAAAGGCTCAAATATCACAAACTAAGGTGACCTTCCTGGGTTTCATTCACACAGAAGGTCGGAGAAGCCCACCCCAGGAAAGGGAAGAAGCCATTTGCAGCCTCACCCTTCCTAAAACTAGAAGACAGCTTAGGGGTTCCTGGGGAGACCGGGGTTTGCTGCATCTGGATCCCTAACTACAGTCCAATAACTGGGCCTCTATATGAAACACTGAAAGGAAAAGATGATGATCCTTTTGAATAGAATCCAGAAGCGGCCTTTCAAGAAGGGAAAGTGCAGTCAATTCAGACCCTTGCCCTGGACCTCCTTAAGTTAGCTAAACCCTTTGACCTTTACATTCCTGGTCCAAGGCGAATCGCCCTTGGAGTATTAGTGCAAAAACTGGGACCACTTGAAATGGAACAATGCAAGAATGCCCTCCAGGCATTGGCCAGCCACCCCATCTGACCAGGATACTGGGGGTATCTAAAAACCTGGAAATCAGCAGCCCGCAAGTCCAGCTCCCTCGTAAGGGTAAAGGATGCCACTTGGTGATCCTAACCACCCACCATGCCCTGAAGTTGCAGGGATTGCTCCGTGGGCACAATGACCTCGAGTGAGGAGGCCGTCCAACACCAACCTCCAGAGAGACAACCGGGGGCAATGGGCCCCCATGACGACTCGTGTGACCGTCACTTGACCTGGAGTTTCTCTCAGAAAACAACAAGAGTGTGCCCCAAAAGAGCAGACTATTGCTTACAGGACTTACTGCACCCAGAGCGGAGCTAATAAACTTGGCAGGGGAACCGTAAATAACGCTGCCACCATAGAAAAGCCTACAGACACTGCGGTGACGGAGGCCAATGAGACCGGCTGTACTCCTGGCTACTTCAAAAGGCCGTTGACTGAGTGGCCGTCATGGTCCTGGATCACCACCAGCCCTGGACTGTCTGGGAGTTGAGCAAGCAGGGCTCTGATACCTGGTGCTGTTTGTACGTTAATTCAGTGGCCTAACTGAAGAAAGCGCAGACTACTGGTCAGAGCATCTAGGCTGGCAGAAACCGTCAGCCTAAGGGGGTCGAACCAATGTGGAGCAGGGTAAAACCGCCCACCCCCCCGCAACGTCTCTGAACATCTCTTTCCTGGACCCTTAAAGGTCATTAGAATCTATGAAACTTCCAATGCTGGTGCTCAGGCAGACGAGCAGTGAGGGAGGAGGCCTGGGGACAATCCACCTCACCTGGAGGCTGCTGGAGAGAAGTCCTGCCCCTCCCCCCAGGTATGAGGACACCCAACTCAGCACGAAGCATTTACAGAAGAGGTGTCTGCACCCTCAGTGCCCCACGAATGAGGAATGGGACAAAAGGCAGAGGAGGGCTTTGTCACTGGCAAAGCCCATTAAAAATTCCTGGGAGATAAAAATAGAATCTGGGCAATAAAATAAAGTCTAACCATTTTGTCCTTTGTACTTTGTCTAATTTCACTTGCTCCTAGGTTTCCACATGCAGAGGTCCCACACCCGGCACTTCAGACCCGATTTCCTAGTGCAAGATGGCTGGGCCGACACCTCAGCTCGTGGGGCCCTGTGCAGACTCTGCGACATAGAGCCTGAGCTCCAGCCAACCCGGCCCTCGAGAGCTCTGCCCCCTCCCTCTGGCTGATGCTGACAGGATCCCTACACAGCAGCCCTGCCCACAACCCGCAGGGGAGCACACACTCTCACCTCTCCATTCTCTGATTAAAATATAAAGTTTTCCTTTGCTTCTGAACCAAAGTCAGTCTCGATCTGTTGGCTCCAATGACACTGGGCAGGGAGACCCTTGTTGGGGCCCACTCTGCAGGATCAGTAACAGAATTTGAGAACATTGTAACTTCAATGAACAGATGTGTGAGCCAAACTGTAATTAACATAGAGCAGTGTATAAGGCTCGTGTAAAATAAGATGTTTCTAACACTTCCATTTGATATTTCTATCACTTTATTATAAGCAAGTTCAGTGGAGGGGTTTGTCTTATTTGTCAGGTCAACAGTAGTGAAATGCAGTGATTTCTTTCCAAGGATGTACATCTAATAATCTTGGTTGAAGTTTCAACCTTGTTTTGAATGATTTTCCATTGAAAATGATACCTCTCTTTCAGCTCCTAGATTTCTGAGAAGTATAAAATCTTATATTTTTTTATTACCAAAGGGGAAAGGTGGGAGGAGGGATAAATTAACAGTTTCGGATTAACATATACACACTGCTATGTATAAAATATATCATCAACAAGGATCTACTGTATAGCACAGGGAACTATACTCAATATTTTTTAATGACCCCTAAGGGGAAATAATCTGAAAAACAATAGATATCTCTATCGACATCATCTATCAACTACAGATAAAATGGAAACTAAAGGAGGCCGATGGTGAGCGTTTCTGAACCTGAAGACTTCAATCATCTAAAGTTCGGACTCTGCCTACAGCCCAAGTCCCTTAATGAACACACATGTACCAGTAGCTTAAAAATTCCCCAGATTGGAGCTTGGGGAGACACTGATTTGGAAAAATCCCTGGTGTTCGCCTTACATACACGGGACCTTTCCTACAGCTAAAACATGCCTGTGACACCCAGAAGATGGAACACGGTTGGATCAGGAAGATTTTGGAAAAGGAACCAAAACTCCTAATTTCCTGGTTGTTGGATTCACCCCTCCAGCCTTTTTCCTTAAAATCTCCCCACTTGAGGATGTCAGCACCTTCAACATCCAGTTGCACAGAATTTGGAATTTGTCCAAAGGAAAAAGGGGAAGGAGGAGAAACAAGGAGAGCCAAGCCCTAGATGCTCGGACAGGCACATGTCACTCTAATTTCCAATCAGGAAGAAGAATTAAGCAAAGGCGTAGCCTGCCACTGAGAACCAGAGCAGGGCCAGAAGCAAACCAGAGGCTCTGCGGGAAGCTCCCAAAAAGCGAGTTGAAAAATGGAGCTCAGGGGCACTGCAATTCACAAACCTGCAGAGTTTTAAATTATAATTATCGTTCAAAACTATATTGAGGGAAGGCAACGAAAAGGATTGGAAAGTAAGGCAGAATTGCAGGAAACAAATTTCAGGAGTTAGATTCGAATAGCCACTAAAGCACATGAAAAGCGGCCAAACGTCGACAAGGATGCACTTGGCCAAAAAGGGCGTATGCGTTTTTTCTTGAATAAATTCAGAAAAAAAACGCATAGGCCCTTATAGGCAAACCAAGCAAGCCGGAAATGCAAATCAGCACTACAAAGAGGACTCACTTCCCATCGGTCAAAAGGAACTTCCTGAAAAAGTGTAAAACCAAGAAATCCAGGAGAGGCCAAGGAGGAAAGGGAGCCTTGTTACACTGATGGGCGGGATGTAAATTGCCAACGGCGAGTCTGGAGAAGGGTATGGTGTTTCCTAAAACATCTAAAAAACAGAGCTAGAGAGAATAGGGCACTTCCACTCATGGGCGTATAAATTGGGAAAACTAAAAATCAAAAAGACACAGGCAACCCAAAGCTTAGTGCTGCTCTGGTTACAAGAAACTCCACTTCATTACAACTTAAATATATTAGGAAAGAGAAAAATGGATAAAAAAGTTGTGGTCCTCATGTACAATGGAATATCACTCAGGGATGAGATCAACGTCATAAGGCTAGTAGCAGCACGATGAGTGGATTTAGGTACGACGACTCTAAGTAAAATAAGTCACACAGAAAAAGACACTTATCATAAGATATCACTTATAGAGGGAATGTAAAACCGCTACACTTGAACTGAATTACAAAACAGAACAGAGTCACACGTTTAGAAAACACACTATGGGTGCTGAACGGGAAAGGTAAGGTGGGGTGATGCATAAAAAAAGGGTTTCGAATTAGCTCAGATACCGTTCCATAAACCCAATATGTAATAGACAAGACCTACTCCTTGCTCAGTGAACTGGACTCAACACCCCCTATTCACCACACAAGAATATATCTGACTAGTAAGAATCTTCAAACCTATGTATTGATATCTCTCTGTAAGTGAGTCAAGGGCGGTGTAAAGCGGCATAAACACAGCCGTGAAAAGCAGCTAAACCCCATTATAAAAATAAATTACTTTTCAAAACCCGTGAAACAAAGACAGTGAAAGAGAGAGAAATTCTTACAAAATTTGTTCAGGGGCTGAGATGCAACCTGGATTGACCATATCTAGACCCACAGCTGATTGAGACATAAGGGTGGACACTCTTGGGGCTGAGAGGTTTGGTGAGGTTGGGTGAGCCAACGCAGAGCCTTTAAAGTAATACTGCATGTTACCCATCCCATGGGTCCCAAATCTCCAGGTTTAAGGGCATCTTTCTACATCGAAAACATGCATGAGAAACACAGAAGATGGTACACCGTGTGATCGGGAAAGGTTTCTAAAACGCACCTCATTTCTCATCTCCTTGTGCTCGGGTTCGCCATTCCAGCCGCTTTACTAGCCATCTCCCTCATTGGAGAAAGAGCACCTTTAACCTCCTGTTCCGTACAGGTTGCAATTTGTCCTGAGGATGAACAGGAAGAGGGGGAAACAATGAGAAACTAGCTCTAGGTGTAGGGACAGGCACAGGTCACTCTATTTTCCCATCAGGAAGAAGAATTAACCACAAGCTCAGCCTGCCCCCCAGAACCAGAAGAGGGCCTCAAGCAATCCTGTGCTTTTGCGGCCTGCTCCCAAAAAAGTGACTTGAAAAATGGAGCTCAGGGGCACTGCAATTCACAAACCTGCAGAGTTATAAATGATAACTCTCATACACAAATATATTGAGCGAAGGCAACGAAGAGGATTTGAAAGCAAGGCAGATTTGCAGGAAACAGATTTCAGGAGGTAGATTCGAATCGCCTTGAAAGCACATGAAAAGCAGCAAAACGTGGACAATGATGTCCTTGGCCAAAAAGGGCGTATGCGTTTTTTTCCTGAATATATTCAGGAAAAAACGCATACGCCCTTTTTGGCCAACCAAGCAACATGGAAAGGCAAATCAGCGCTACAAAGAAGTCTCGCTTCCCAGCGGGCAGAAGGGCCATGTGGAAAAAAGTGTCAAAACCAGAAATGCAGGACCGGCCATGGAGAAATGGGAGCCTTGCTACGCTGATGGGCGGGATGTAAATTGCCAACAGCCACTCTGGAGAAGTGTACGGTGTGTCCTGAAACATCTAAAAAACACAGCTTGGAGAGCATAGGGCACTTCCACTCATGGGCGTATAAATTGGGAAAACTAAAAATCAGCAAGACACAGGCACCCCAAAGTTTAGGGCGGCTCTGTTGACAAGAATCCCCACTTCATTACACCTTATATATCCTAGGAAAGAGAAAAATGGATAAAGAAGTTGTGGTCCTCATGTTCAATGGAATATCACTCAGCCATGAAATCAACGTCATAAGGCTAGTAGCAGCACAATGAGTGGCTTTAGGTTTGACGATTCTAAGTGAAATAAGTCACACATAAAAAGACACTTATCATAAGATATCACTTATAGAGGGAATGTAAAAACCGCTACACTTGAACTGAATTACAAAAGATAAGAGAGTCACACGTTCAGAAAACACACTATGGCTGCTGAACGGGAAAGGTGAGGTGGGGTGATGCATAAAACAAGGGTTTCAAATTAGCTCTGATACCGTTCCATAAAGCCAATATGTAATAGACAAGACCTACTCCTTGCTCAGTGAACTGGACTCAACACCCCCTATTCACCGCACAAGAATATATCTGACTAGTAATAATCTTCAAACCTATGTATTGATATCTCTCTGTAAGTGAGTCAAGGGTGTGTAAAGCGGCATAAACACAGCCGTGAAAAGCAGCTAAACCCCATTATAAAAATAAATTACTTTTCAAAACCCATGAAACAAAGACAGTGAAAGAGAGAGAAATTCTTACAAAATTCTTTCAGGGGCTATGATGCAACCTGGATTGACCATATCTAGACCCAGAGCTGTTTGAGACATAAGGGTGGACAGTCTTGGGGCTGAGAGGTTTGGTGAGGTTGGGTGAGCCAACGCAGACCCTTTCAAGTAATACTGCATGGTACCCATCCCATGGGTCCCAAATCTCCAGGTTCAAGGGCATCTTCCTACATGGAAAACATGCATGAGAAACCCAGAAGATGGTACACCGTGTAATCGGGAAAGGTTTCTAAAACGCACCTCGTTTCTCATCTCCTTGTGCTCGGGTTGGCCATTCCAGCCATTTTACTAGCCATCTCCCTCCTTGGAGAATCAGCACCTTTAACCTCCTGTTCCGTACAGGTTGCAATTTGTCCTGAGGATGAACGGGAAGAGGGGGAACCAATGAGAGACTAGCTCTAGGTGTTGGGACAGGCACAGGTCCCTCTATTTTCCCATCAGAAAGAGGAATTAACCACAAGCTCAGCCAGACCCCAGAACCAGAAGAGGCCGTGAAGCAATCCTGCCCTTTTGCGGCCAGCTCCCAAAAAAGCGAGTTGAAAAATGGAGCTCAGGGGACTGCAATTCACAAACCTCCAGATTTATAAATGTTAACTCTCGTCCACAAATATATTGAGGGAAGGCAACGAAGAGGATTTGAAAGCAAGGCAGAATTGCAGGAAACAGATTTCAGGAGGTAGATTCGAATCGCCTTGAAAGCACATGAAAATCGGCAAAACGTGGACAATGATGCCCTTGGCCAAAAAGAGTGTATGCGTTTTTTCCTGAATATATTCAGGAAAAAACGCATACGCCCTTTTTGGCCAACCAAGCAACCTGGAAAGGCAAATCAGCGCTCCAAAGAAGTCTCGCTTCCGAGCGGGCAAAAGGGCCTTGTGGAAAAAAGTGTCAAAACGAGAAATGCAGGACCGGCCATGGAGAAATGGGAGCCTTGCTATGCTGATGGGCGGGATGTAAATTGCCAATAGCTACTCTGGAGAAGTGTACAGTGTGTCCTGAAACATCTAAAAAACACAGCTTGGAGAGCATAGGTCACTTCCACTGATGGGTGTATAAATTGGGAAAACTAAAAATCAGCAAGACACAGGCACTCCAAAGTATAGAGCTGCTCTGTTGACAAGAACCCACACTTCATTACACCCTAAATATCCTAGGAAAGAGAAAAATGGATAAAGAAGTTGTGGTCCTCATGTACAATGGAATATCACACAGCCATGAAATCAACGTCATAAGGCTAGTAGCAGCACGATGAGTGGATTTAGGTACGACGATGCTAAGTGAAATAAGTCACACAGAAAAAGACACTTATCATAAGATATCACTTATAGAGGGAATGTACAAACCGCTACACTTGAACTGAATTACAAAACAGAACAGAGTCACACGTTTAGAAATCACACTATGGCTGCTGAATGGGAAAGGAGAGGTGGGGTGATGCATAAAACAAGGGTTTCAAATTAGCTCCGATACCGTTCCATAAACCCAATATGTAATAGACAAGACCTACCCCTTGCTCAGTGAACTGGACTCAACACCCCCTATTTACCGCACAAGAATATATCTGACTAGTAAGAATTTTCAAACCTATGTATTGATAACTCTCAGTAAGTGAGTCAAGGGGAGGGGTGTAAAGCGGCACAAACACAGCCGTGAAAAGCAGCTAAACCCCATTATAAAAATAAATTACTTTTCAAAACCCATGAAACAAAGACAGTGAAAGAGAGAGAAATTCTTACAAAATTCGTTCAGGTGCTGTGATGCAACCTGGATTGACCATATCTAGACCCACAGCTGATTGAGACATAAGGGTGGACACTCTTGGGGCGGAGAGTATTGGTGAGGTTGGGTGAGCCAACGCAGACCCTTTAAAGTAATACTGCATGGTACCCAACCATGGGCCCCAAATCTCCAGGTTCAAGGTCATCTTCCTACGTCGAAAACATGCATGAGAAACCCAGAAGATGGTACACCGTGTAATCGGGAAAGGTTTCTAAAACGCATCTCATTTCTCATATCCTTGTGCTCGGGTTCGTCATTCCAACCGTTTTACTAACCATCTCCCTCCTTGGAGAATCAGCACGTTTAACCTCCTGTTCCGTACAGGTTGCAATTTGTCCTGAGGATGAACGGGAAGAGGGGGAACCAATGAGAGACTAGCTCTAGGTGTTGGGACAGGCACAGGCCACTCTATTTTCCCATCAGGAAGAAGAATTAACCACAAGCTCAGCCTGCCCCCCAGAACCAGAAGAGGGCCTGAAGCAATCCTGCACTTTTGCGGCCCGCTCCCAAAAAGCGAGTTGAAAAATGGAGCTCAGGGGCACTGCAATTCACAAACCTCCAGATTTATAAATGATAACTCTCGTCCACAAATATATTGAGGGAAGGCAAAGAAGAGGCTTTGAAAGCAAGGCAGAATTGCAGGAAACAGATTTCAGGAGGTAGATTCGAATCGCCTTGAAAGCACATGAAAAGCGGCAAAACGTGGACAAGGAGGCCCTTGGCCAAAAAGGGCGTATGCGTTTTTTCCTGAATATATTCAGGAAAAAACGCATACGCCCTTTTTGGCCAACCAAGCAACCTGGAAAGGCAAATCAGCGGTCCAAAGAAGTCTCGCTTCCGAGCGGGCAAAAGGGCCATGTGGAAAAAAGTGTCAAAAGGACAAATGCACGACCGGCCATGGAGAAATGGGAGCCTTGCTATGGTGATGGGCGGGATGTAAATTGCAAATAGCTACTCTGCAGAAGCGTACAGTGTGTCCTGAAACATCTAAAAAACACAGCTTGGAGAGCATAGATCACTTCAACTGATGGGTGTATAAATTGGGAAAACTAAAAATCAGCAAGACACAGGCACTCCAAAGTATAGAGCTGCTCTGTTGACAAGAACCCACACTTCATTACACCCTAAATATCCTAGGAAAGAGAAAAATGGATAAAGAAGTTGTGGTCCTCATGTACAATGGAATATCACACAGCCATGAAATCAAGCTCATAAGGCTAGTAGCAGCACGATGAGTGGATTTAGGTACGACGATGCTAAGTGAAATAAGTCACACAGAAAAAGACACTTATCATAAGATAGCACTTATAGAGGGAATGTAAAAACCGCTACACTTGAACTGAATTACAAAACAGAACAGAGTCACACGTTTAGAAAACACACTATGGCTGCTGAGCGGGAAAGGTAAGGTGGGGTGATGCATAAAACAAGGGTTTCGAATTAGCCCAGATACCGTTCCATAAACCCAATAGGTAATAGACAAGACCTACCCCTTGCTCAGTGAACTGGACTCAACAACCCCTATTCACCGCACAAGCATATATCTGACTAGTCAGAATCTTCAAACCTATGTATTGATATCTCTCTGTAAGTGAGTCAAGGGGGTGTAAAGCGGCATAAACACAGCCGTGAAAAGCAGCTAAACCCCATTATAAAAATAAATTACTTTTCAAAACCCGTGAAACAAAGACAATGAAAGAGAGAGAAATTCTTACAATATTGTTCAGGGGTCTGTGATGCAACCTGGATTGACCATATCTAGACCCACAGCTAATTGAGACATAAGGGTGGACACTCTTGGGGCTGAGAGGTTTGGTGAGGTTGGGTGAGCCAACGCAGACCCTTTAAAGTAATACTGCATGGTACCCATCCCATGGGTCCCAAATCTCCAGGTTCAAGGGCATCTTCCTACATCGAAAACGTGCATGAGAAACGCAGAAGATGGTACACCGTGTGATGGGGAAAGGTTTCTAAAACGCACCTCATTTCTCATCTTCTTGTGTTCAGGTTCGCCATTCCAACCGTTTTACTAGGCATCTCCCTCCTTGGAGATTCAGCACCTTTTACCTCCTCTTCCGTACAGGTTGCAATTTGTCCTGAGGATGAACGGGAAGAGGGGGAACCAATGAGAGACTAGCTCTAGGTGTTGGGATAGGCACAGGTCACTCTATTTTCCCATCAGGAAGAAGAATTAAGCACAAGCTCAGCCAGACCCCAGAACCAAAAGAGGTCCTGAAGCAATCCTGCACTTTGCAGCTAGCTCCCAAAAAAGCGAGTTGAAAAATGGAGCTCAGGGGCACTGCAATTCAGAAACCTGCAGAGTTATAAATGTTACCAATCGTCCACAAATATATTGAGGGAAGGCAACGAAGAGGATTTGAAAGCAAGGCAGAATTGCAGGAAACAGATTTCAGGAGGTAGATTCGAATCGCCTTGAAAGCACATGAAAAGCGGCAAAACGTGGACAATGATGTCCTTGGCCAAATAGGGTGTATGCGTTTTTTCCTGAATATATTCAGGAAAAAACGCATACGCCCTTTTTGGCCAACCAAGCAACCTGGAAAGGCAAATCAGCGCTCCAAAGAAGTCTCGCTTCCGAGCGGGCAAAAGGGCCATGTGGAAAAAAGTGTCAAAACCAGAAATGCAGGACCGGCCATGGAGAAATGGGAGCCTTGCTACGCTGATGGGCGGGATATAAATTGCCAACAGCCACTCTGGAGAAGTGTACGGTGTGTCCTGAAACATCTAAAAAACACAGCTTGGAGAGCATAGTTCACTTCCAATGATGGGCGTATAAATTGGGAAAACTAAAAATCAGCAAGACACAGGCACCCCAAAGTTTAGGGCTGCTCTGCTGACAAGAATCCCCACTTCATTACACCATCAATATCCTAGGTAAGAGAAAAATTGATAAAGATGTTGTGGTCCTCAAGTACAATGGAATATCACTCAGCCATGAAATCAACGTCATAAGGCGAGGAGCAGCACGATGAGTGGATTTAGGTACGACGATTCTAAGTGAAATAAGTCAAACAGAAAAAGGCACTTATCATAAGATATCACTTAGAGAGTGAATGTAAAAACCGCTACACTTGAACTGAATTACAAAACAGAACAGAGTCACACGTTTAGAAAACACACTATGGCTGCTGAACGGGAAAGGAGAGGTTGGGTGATGCATAAAACAAGGGTTTCAAATTAGCTGTGATACCGTTCCATTAACCCAATATGTAATAGACAAACCTACTCCTTGCTCAGTGAACTGGACTCAACACCCCTATTTACTACACAAGTATATATCTGACTAGTAAGAATTTTCAAACCTATGTATTGATAACTCTCTGTAAGTGAGTCAAGGGGGGGGGTGTAAAGCGGCATAAACACAGCCGTGAAAAGGAGCTAAACCCCATTATAAAAATAAAATAATTTTCAAACCCCATGAAACCAAGACAGTGAAAGAGATAGATATTCTTACAAAATTCGTTCAGGGGCTGTGATGCAACCTGGATTGACCATATCTAGACCCACAGCTGATTGAGACTTAAGGGTGGACACTCTTGGGGCTGAGAGGTTTGGTGAGGTTGCGTGAGCCAACACAGACCCTTTACAGTAATACTGCATGGTACCCATCCCATGGGCCCCAAATCTCCAGATTCTAGGGCATCTTCCTACGTCGAAAACTTGCATGAGAAACCCAGAAGATGGTACACCGTGTAATGGGGAAAGGTTTCTAAAACGTACCTCATTTCTCATCTACTTGTGTTCAGGTTCACCATTCCAGCCGCTTTACTAGCCATCTCCCTCCTTGGAGAATCAGCACCTTTAACCTCCTGTTCCGTACAGGTTGCAATTTGTCCTAAGGATGACCGGGAAGAGGGGGAACCAATGAGAGACTAGCTCTAGGTGTTGGAACAGGCACAGGTCACTCTATTTTCCAATCAGGAAGAAGAATTAACCACAGGCTTAGCCTGCCGACCGGAACCAGAATAGGGCCTGAAGCAATCCTGCGCTTTTGCGGCCAGCTCCCAAAAAAGCGACTTGAAAAATGGAGCTCAAGGGCACTGCAATTCACAAACCTGCAGAGTTATAAATGATAACTCTCGTCCACAAATATATTAAGGGAAGGCAACGAAGAGGCTTTGAAAGCAAGGCAGAATTGCAGGAAACAGATTTCAGGAGGTAGATTCGAATCGCCTTGAAAGCACATGAAAAGCGGCAAAACGTGGACAATGATGCCCTTGGCCAAAAAGGGCGTATGCGTTTTTTCCTGAGTATATTCAGGAAAAAACGCATACGCCCTTTTTGGCCAACCAAGCATCCTGGAAAGGCAAATCAGCGCTCCAAAGAAGTCTCGCTTCCCAGCGGGCAACAGGGCCATGTTGCAAAAAAGTGTCAAAACCAGAAATGCAGGACTGGCCATGGAGTAATGGGAGCCTTGCTACGCTGATGGGTGGGATGTAAATTGCCAACAGCCACTCTGGAGAAGTGTACGGTGTGTTCGGAAACATCTAAAAAACACAGCTTGGAGAGCATAGGGCACTTCCACTCATGGGCGTATAAATTGGGAAAACTAAAAATCAGCAAGACACAGGCACCCCAAAGTTTAGGGCTGCTCTGTTGACAAGAACCCCCACTTCATTACACCTTAAATATCCTAGGAAAGAGAAAAATGGATAAAGAAGTTGTGGTCCTCATGTACAATGGAATATCACTCAGCCATGAAATCAACGTCATAAGGCTGGTAGCATCACGATGAGTGGATTTAGGTACGCCGACTCTAAGTGAAATAAGTCACACAGAAAAATACCCTTATCATAATATATCACTTATAGAGGGAATGTAAAAACCGCTACACTTGAACTGAATTACAAAACGGAACAGAGTCACACTTTTAGAAAACACACTATGGCTGCTGAACGGGAAAGGTAAGGTGGGGTGATGCATAAAACAAGGGTTTCGAATTAGCTCAGATACCGTTCCATAAACCCAATATGTAATAGACAAGACCTACTCCTTGCTCAGTGAACTGGACTCAACACCCCCTATTCACCACACAAGAATATATCTGACTAGTAAGAATCTTCAAACCTATGTATTGATATCTCTCTGTAAGTGAGTCAAGGGGGTGTAAAGCGGCATAAACACAGCCGTGAAAAGCAGCTAAACCCCATTATAAAAATAAATTACTTTTCAAAACCCATGAAACAAAGACAGTGAAAGAGAGAGAAGTTCTTACAAAATTCATGCAGGGGCTGTGATGCAACCTGGATTGACCATATCTAGACCCACAGCTGATTGAGACATAAGGGTGGACACTCTTGGGGTTGAGAGGTTTGGTGAGGTTGGGAGAGCCAACGCAGTCCCTTTACAGTAATACTGCATGGTACCCATCCCATGGGCCCCAAATCTCCAGGTTTTAGGGCATCTTCCTACGTCGAAAACTTGCATGAGAAACCCAGAAGATGGTACACCGTGTAATGGGGAAAGGTTTCTAAAACGCACCTCATTTCTCATCTACTTGTGTTCAGGTTCACCATTTCAGCCGCTTTACTAGCCATCTCCCTCCTTGGAGAATGAGCACCTTTAACCTCCTGTTCCGTACAGGTTGCAATTTGTCCTGAGGATGACCGGGAAGAGGGGGAACCAATGAGAGACTAGCTCTAGGTGTTGGGACAGGCACAGGTCACTCTATTTTCCCATCAGGAAGAAGAATTAACCACAGGCTTAGCCTGCAGACCGGAACCAGAATAGGGCCTGAAGCAATCCTGCGCTTTTGTGGCCAGCTCCCAAAAAAGCGAGTTGAAAAATGGAGCTCAGGGGCACTGCAATTCACAAACCTGCAGATTTATAAATGATAACTCTCGTCCACAAATATATTGAGGGAAGGCAACGAAGAGGATTTGAAAGCAAGGCAGAATTGCAGGAAACAGATTTCAGGAGGTAGATTCGAATCGCCTTGAAAGCACATGAAAAGCGGCAAAACGTGGACAACGATGCCCTTGGCCAAAAAGGGCTTATGCGTTTTTTCCTGAATATATTCAGGAAAAAACGCATACGCCCTGTTTGGCCAACCAAGCAACCTGGAAAGGCAAATCAGCGCTCCAAAGAAGTCTCGCTTCCCAGCGGGCAAAAGGGCCATGCGGAAAAAAGTGTCCAAACCAGAAATGCAGGACCGGCCATGGAGAAATGGGAGCATTGCTATGCGGATGGGCGGGATGTAAATTGCCAACAGCCACTCTGGAGAAGTGTACGGTGTGTCCTGAAACATCTAAAAAACACAGCTTGGAGAGCATGGGGCACTTCCACTCATGGGCGTATAAATTGGGAAAACTAAAAATCAGCAAGACACAGGCACCCCAAAGTTTAGGGCTGCTCTGTTGACAAGAATCCCCACTACATTACACCTTATATATCCTAGGAAAGAGAAAAATGCATAAAGAAGTTGTGGTCCTCATGTACAATGGAATATCACTCAGCCATGAAATCAACGTCATAAGGCTAGTAGCAGCACGATGAGTGGATTTAGGTATGACGATTCTAAGTGAAATAAATCACACAGAAAAAGACACTTATCATAAGATATCACTTATAGAGGGAATGTAAAAACCGCTACACTTGAACTGAATTACAAAAGAGAAGAGAGTCACACGTTCAGAAAACACACTATGGCTGCTGAACGGGAAAGGTGAGGTGGGGTGATGCATCAAACAAGGGTTTCAAATTAGCTCCGATACCGTTCCAAAGACCCAATATGTAATAGACAAGACCTACTCCTTGCTCAGTGAACTGGACTCAACAACCCCTATTCACCGCACAAGAATTTATCTGACTAGTAAGAATTTTCAAACCTATGTATTGATATCTCTCTGTAAGTGAGTCAAGGGGGTGTAAAGCGGCATAAACACAGCCGTGAAAAGCAGCTAAACCCCATTATAAGAATAAATTACTATTCAAAACCCGTGAAACAAAGAAAATGAAAGAGAGAGAAATTCTTACAATATTGTTCAGGGTCTGTGATGCAACCTGGATTGACCATATCTAGACCCACAGCTAATTGAGACATAAGGGTGGACACTCTTGGGGCTGAGAGGTTTGGTGAGGTTGGGTGAACCAACACAGACCCTTTAAAGTAATACTGCATGGTACCCATCCCATGGGTCCCAAATCTCCAGGTTCAAGGGCATCTTCCTACATCAAAAACGTGCATGAGAAACGCAGAAGATGGTACACCGTGTGATCGGGAAAGGTTTCTAAAACGCACATCATTTCTCATCTCCTTGTGTTCGGGTTCGCCATTCCAACCGTTTTACTAGCCATCTCCCTCCTTGGAGATTCAGCACCTTTAACCTCCTGTTCCGTACAGGTTGCAATTTGTCCTGAGGATGAACGGGAAGAGGGGGAACCAATGAGAGACTAGCTCTAGGTGTTGGGACAGGCACAGGTCCCTCTATTTTCCCATCAGAAAGAGGAATTAACCACAAGCTCAGCCAGACCCCAGAACCAGAAGAGGGCCTGAAGCAATCCTGCACTTTTGCGGCCCGCTCCCAAAAAGCGAGTTGAAAAATGGAGCTCAGGGGCACTGCAATTCACAAACCTCCAGATTTATAAATGATAACTCTCGTCCACAAATATATTGAGGGAAGCCAAAGAAGAGGCTTTGAAAGCAAGGCAGAATTGCAGGAAACAGATTTCAGGAGGTAGATTCGAATCGCCTTGAAAGCACATGAAAAGCGGCAAAACGTGGACAAGGAGGCCCTTGGCCAAAAAGGGCGTATGCGTTTTTTCCTGAATATATTCAGGAAAAAACGCATACGCCCTTTTTGGCCAACCAAGCAACCTGGAAAGGCAAATCAGCGCTCCAAAGAAGTCTCGCTTCCCAGCGGGCAAAAGGGCCATGCGGAAAAAAGCGTCCAAACCAGAAATGCAGGACCGGCCATGGAGTAATGGGAGCCTTGCTACGCTGATGGGTGGGATGTAAATTGCCAACAGCCACTCTGGAGAAGTGTACGGTGTGTCCTGAAACATCCAAAAAACACAGCTTGGAGAGCATAGGGCACTTCCACTCATGGGCGTATAAATTGGGAAAACTAAAAATCAGCAAGACACAGGCACCCCAAAGTTTAGGGCTGCTCTGTTGACAAGAACCCCCACTTCATTACACCTTAAATATCCTAGGAAAGAGAAAAATGGATAAAGAAGTTGTGGTCCTCATGTACAATGGAATATCACTCAGCCATGAAATCAACGTCATAAGGCTAGTAGCAGCACGATGAGTGGATTTAGGTACGCCGATTCTAAGTGAAATAAGTCACACAGAAAAATACCCTTATCATAATATATCACTTATAGAGGGAATGTAAAAACCGCTACACTTGAACTGAATTGCAAAACAGAACAGAGTCACACGTTTAGAAAACACACTATGGCTGCTGAACGGGAAAGGTAAGGTGGGGTGATGCATAAAACAAGGGTTTCGAATTAGCTCAGATACCGTTCCATAAACCCAATATGTAAGAGACAAGACCTACTCCTTGCTCAGTGAACTGGACTCAACACCCCCTATTCACCACACAAGAATATATCTGACTAGTAAGAATCTTCAAACCTATGTATTGATATCTCTCTGTAAGTGAGTCAAGGGGGTGTAAAGCGGCATAAACACAGCCGTGAAAAGCAGCTAAACCCCATTATAAAAATAAATTACTTTTCAAAACCCATGAAACAAAGACAGTGAAAGAGAGAGAAATTCTTACAAAATTCATGCAGGGGCTGTGATGCAACCTGGATTGACCATATCTAGACCCACAGCTGATTGAGACATAAGGGTGGACACTCTTGGGGTTGAGAGGTTTGGTGAGGTTGGGAGAGCCAACGCAGTCCCTTTACAGTAATACTGCATGGTACCCATCCCATGGGCCCCAAATCTCCAGGTTTTAGGGCATCTTCCTACGTCGAAAACTTGCATGAGAAACCCAGAAGATGGTACACCGTGTAATGGGGAAAGGTTTCTAAAACGCACCTCATTTCTCATCTACTTGTGATCAGGTTCACCATTTCAGCCGCTTTACTAGCCATCTCCCTCCTTGGAGAATGAGCACCTTTAACCTCCTGTTCCGTACAGGTTGCAATTTGTCCTGAGGATGAACGGGAAGAGGGGGAACCAATGAGAGACTAGCTCTAGGTGTTGGGACAGGCACAGGTCACTCTATTTTCCCATCAGGAAGAAGAATTAACCACAGGCTTAGCCTGCCGACCGGAACCAGAATAGGGCCTGAAGCAATCCTGCGCTTTTGTGGCCAGCTCCCAAAAAAGCGACTAGAAAAATGGAGCTCAGGGGCACTGCAATTTACAAACCTGCAGAGTTTTAAATGATAACTCTCGTCCACAAATATATTAAGGGAAGGCAACGAAGAGGCTTTGAAAGCAAGGCAGAAATGCAGGAAACAGATTTCAGGAGGTAGATTCGAATCGCCTTGAAAGCACATGAAAAGCGGCAAAACCTGGACAATGATGCCCTTGGCCAAAAAGGGCGTATGCGTTTTTTCCTGAATATATTCAGGAAAAAACGCATACGCCCTTTTTGGCCAACCAAGCAACCTGGAAAGGCAAATCAGCGCTCCAAAGAAGTCTGGCTTCCCAGCGTGCAAAAGGGCCATGCGGAAAAAAGTGTCCAAACCAGAAATGCAGGACCGGCCCTGGAGAAATGGGAACCTTGATACGCTGATGGGTGGGATGTAAATTGCCAACAGCCACTCTGGAGAAGTGTACGGTGTGTCCTGAAACATCTAAAAAACACAGCTTGGAGAGCATAGGGCACTTCCACTCATGGGCGTATAAATTGGGAAAACTAAAAATCAGCAAGACACAGGCACCCCAAAATTTAGTGCTGCTCTGTTGACAAGAACCCCCACTTCATTACACCTTAAATATCCTAGGAAAGAGAAAAATGGATAAAGAAGTTGTGGTCCTCATGTACAATGGAATATCACTCAGCCATGAAATCAACGTCATAAGGCTAGTAGCAGCACGATGAGAGGATTTAGGTACGACGATTCTAAGTGAAATAAGTCACACAGAAAAAGACACTTATCATAAGATATCACTTAGAGAGGGAATGTAAAAACCGCTACACTTGAACTGAATTACAAAACAGAACAGAGTCACACGTCTAGAAAACACACTATGGCTGCTGAACGGGAAAGGTGAGGTGGGGTGATGCATAAAACAAGGGTTTCAAATTAGCTCCGATACCGTTCCATAAACCCAATATATAAGAGACAAGACCTATTCCTTTTTCAGTGACCTGGACTCAACACCCCCTATTCACCGCACAAGAATATATCTGACTAGTAAGAATCTTCAAACCTATGTATTGATATCTCTCTGTAAGTTAGTCAAGGGCGTGTAAAGCGACATAAACACAGCCGTGAAAAGCAGCTAAACCCCATTATAAAAATAAATTACTTTTCAAAACCCGTGAAACAAAGACAGTGAAAGAGAGAGAAATTCTTACAAAATTCGTTCAGGGGCTGTGATGCAACCTGGATTGACCATATCTAGACCCACAGCTGATTGAGACATAAGGGTGGACACTCTTGGGGCTGAGAGGTTCGGTGAGGTTGGGTGAGCCAACGCAGACCCTTTCAAGTAATACTGCATGGTACCCATCCCATGGGTCCCAAATCTCCAGGTTCAAGGGCATCTTCCTACATCGAAAACAGGCATGAGAAACCCAGAAGATGGTACACCGTGTGATCGGGAAAGGTTTCTAAAACGCACCTCATTTCTCATCTCCTTTGCTCGGGTTCGCCATTCCAGCCGATTTACTAGCCATCTCCCTCCTTGGAGAATCAGCACCTTTAACCTCCTGTTCCGTACAGGTTGCAATTTGTCCTGAGGATGAACAAGAAGAGGGGGAACCAATGAGAGACTAGCTCTAGGTGTTGGGACAGGCACAGGCCACTCTATTTTCCCATCAGGAAGAAGAATTAAGCACAAGCTCAGCCTGCCCCTCAGAACAAGAAGAGGGCCTGAAGCAATCCTGCGCTTTTGCGGCCAGCTCCCAAAAAAGCGAGTTGAAAAATGGAGCTCAGGGGCACTGCAATTCACAAACCTGCAGAGTTTTAAATGATACCTCTCGTCCACAAATATATTAAGGGAAGGCAACGAAGAGGCTTTGAAAGCAAGGCAGAATTGCAGGAAACAGATTTCAGGAGGTAGATTCGAATCGCCTTGAAAGCACATGAAAAGCGGCAAAACGTGGACAATGATGCCCTTGGCCAAAAAGGGCGTATGCGTTTTTTCCTGAATATATTCAGGAAAAAACGCATACGCCCTTTTTGGCCAACCAAGCAACCTGGAAAGGCAAATCAGGGCTCCAAAGAAGTCTCGCTTCCCAGCGGGCAAAAGGGCCATGCGGAAAAAAGTGTCCAAACCAGAAATGCAGGACCGGCCATGGAGAAATGGGAGCCTTGCTACGCTGATGGGCGGGATGTAAATTGCCAACAGCCACTCTGGAGAAGTGTACGGTGTGTCCTGAAACATCTGAAAAACACAGCTTGGAGAGCATAGGGCACTTCCACTCATGGGCGTATAAATTGGGAAAACTAAAAATCAGCAAGACACAGGCACCCCAAAGTTTAGGGCTGCTCTGTTGAC
The DNA here is from genome assembly GCF_949987535.1 of Balaenoptera acutorostrata. Taxonomy (NCBI): domain Eukaryota; kingdom Metazoa; phylum Chordata; class Mammalia; order Artiodactyla; family Balaenopteridae; genus Balaenoptera; species Balaenoptera acutorostrata. The sequence goes on from NW_026645612.1 coordinate 693,670, forward strand.
AAGAACCCCCACTTCATTACACCTTAAATATCCTAGGAAAGAGAAAAATGGATAAAGAAGTTGTGGTCCTCATGTACAATGGAATATCACTCAGCCATGAAATCAACGTCATAAGGCTAGTAGCAGCACGATGAGTGGATTTAGGTACGACGATTTTAAGTGAAATAATTCACACAGAAAAAGACACTTATCCTAAGATATCACTTAGAGAGGGAATGTAAAAACCGCTACACTTGAACTGAATTGCAAAACAGAACAGAGTCACACGTTTAGAAAACACACTATGGCTGCTGAACGGGAAAGGTGAGATGGGGTGATGCATAAAACAAGGGTTTCAAATTAGCTCAGATACCGTTCCATAAACCCAATATGTAAGAGACAAGGCCTATTCCTTTTTCAGTGAACTGGACTCAACACCCCCTATTCACCGCACAAGAATATATCTGACTAGTAAGAATCTTCAAACCTATGTATTGATATCTCTCTGTAAGTGAGTCAAGGGGGTGTAAAGCGGCATAAACACAGCCGTGAAAAGCAGCTAAACCCCATTATAAAATTAAATTACTTTAAATAACCCGTGAAACAAAGACAGTGAAAGAGAGAGAAATTCTTACAAAATTCGTTCAGGGGCTGTGATGCAACCTGGATTGACCATATCTAGACCCACAGCTGATTGAGACATAAGGGTGGACACTCTTGGGGCTGAGAGGTTCGGTGAGGTTGGGTGAGGCAACGCAGACCCTTTCAAGTAATACTGCATGGTACCCATCCCATGGGTCCCAAATCTCCAGGTTCAAGGGCATCTTCCTACATCGAAAACAGGCATGAGAAACCCAGAAGATGGTACACCGTGTGATCGGGAAAGGTTTCTAAAACGCACCTCATTTCTCATCTCCTTTGCTCGGGTTCGCCATTCCAGCCGATTTACTAGCCATCTCCCTCCTTGGAGAATCAGCACCTTTAACCTCCTGTTCCGTACAGGTTGCAATTTGTCCTGAGGATGAACAAGAAGAGGGGGAACCAATGAGAGACTAGCTCTAGGTGTTGGGACAGGCACAGGTCACTCTATTTTCCCATCAGGAAGAAGAATTAAGCACAAGCTCAGCCTGCCCCTCAGAACCAGAAGAGGGCCTGAAGCAATCCTGCGCTTTTGCGGCCAGCTCCCAAAAAAGCGCGTTGAAAAATGGAGCTCAGGGGCACTGCAATTCACAAACCTGCAGAGTTTTAAATGATACCTCTCGTCCACAAATATATTAAGGGAAGGCAACGAAGAGGCTTTGAAAGCAAGGCAGAATTGCAGGAAACAGATTTCAGGAGGTAGATTCGAATCGCCTTGAAAGCACATGAAAAGCGGCAAAACGTGGACAATGATGCCCTTGGCCAAAAAGGGCGTATGCGTTTTTTCCTGAATATATTCAGGAAAAAACGCATACGCCCTTTTTGGCCAACCAAGCAACCTGGAAAGGCAAATCAGGGCTCCAAAGAAGTCTCGCTTCCCAGCGGGCAAAAGGGCCATGCGGAAAAAAGTGTCCAAACCAGAAATGCAGGACCGGCCATGGAGAAATGGGAGCCTTGCTACGCTGATGGGCAGGATGTAAATTGCCAACAGCCACTCTGGAGAAGTGTACGGTGTGTCCTGAAACATCTGAAAAACACAGCTTGGAGAGCATAGGGCACTTCCACTCATGGGCGTATAAATTGGGAAAACTAAAAATCAGCAAGACACAGGCACCCCAAAGTTTAGGGCTGCTCTGTTGACAAGAACCCCCACTTCATTACACCTTAAATATCCTAGGAAAGAGAAAAATGGATAAAGAAGTTGTGGTCCTCATGTACAATGGAATATCACTCAGCCATGAAATCAACGTCATAAGGCTAGTAGCAACACGATGAGTGGATTTAGGTACGACGATTTTAAGTGAAATAATTCACACAGAAAAAGACACTTATCCTAAGATATCACTTAGAGAGGGAATGTAAAAACCGCTACACTTGAACTGAATTGCAAAACAGAACAGAGTCACACGTTTAGAAAACACACTATGGCTGCTGAACGGGAAAGGTGAGGTGGGGTGATGCATAAAACAAGGGTTTCAAATTAGCTCAGATACCGTTCCATAAACCCAATATGTAAGAGACAAGGCCTATTCCTTTTTCAGTGAACTGGACTCAACACCCCCTATTCACCGCACAAGAATATATCTGACTAGTAAGAATCTTCAAACCTATGTATTGATATCTCTCTGTAAGTGAGTCAAGGGGGTGTAAAGCGGCATAAACACAGCCGTGAAAAGCAGCTAAACCCCATTATAAAAATAAATTACTTTTCAAAACCCGTGAAACAAAGACAGTGAAAGAGAGAGAAATTCTTACAAAATTCGTTCAGGGGCTGTGATGCAAACTGGATTGACCATATCTAGACCCACAGCTGATTGAGACATAAGGGTGGACACTCTTGGGGCTGAGAGGTTCGGTGAGGTTGGGTGAGCCAACGCAGACCCTTTCAAGTAATACTGCATGGTACCCATCCCATGGGTCCCAAATCTCCAGGTTCAAGGGCATCTTCCTACATCGAAAACAGGCATGAGAAACCCAGAAGATGGTACACCGTGTGATCGGGAAAGGTTTCTAAAACGCACCTCATTTCTCATCTCCTTTGCTCGGGTTCGCCATTCCAGCCGATTTACTAGCCATCTCCCTCCTTGGAGAATCAGCACCTTTAACCTCCTGTTCCGTACAGGTTGCAATTTGTCCTGAGGATGAACAAGAAGAGGGGGAACCAATGAGAGACTAGCTCTAGGTGTTGGGACAGGCACAGGTCACTCTATTTTCCCATCAGGAAGAAGAATTAAGCACAAGCTCAGCCTGCCCCTCAGAACCAGAAGAGGGCCTGAAGCAATCCTGCGCTTTTGCGGCCAGCTCCCAAAAAAGCGAGTTGAAAAATGGAGCTCAGGGGCACTGCAATTCACAAACCTGCAGAGTTTTAAATGATACCTCTCGTCCACAAATATATTAAGGGAAGGCAACGAAGAGGCTTTGAAAGCAAGGCAGAATTGCAGGAAACAGATTTCAGGAGGTAGATTCGAATCGCCTTGAAAGCACATGAAAAGCGGCAAAACGTGGACAATGATGCCCTTGGCCAAAAAGGGCGTATGCGTTTTTTCCTGAATATATTCAGGAAAAAACGCATACGCCCTTTTTGGCCAACCAAGCAACCTGGAAAGGCAAATCAGCGCTCCAAAGAAGTCTCGCTTCCCAGCGGGCAAAAGGGCCATGCGGAAAAAAGTGTCCAAACCAGAAATGCAGGACCGGCCATGGAGAAATGGGAGCCTTGCTACGCTGATGGGCGGGATGTAAATTGCCAACAGCCACTCTGGAGAAGTGTACGGTGTGTCCTGAAACATCTGAAAAACACAGCTTGGAGAGCATAGGGCACTTCCACTCATGGGCGTATAAATTGGGAAACCTAAAAATCAGCAAGACACAGGCACCCCAAAGTTTAGGGCTGCTCTGTTGACAAGAACCCCCACTTCATTACACCTTAAATATCCTAGGAAGGAGAAAAATGGATAAAGAAGTTGTGGTCCTCATGTACAATGGAATATCACTCAGCCATGAAATCAACGTCATAAGGCTAGTAGCAGCACGATGAGTGGATTTAGGTACGACGATTCTAAGTGAAATAAGTCACACAGAAAAAGACACTTATCATAAGATATCACTTAGAGAGGGAATGTAAAAACCGCTACACTTGAACTGAATTGCAAAACAGAACAGAGTCACACGTTTAGAAAACACACTATGGCTGCTGAACGGGAAAGGTGAGGTGGGGTGATGCATAAAACAAGGGTTTCAAATTAGCTCAGATACCGTTCCATAAACCCAATATGTAAGAGACAAGACCTATTCCTTTTTCAGTGACCAGGACTCAACACCCCCTATTCACCGCACAAGAATATATCTGACTAGTAAGAATCTTCAAACCTATGTATTGATATCTCTCTGTAAGTGAGTCAAGGGCGTGTAAAGCGGCATAAACACAGCCGTGAAAAGCAGCTAAACCCCATTATAAAAATAAATTACTTTTCAAAACCCGTGAAACAAAGACAGTGAAAGAGAGAGAAATTCTTACAAAATTCGTTCAGGGGCTGTGATGCAAACTGGATTGACCATATCTAGACCCACAGCTGATTGAGACATAAGGGTGGACACTCTTGGGGCTGAGAGGTTCGGTGAGGTTGGGTGAGCCAACGCAGACCCTTTCAAATAATACTGCATGGTACCCATCCCATGGGTCCCAAATCTCCAGGTTCAAGGGCATCTTCCTACATCGAAAACAGGCATGAGAAACCCAGAAGATGGTACACCGTGTGATCGGGAAAGGTTTCTAAAACGCACCTCATTTCTCATCTCCTTTGCTCGGGTTCGCCATTCCAGCCGATTTACTAGCCATCTCCCTCCTTGGAGAATCAGCACCTTTAACCTCCTGTTCCGTACAGGTTGCAATTTGTCCTGAGGATGAACAAGAAGAGGGGGAACCAATGAGAGACTAGCTCTAGGTGTTGGGACAGGCACAGGTCACTCTATTTTCCCATCAGGAAGAAGAATTAAGCACAAGCTCAGCCTGCCCCTCAGAACCAGAAGAGGGCCTGAAGCAATCCTGCGCTTTTGCGGCCAGCTCCCAAAAAAGCGAGTTGAAAAATGGAGCTCAGGGGCACTGCAATTCACAAACCTGCAGAGTTTTAAATGATACCTCTCGTCCACAAATATATTAAGGGAAGGCAACGAAGAGGCTTTGAAAGCAAGGCAGAATTGCAGGAAACAGATTTCAGGAGGTAGATTCGAATCGCCTTGAAAGCACATGAAAAGCGGCAAAACGTGGACAATGATGCCCTTGGCCAAAAAGGGCGTATGCGTTTTTTCCTGAATATATTCAGGAAAAAACGCATACGCCCTTTTTGGCCAACCAAGCAACCTGGAAAGGCAAATCAGCGCTCCAAAGAAGTCTCGCTTCCCAGGGGGCAAAAGGGCCATGCGGAAAAAAGTGTCCAAACCAGAAATGCAGGACCGGCCATGGAGAAATGGGAGCCTTGCTACGCTGATGGGCGGGATGTAAATTGCCAACAGCCACTCTGGAGAAGTGTACGGTGTGTCCTGAAACATCTGAAAAACACAGCTTGGAGAGCGTAGGGCACTTCCACTCATGGGCGTATAAATTGGGAAACCTAAATATCAGCAAGACACAGGCACCCCAAAGTTTAGGGCTGCTCTGTTGACAAGAACCCCCACTTCATTACACCTTAAATATCCTAGGAAGGAGAAAAATGGATAAAGAAGTTGTGGTCCTCATGTACAATGGAATATCACTCAGCCATGAAATCAACGTCATAAGGCTAGTAGCAGCACGATGAGTGGATTTAGGTACGACGATTCTAAGTGAAATAAGTCACACAGAAAAAGACACTTATCATAAGATATCACTTAGAGAGGGAATGTAAAAACCGCTACACTTGAACTGAATTGCAAAACAGAACAGAGTCACACGTTTAGAAAACACACTATGGCTGCTGAACGGGAAAGGTGAGGTGGGGTGATGCATAAAACAAGGGTTTCAAATTAGCTCAGATACCGTTCCATAAACCCAATATGTAAGAGACAAGACCTATTCCTTTTTCAGTGACCAGGACTCAACACCCCCTATTCACCGCACAAGAATATATCTGACTAGTAAGAATCTTCAAACCTATGTATTGATATCTCTCTGTAAGTGAGTCAAGGGCGTGTAAAGCGGCATAAACACAGCCGTGAAAAGCAGCTAAACCCCATTATAAAAATAAATTACTTTTCAAAACCCGTGAAACAAAGACAGTGAAAGAGAGAGAAATTCTTACAAAATTCGTTCACGAGCTGTGATGCAAACTGGATTGACCATATCGAGACCCACAGCTGATTGAGACATAAGGGTGGACACTCTTGGGGCTGAGAGGTTCGGTGAGGTTGGGTGAGCCAACGCAGACCCTTTCAAGTAATACTGCATGGTACCCATCCCATGGGTCCCAAATCTCCAGGTTCAAGGGCATCTTCCTACATCGAAAACAGGCATGAGAAACCCAGAAGATGGTACACCGTGTGATCGGGAAAAGTTTCTAAAACGCACCTCATTTCTCATCTCCTTTGCTCGGGTTCGCCATTCCAGCCGATTTACTAGCCATCTCCCTCCTTGGAGAATCAGCACCTTTATCCTCCTGTTCCGTACAGGTTGCAATTTGTCCTGAGGATGAACAAAAAGAGGGGGAACCAATGAGACACTAGCTCTAGGTGTTGGGACACGCACAGGTCACTCTATTTTCCCATCAGGAAGAAGAATTAAGCACAAGCCCGGCCTGCCCCTCAGAACCAGAAGAGGGCCTGAAGCAATCCTGCGCTTTTGCGGCCAGCTCCCAAAAAAGCAAGTTGAAAAATGGAGCTCAGGGGCACTGCAATTCACAAACCTGCAGAGTTTTAAATGATACCTCTCGTCCACAAATATATTAAGGGAAGGCAACGAAGAGGCTTTGAAAGCAAGGCAGAATTGCAGGAAACAGATTTCAGGAGGTAGATTCGAATCGCCTTGAAAGCACATGAAAAGCGGCAAAACGTGGACAATGATGCCCTTGGCCAAAAAGGGCGTATGCGTTTTTTCCTGAATATATTCAGGAAAAAACGCATACGCCCTTTTTGGCCAACCAAGCAAACTGGAAAGGCAAATCAGGGCTCCAAAGAAGTCTCGCTTCCCAGCGGGCAAAAGGGCCATGCGGAAAAAAGTGTCCAAACCAGAAATGCAGGACCGGCCATGGAGAAATGGGAGCCTTGCTACGCTGATGGGCGGGATGTAAATTGCCAACAGCCACTCTGGAGAAGTGTACGGTGTGTCCTGAAACATCTGAAAAACACAGCTTGGAGAGCATAGGGCACTTCCACTCATGGGCGTATAAATTGGGAAAACTAAAAATCAGCAAGACACAGGCACCCCAAAGTTTAGGGCTGCTCTGTTGACAAGAACCCCCACTTCATTACACCTTAAATATCCTAGGAAGGAGAAAAATGGATAAAGAAGTTGTGGTCCTCATGTACAATGGAATATCACTCAGCCATGAAATCAACGTCATAAGGCTAGTAGCAGCACGATGAGTGGATTTAGGTACGACGATTCTAAGTGAAATAAGTCACACAGAAAAAGACACTTATCATAAGATATCACTTAGAGAGGGAATGTAAAAACCGCTACACTTGAACTGAATTGCAAAACAGAACAGAGTCACACGTTTAGAAAACACACTATGGCTGCTGAACGGGAAAGGTGAGGTGGGGTGATGCATAAAACAAGGGTTTCAAATTAGCTCAGATACCGTTCCATAAACCCAATATGTAAGAGACAAGACCTATTCCTTTTTCAGTGACCAGGACTCAACACCCCCTATTCACCGCACAAGAATATATCTGACTAGTAAGAATCTTCAAACCTATGTATTGATATCTCTCTGTAAGTGAGTCAAGGGCGTGTAAAGCGGCATAAACACAGCCGTGAAAAGCAGCTAAACCCCATTATAAAAATAAATTACTTTTCAAAACCCGTGAAACAAAGACAGTGAAAGAGAGAGAAATTCTTACAAAATTCGTTCAGGGGCTGTGATGCAAACTGGATTGACCATATCTAGACCCACAGCAGATAGAGACATAAGGGTGGACACTCTTGGGGCTGAGAGGTTCGGTGAGGTTGGGTGAGCCAACGCAGACCCTTTCAAGTAATACTGCATGGTACCCATCCCATGGGTCCCAAATCTCCAGGTTCAAGGGCATCTTCCTACATCGAAAACAGGCATGAGAAACCCAGAAGATGGTACACCGTGTGATCGGGAAAAGGTTCTAAAACGCACCTCATTTCTCATCTCCTTTGCTCGGGTTCGCCATTCCAGCCGATTTACTAGCCATCTCCCTCCTTGGAGAATCAGCACCTTTATCCTCCTGTTCCGTACAGGTTGCAATTTGTCCTGAGGATGAACAAGAAGAGGGGGAACCAATGAGACACTAGCTCTAGGTGTTGGGACAGGCACAGGTCACTCTATTTTCCCATCAGGAAGAAGAATTAAGCACAAGCTCAGCCTGCCCCTCAGAACCAGAAGAGGGCCTGAAGCAATCCTGCGCTTTTGCGGCCAGCTCCCAAAAAAGCAAGTTGAAAAATGGAGCTCAGGGGCACTGCAATTCACAAACCTGCAGAGTTTTAAATGATACCTCTCGTCCACAAATATATTAAGGGAAGGCAACGAAGAGGCTTTGAAAGCAAGGCAGAATTGCAGGAAACAGATTTCAGGAGGTAGATTCGAATCGCCTTGAAAGCACATGAAAAGCGGCAAAACGTGGACAATGATGCCCTTGGCCAAAAAGGGCGTATGCGTTTTTTCCTGAATATATTCAGGAAAAAACGCATACGCCCTTTTTGGCCAACCAAGCAACCTGGAAAGGCAAATCAGGGCTCCAAAGAAGTCTCGCTTCCCAGCGGGCAAAAGGGCCATGCGGAAAAAAGTGTCCAAACCAGAAATGCAGGACCGGCCATGGAGAAATGGGAGCCTTGCTACGCTGATGGGCGGGATGTAAATTGCCAACAGCCACTCTGGAGAAGTGTACGGTGTGTCCTGAAACATCTGAAAAACACAGCTTGGAGAGCATAGGGCACTTCCACTCATGGGCGTATAAATTGGAAAAACTAAAAATCAGCAAGACACAGGCACCCCAAAGTTTAGGGCTGCTCTGTTGACAAGAACCCCCACTTCATTACACCTTAAATATCCTAGGAAAGAGAAAAATGGATAAAGAAGTTGTGGTCCTCATGTACAATGGAATATCACTCAGCCATGAAATCAACGTCATAAGGCTAGTAGCAGCACGATGAGTGGATTTAGGTACGACGATTCTAAGTGAAATAAGTCACACAGAAAAAGACACTTATCCTAAGATATCACTTAGAGAGGGAATGTAAAAACCGCTACACTTGAACTGAATTGCAAAACAGAACAGAGTCACACGTTTAGAAAACACACTATGGCTGCTGAACGGGAAAGGTGAGGTGGGGTGATGCATAAAACAAGTGTTTCAAATTAGCTCAGATACCGTTCCATAAACCCAATATGTAAGAGACAAGGCCTATTCCTTTTTCAGTGAACTGGACTCAACACCCCCTATTAACCGCAGAAGAATATATCTGACTAGTAAGAATCTTCAAACCTATGTATTGATATCTCTCTGTAAGTGAGTCAAGGGGGTGTAAAGCGGCATAAACACAGCCGTGAAAAGCAGCTAAACCCCATTATAAAAATAAATTACTTTTCAAAACCCGTGAAACAAAGACAGTGAAAGAGAGAGAAATTCTTACAAAATTCGTTCAGGGGCTGTGATGCAACCTGGATTGACCATATCTAGACCCACAGCTGATTGAGACATAAGGGTGGACACTCTTGGGGCTGAGTGGTTCGGTGAGGTTGGGTGAGCCAACGCAGACCCTTTCAAGTAATACTGCATGGTACCCATCCCATGGGTCCCAAATCTCCAGGTTCAAGGGCATCTTCCTACATCAAAAACAGGCATGAGAAACCCAGAAGATGGTACACCGTGTGATCGGGAAACGTTTCTAAAACGCACCTCATTTCTCATCTCCTTTGCTCGGGTTCGCCATTCCAGCCGATTTACTAGCCATCTCCCTCCTTGGAGAATCAGCACCTTTAACCTCCTGTTCCGTACAGGTTGCAATTTGTCCTGAGGATGAACAAGAAGAGGGGGAGCCAATGAGAGACTAGCTCTAGGTGTTGGGACAGGCACAGGTCACTCTATTTTCCCATCAGGAAGAAGAATTAAGCACAAGCTCAGCCTGCCCCTCAGAACCAGAAGAGGGCCTGAAGCAATCCTGTGCTTTTGCGGCCAGCTCCCAAAAAAGCGAGTTGAAAAATGGAGCTCAGGGGCACTGCAATTCACAAACCTGCAGAGTTTTAAATGATACCTCTCGTCCACAAATATATTAAGGGAAGGCAACGAAGAGGCTTTGAAAGCAAGGCAGAATTGCAGGAAACAGATTTCAGGAGGTAGATTCGAATCACCTTGAAAGCACATGAAAAGCGGCAAAACGTGGACAATGATGCCCTTGGCCAAAAAGGGCGTATGCGTTTTTTCCTGAATATATTCAGGAAAAAACGCATACGCCCTTTTTGGCCAACCAAGCAACCTGGAAAGGCAAATCAGGGCTCCAAAGAAGTCTCGCTTCCCAGCGGGCAAAAGGGCCCTGCGGAAAAAAGTGTCCAAACCAGAAATGCAGGACCGGCCATGGAGAAATGGGAGCCTTGCTACGCTGATGGGCAGGATGTAAATTGCCAACAGCCACTCTGGAGAAGTGTACGGTGTGTCCTGAAACATCTGAAAAACACAGCTTGGAGAGCATAGGGCACTTCCACTCATGGGCGTATAAATTGGGAAAACTAAAAATCAGCAAGACACAGGCACCCCAAAGTTTAGGGCTGCTCTGTTGACAAGAACCCCCACTTCATTACACCTTAAATATCCTAGGAAAGAGAAAAATGGATAAAGAAGTTGTGGTCCTCATGTACAATGGAATATCACTCAGCCATGAAATCAACGTCATAAGGCTAGTAGCAGCACGATGAGTGGATTTAGGTACGATGATTCTAAGTGAAATAAGTCACACAGAAAAAGACACTTATCATAAGATATCACTTAGAGAGGGAATGTAAAAACCGCTACACTTGAACTGAATTGCAAAACAGAACAGAGTCACACGTTTAGAAAACACACTATGGCTGCTGAACGGGAAAGGTGAGGTGGGGTGATGCATAAAACAAGGGTTTCAAATTAGCTCAGATACCGTTCCATAAACCCAATATGTAAGAGACAAGACCTATTCCTTTTTCAGTGACCATGACTCAACACCCCCTATTCACCGCACAAGAATATATCTGACTAGTAAGAATCTTCAAACCTATGTATTGATATCTGTCTGTAAGTGAGTCAAGGGCGTGTAAAGCGGCATAAACACAGCCGTGAAAAGCAGCTAAACCCCATTATAAAAATAAATTACTTTTCAAAACCCGTGAAACAAAGACAGTGAAAGAGAGAGAAATTCTTACAAAATTCGTTCAGGGGCTGTGATGCAAACTGGATTGACCATATCTAGACCCACAGCTGATTGAGACATAAGGGTGGACACTCTTGGGGCTGAGAGGTTCGGTGAGGTTGGGTGAGCCAACGCAGACCCTTTCAAGTAATACTGCATGGTACCCATCCCATGGGTCCCAAATCTCCAGGTTCAAGGGCATCTTCCTACATCGAAAACAGGCATGAGAAACCCAGAAGATGGTACACCGTGTGATCGGGAAAAGTTTCTAAAACGCACCTCATTTCTCATCTCCTTTGCTCGCGTTCGCCATTCCAGCCGATTTACTAGCCATCTCCCTCCTTGGAGAATCAGCACCTTTAACCTCCTGTTCCGTACAGGTTGCAATTTGTCCTGAGGATGAACAAGAAGAGGGGGAACCAATGAGAGACTAGCTCTAGGTGTTGGGACAGGCACAGGTCACTCTATTTTCCCATCAGGAAGAAGAATTAAGCACAAGCTCAGCCTGCCCCTCAGAACCAGAAGAGGGCCTGAAGCAATCCTGCGCTTTTGCGGCCAGCTCCCAAAAAAGCGAGTTGAAAAATGGAGCTCAGGGGCACTGCAATTCACAGACCTGCAGAGTTTTAAATGATACCTCTCGTCCACAAATATATTAAGGGAAGGCAACGAAGAGGCTTTGAAAGCAAGGCAGAATTGCAGGAAACAGATTTCAGGAGGTAGATTCGAATCGCCTTGAAAGCACATGAAAAGCGGCAAAACGTGGACAATGATGCCCTTGGCCAAAAAGGGCGTATGCGTTTTTTCCTGAATATATTCAGGAAAAAACGCATACGCCCTTTTTGGCCAACCAAGCAACCTGGAAAGGCAAATCAGGGCTCCAAAGAAGTCTCGCTTCCCAGCGGGCAAAAGGGCCATGCGGAAAAAAGTGTCCAAACCAGAAATGCAGGACCGGCCATGGAGAAATGGGAGCCTTGCTACGCTGATGGGCAGGATGTAAATTGCCAACAGCCACTCTGGAGAAGTGTACGGTGTGTCCTGAAACATCTGAAAAACACAGCTTGGAGAGCATAGGGCACTTCCACTCATGGGCGTATAAATTGGGAAAACTAAAAATCAGCAAGACACAGGCACCCCAAAGTTTAGGGCTGCTCTGTTGACAAGAACCCCCACTTCATTACACCTTAAATATCCTAGGAAAGAGAAAAATGGATAAAGAAGTTGTGGTCCTCATGTACAATGGAATATCACTCAGCCATGAAATCAACGTCATAAGGCTAGTAGCAGCACGATGAGTGGATTTAGGTACGACGATTTTAAGTGAAATAAGTCACACAGAAAAAGACACTTATCCTAAGATATCACTTAGAGAGGGAATGTAAAAACCGCTACACTTGAACTGAATTACAAAACAGAACAGAGTCACACGTATAGAAAACACACTATGGCTGCTGAACGGGACAGGTGAGGTGGGGTGATGCATAAAACAAGGGTTTCAAATTAGCTCAGATACCGTTCCATAAACCCAATATGTAAGAGACAAGGCCTATTCCTTTTTCAGTGAACTGGACTCAACACCCCCTATTCACCGCACAAGAATATATCTGACTAGTAAGAATCTTCAAACCTATGTATTGATATCTCTCTGTAAGTGAGTCAAGGGGGTGTAAAGCGGCATAAACACAGCCGTGAAAAGCAGCTAAACCCCATTATAAAAATAAATTACTTTTCAAAACCCGTGAAACAAAGACAGTGAAAGAGAGAGAAATTCTTACAAAATTCGTTCAGGGGCTGTGATGCAACCTGGATTGACCATATCTAGACCCACAGCTGATTGAGACATAAGGGTGGACACTCTTGGGGCTGAGAGTTTCGGTGAGGTTGGGTGAGCCAACGCAGACCCTTTCAAGTAATACTGCATGGTACCCATCCCATGGGTCCCAAATCTCCAGGTTCAAGGGCATCTTCGTACATCGAAAACAGGCATGAGAAACCTAGAAGATGGTACACCGTGTGATCGGGAAAGGTTTCTAAAACGCACCTCATTTCTCATCTCCTTTGCTCGGGTTCGCCATTCCAGCCGATTTACTAGCCATCTCCCCCCTTGGAGAATCAGCACCTTTAACCTCCTGTTCCGTACAGGTTGCAATTTGTCCTGAGGATGAACAAGAAGAGGGGGAACCAATGAGAGACTAGCTCTAGGTGTTGGGACAGGCACAGGTCACTCTATTTTCCCATCAGGAAGAAGAATTAAGCACAAGCTCAGCCTGCCCCTCAGAACCAGAAGAGGGCCTGAAGCAATCCTGCGCTTTTGCGGCCAGCTCCCAAAAAAGCGAGTTGAAAAATGGAGCTCAGGGGCACTGCAATTCACAAACCTGCAGAGTTTTAAATGATACCTCTCGTCCACAAATATATTAAGGGAAGGCAACGAAGAGGCTTTGAAAGCAAGGCAGAATTGCAGGAAACAGATTTCAGGAGGTAGATTCGAATCGCCTTGAAAGCACATGAAAAGCGGCAAAACGTGGACAATGATGCCCTTGGCCGAAAAGGGCGTATGCGTTTTTTCCTGAATATATTCAGGAAAAAACGCATACGCCCTTTTTGGCCAACCAAGCAACCTGGAAAGGCAAATCAGCGCTCCAACGAAGTCTGGCTTCCCAGCGGGCAAAAGTGCCATGCGGAAAAAAGTGTCCAAACCAGAAATGCAGGACGGGCCATGGAAAAATGGGAGCCTTGCTATGCTGATGGGCGGGATGTAAATTGCCAACATCCACTCTGGAGAAGTGTACGGTGTGTCCTGAAACATCTGAAAAACACAGCTTGGAGAGCATAGGGCACTTCCACTCATGGGCGTATAAATTGGGAAAACTAAAAATCAGCAAGACACAGGCACCCCAAAGTTTAGGGCTGCTCTGTTGACAAGAACCCCCACTTCATTACACCTTAAATATCCTAGGAAAGAGAAAAATGGATAAAGAAGTTGTGGTCCTCATGTACAATGGAATATCACTCAGCCATGAAATCAACGTCATAAGGCTAGTAGCAGCACGATGAGTGGATTTAGGTACGACGATTTTAAGTGAAATAAGTCACACAGAAAAAGACACTTATCCTAAGATATCACTTAGAGAGGGAATGTAAAAACCGCTACACTTGAACTGAATTACAAAACAGAACAGAGTCACACGTTTAGAAAACACACTATGGCTGCTGAACGGGAAAGGTGAGGTGGGGTGATGCATAAAACAAGGGTTTCAAATTAGCTCAGATACCGTTCCATAAACCCAATATGTAAGAGACAAGGCCTATTCCTTTTTCAGTGAACTGGACTCAATACCCCCTATTCACCGCACAAGAATATATCTGACTAGTAAGAATCTTCAAACCTATGTATTGATATCTCTCTGTAAGTGAGTCAAGGGGGTGTAAAGCGGCATAAACACAGCCGTGAAAAGCAGCTAAACCCCATTATAAAAATAAATTACTTTTCAAAACCCGTGAAACAAAGACAGTGAAAGAGAGAGAAATTCTTACAAAATTCGTTCAGGGGCTGTGATGCAACCTGGATTGACCATATCTAGACCCACAGCTGATTGAGACATAAGGGTGGACACTCTTGGGGCTGAGAGGTTCGGTGAGGTTGGGTGAGCCAACGCAGACCCTTTCAAGGAATACTGCATGGTACCCATCCCACGGGTCCCAAATCTCCAGGTTCAAGGGCATCTTCCTACATCGAAAACAGGCATGAGAAACCCAGAAGATGGTACACCGTGTGATCGGGAAAGGTTTCTAAAACGCACCTCATTTCTCATCTCCTTTGCTCGGGTTCGCCATTCCAGCCGATTTACTAGCCATCTCCCTCCTTGGAGAATCAGCACCTTTAACCTCCTGTTCCGTACAGGTTGCAAATTGTCCTGAGGATGACCGGGAAGAGGGGGAACCAATGAGAGACTAGCTCTAGGTGTTGGGACAGGCACAGGTCACTATATTTTCCCATCAGGAAGAAGAATTAAGCACAAGCTCAGCCTGCCCCCCAGAACAAGAAGAGGGCCTGAAGCAATCCTGCGCTTTTGCGGCCAGCTCCCAAAAAAGCGAGTTGAAAAATGGAGCTCAGGGGCACTGCAATTCACAAACCTGCAGAGTTTTAAATGATACCTCTCGTCCACAAATATATTAAGGGAAGGCAACGAAGAGGCTTTGAAAGCAAGGCAGAATTGCAGGAAACAGATTTCAGGAGGTAGATTCGAATCGCCTTGAAAGCACATGAAAAGCGGCAAAACCTGGACAATGATGCCCTTGGCCAAAAAGGGCGTATGCGTTTTTTCCTGAATATATTCAGGAAAAAACGCATACGCCCTTTTTGGCCAACCAAGCAACCTGGAAAGGCAAATCAGCGCTCCAAAGAAGTCTCGCTTCCCAGCGGGCAAAAGGGCCATGCGGAAAAAAGTGTCCAAAGCAGAAATGCAGGATCGGCCA
This sequence comes from Balaenoptera acutorostrata, assembly GCF_949987535.1. Classification (NCBI taxonomy): domain Eukaryota; kingdom Metazoa; phylum Chordata; class Mammalia; order Artiodactyla; family Balaenopteridae; genus Balaenoptera; species Balaenoptera acutorostrata. The sequence goes on from NW_026645612.1 coordinate 709,298, forward strand.
TGGAGAAATGGGAGCCTTGCTACGCTGATGGGCGGGATGTAAATTGCCAACAGCCACTCGGGAGAAGTGTACGGTGTGTCCTGAAACATCTAAAAAACACAGCTTGGAGAGCATAGGGCACTTCCACTCATGGGCATATAAATTGGGAAAACTAAAAATCAGCCAGACACAGGCACCCCAAAGTTTAGGGCTGCTCTGTTGACAAGAACCCCCACTTCATTACACCTTAAATATCCTAGGAAAGAGAAAAATGGATAAAGAAGTTGTGGTCCTCATGTACAATGGAATATCACTCAGCCATGAAATCAACGTCATAAGGCTAGTAGCAACACGATGAGTGGATTTAGGTACGACGAATCTAAGTGAAATAAGTCACACAGAAAAAGACACTTATCGTAAGATATCACTTAGAGAGGGAATGTAAAAACCGCTACACTTGAACTGAATTACAAAACAGAGTCACACGTTTAGAAAACACACTATGGCTGCGGAACGGGAAAGGTGAGGTGGGGTGATGCATAAAACAAGGGTTTCAAATTAGCTCCGATACCGTTCCATAAACCCAATATGTAGGAGAAAAGGCCTATTCCTTTTTCAGTCACCTGGACTCAACACCCCCTATTCACCGCACAAGAATATATCTGACTAGTAAGAATCTTCAAACCTATGTATTGATATCTCTCTGTAAGTGAGTCAAGGGGGTGTAAAGCGGCATAAACACAGCCGTGAAAAGCAGCTAAACCCCATTATAAAAATAAATTACTTTTCAAAACCCGTGAAACAAAGACAGTGAAAGAGAGAGAAATTCTTACAAAATTCGTTCAGGGGCTGTGATGCAACCTGGATTGACCATATCTAGACCCACAGCTGATTGAGACATAAGGGTGGACACTCTTGGGGCTGAGAGGTTCGGTGAGGTTGGGTGAGCCAACGCAGACCCTTTCAAGTAATACTGCATGGTACCCATCCCATGGGTCCCAAATCTCCAGGTTCAAGGGCATCTTCCTACATCGAAAACAGGCATGAGAAACCCAGAAGATGGTACACCGTGTGATCGGGAAAGGTTAATAAAACGCACCTCATTTCTCATCTCCTTTGCTCGGGTTCACCATTCCAGCCGATTTACTAGCCATCTACCTCCTTGGAGAATCAGCACCTTTAACCTCCTGTTCCGTACCGGTTGCAATTTGTCCTGAGGATGAACAAGAAGAGGGGGAACCAATGAGAGACTAGCTCTAGGTGTTGGGACAGGCACAGGTCACTCTATTTTCCCATCAGGAAGAAGAATTAAGCACAAGCTCAGCCTGCCCCTCAGAACCAGAAGAAGGCCTGAAGCAATCCTGTGCTTTTGCGGCCAGCTCCCAAAAAAGCGAGTTGAAAAATGGAGCTCAGGGGCACTGCAATTCACAAACCTGCAGAGTTTTAAATGATACCTCTCGTCCACAAATATATTAAGGGAAGGCAACGAAGAGGCTTTGAAAGTAAGGCAGAATTGCAGGAAACAGATTTCAGGAGGTAGATTCGAATCGCCTTGAAAGCACATGAAAAGCGGCAAAACGTGGACAATGATGCCCTTGGCCAAAAAGGGCGTATGCGTTTTTTCCTGAATATATTCAGGAAAAAACGCATACGCCCTTTTTGGCCAACCAAGCAACCTGGAAAGGCAAATCAGCGCTCCAACGAAGTCTGGCTTCCCAGCGGGCAAAAGTGCCATGCGGAAAAAAGTGTCCAAACCAGAAATGCAGAACCGGCAATGGAGAAATGGGAGCCTTGCTACGCTGATGGGCGGGATGTAAATTGCCAACAGCCACTCTGGAGAAGTGTATGGTGTGTCCTGAAACATCTGAAAAACACAGCTTGGAGAGCATAGGGCACTTCCACTCATGGGCGTATAAATTGGGAAAACTAAAAATCAGCAAGACACAGGCACCCCAAAGTTTAGGGCTGCTCTGTTGACAAGAACCCCCACTTCATTACACCTTAAATATCCTAGGAAAGAGAAAAATGGATAAAGAAGTTGTGGTCCTCATGTACAATGGAATATCACTCAGCCATGAAATCAACGTCATAAGGCTAGTAGCAGCACGATGAGTGGATTTAGGTACGACGATTTTAAGTGAAATAAGTCACACAGAAAAAGACACTTATTCTAAGATATCACTTAGAGAGGGAATGTAAAAACCGCTACACTTGAACTGAATTACAAAACAGAACAGAGTCACACGTTTAGAAAACACACTATGGCTGCTGAACGGGAAAGGTGAGGTGGGGTGATGCATAAAACAAGGGTTTCAAATTAGCTCAGATACCGTTCCATAAACCGAATATGTAAGAGACAAGGCCTATTCCTTTTTAAGTGACCTGGACTCAACACCCCCTATTCACCGCACAAGAATATATCTGACTAGTAAGAATCTTCAAACCTATGTATTGATATCTCTCTGTAAGTGAGTCAAGGGGGTGTAAAGCGGCATAAACACAGCCGTGAAAAGCAGCTAAACCCCATTATAAAAATAAATTACTTTTCAAAACCCGTGAAACAAAGACAGTGAAAGAGAGAGAAATTCTTACAAAATTCGTTCAGGGGCTGTGATGCAACCTGGATTGACCATATCTAGACCCACAGCTGATTGAGACATAAGGGTGGACACTCTTGGGGCTGAGAGTTTCGGTGAGGTTGGGTGAGCCAACGCAGACCCTTTCAAGTAATACTGCATGGTACCCATCCCATGGGTCCCAAATCTCCAGGTTCAAGGGCATCTTCGTACATCGAAAACAGGCATGAGAAACCTAGAAGATGGTACACCGTGTGATCGGGAAAGGTTTCTAAAACGCACCTCATTTCTCATCTCCTTTGCTCGGGTTCGCCATTCCAGCCGATTTACTAGCCATCTCCCCCCTTGGAGAATCAGCACCTTTAACCTCCTGTTCCGTACAGGTTGCAATTTGTCCTGAGGATGAACAAGAAGAGGGGGAACCAATGAGAGACTAGCTCTAGGTGTTGGGACAGGCACAGGTCACTCTATTTTCCCATCAGGAAGAAGAATTAAGCACAAGCTCAGCCTGCCCCTCAGAACCAGAAGAGGGCCTGAAGCAATCCTGCGCTTTTGCGGCCAGCTCCCAAAAAAGCGAGTTGAAAAATGGAGCTCAGGGGCACTGCAATTCACAAACCTGCAGAGTTTTAAATGATACCTCTCGTCCACAAATATATTAAGGGAAGGCAACGAAGAGGCTTTGAAAGCAAGGCAGAATTGCAGGAAACAGATTTCAGGAGGTAGATTCGAATCGCCTTGAAAGCACATGAAAAGCGGCAAAACGTGGACAATGATGCCCTTGGCCGAAAAGGGCGTATGCGTTTTTTCCTGAATATATTCAGGAAAAAACGCATACGCCCTTTTTGGCCAACCAAGCAACCTGGAAAGGCAAATCAGCGCTCCAACGAAGTCTGGCTTCCCAGCGGGCAAAAGTGCCATGCGGAAAAAAGTGTCCAAACCAGAAATGCAGGACGGGCCATGGAAAAATGGGAGCCTTGCTATGCTGATGGGCGGGATGTAAATTGCCAACATCCACTCTGGAGAAGTGTACGGTGTGTCCTGAAACATCTGAAAAACACAGCTTGGAGAGCATAGGGCACTTCCACTCATGGGCGTATAAATTGGGAAAACTAAAAATCAGCAAGACACAGGCACCCCAAAGTTTAGGGCTGCTCTGTTGACAAGAACCCCCACTTCATTACACCTTAAATATCCTAGGAAAGAGAAAAATGGATAAAGAAGTTGTGGTCCTCATGTACAATGGAATATCACTCAGCCATGAAATCAACGTCATAAGGCTAGTAGCAGCACGATGAGTGGATTTAGGTACGACGATTTTAAGTGAAATAAGTCACACAGAAAAAGACACTTATCCTAAGATATCACTTAGAGAGGGAATGTAAAAACCGCTACACTTGAACTGAATTACAAAACAGAACAGAGTCACACGTTTAGAAAACACACTATGGCTGCTGAACGGGAAAGGTGAGGTGGGGTGATGCATAAAACAAGGGTTTCAAATTAGCTCAGATACCGTTCCATAAACCCAATATGTAAGAGACAAGGCCTATTCCTTTTTCAGTGAACTGGACTCAATACCCCCTATTCACCGCACAAGAATATATCTGACTAGTAAGAATCTTCAAACCTATGTATTGATATCTCTCTGTAAGTGAGTCAAGGGGGTGTAAAGCGGCATAAACACAGCCGTGAAAAGCAGCTAAACCCCATTATAAAAATAAATTACTTTTCAAAACCCGTGAAACAAAGACAGTGAAAGAGAGAGAAATTCTTACAAAATTCGTTCAGGGGCTGTGATGCAACCTGGATTGACCATATCTAGACCCACAGCTGATTGAGACATAAGGGTGGACACTCTTGGGGCTGAGAGGTTCGGTGAGGTTGGGTGAGCCAACGCAGACCCTTTCAAGGAATACTGCATGGTACCCATCCCACGGGTCCCAAATCTCCAGGTTCAAGGGCATCTTCCTACATCGAAAACAGGCATGAGAAACCCAGAAGATGGTACACCGTGTGATCGGGAAAGGTTTCTAAAACGCACCTCATTTCTCATCTCCTTTGCTCGGGTTCGCCATTCCAGCCGATTTACTAGCCATCTCCCTCCTTGGAGAATCAGCACCTTTAACCTCCTGTTCCGTACAGGTTGCAAATTGTCCTGAGGATGACCGGGAAGAGGGGGAACCAATGAGAGACTAGCTCTAGGTGTTGGGACAGGCACAGGTCACTATATTTTCCCATCAGGAAGAAGAATTAAGCACAAGCTCAGCCTGCCCCCCAGAACAAGAAGAGGGCCTGAAGCAATCCTGCGCTTTTGCGGCCAGCTCCCAAAAAAGCGAGTTGAAAAATGGAGCTCAGGGGCACTGCAATTCACAAACCTGCAGAGTTTTAAATGATACCTCTCGTCCACAAATATATTAAGGGAAGGCAACGAAGAGGCTTTGAAAGCAAGGCAGAATTGCAGGAAACAGATTTCAGGAGGTAGATTCGAATCGCCTTGAAAGCACATGAAAAGCGGCAAAACCTGGACAATGATGCCCTTGGCCAAAAAGGGCGTATGCGTTTTTTCCTGAATATATTCAGGAAAAAACGCATACGCCCTTTTTGGCCAACCAAGCAACCTGGAAAGGCAAATCAGCGCTCCAAAGAAGTCTCGCTTCCCAGCGGGCAAAAGGGCCATGCGGAAAAAAGTGTCCAAAGCAGAAATGCAGGATCGGCCATGGAGAAATGGGAGCCTTGCTACGCTGATGGGCGGGATGTAAATTGCCAACAGCCACTCGGGAGAAGTGTACGGTGTGTCCTGAAACATCTAAAAAACACAGCTTGGAGAGCATAGGGCACTTCCACTCATGGGCATATAAATTGGGAAAACTAAAAATCAGCCAGACACAGGCACCCCAAAGTTTAGGGCTGCTCTGTTGACAAGAACCCCCACTTCATTACACCTTAAATATCCTAGGAAAGAGAAAAATGGATAAAGAAGTTGTGGTCCTCATGTACAATGGAATATCACTCAGCCATGAAATCAACGTCATAAGGCTAGTAGCAACACGATGAGTGGATTTAGGTACGACGAATCTAAGTGAAATAAGTCACACAGAAAAAGACACTTATCGTAAGATATCACTTAGAGAGGGAATGTAAAAACCGCTACACTTGAACTGAATTACAAAACAGAGTCACACGTTTAGAAAACACACTATGGCTGCGGAACGGGAAAGGTGAGGTGGGGTGATGCATAAAACAAGGGTTTCAAATTAGCTCCGATACCGTTCCATAAACCCAATATGTAGGAGAAAAGGCCTATTCCTTTTTCAGTCACCTGGACTCAACACCCCCTATTCACCGCACAAGAATATATCTGACTAGTAAGAATCTTCAAACCTATGTATTGATATCTCTCTGTAAGTGAGTCAAGGGGGTGTAAAGCGGCATAAACACAGCCGTGAAAAGCAGCTAAACCCCATTATAAAAATAAATTACTTTTCAAAACCCGTGAAACAAAGACAGTGAAAGAGAGAGAAATTCTTACAAAATTCGTTCAGGGGCTGTGATGCAACCTGGATTGACCATATCTAGACCCACAGCTGATTGAGACATAAGGGTGGACACTCTTGGGGCTGAGAGGTTCGGTGAGGTTGGGTGAGCCAACGCAGACCCTTTCAAGTAATACTGCATGGTACCCATCCCATGGGTCCCAAATCTCCAGGTTCAAGGGCATCTTCCTACATCGAAAACAGGCATGAGAAACCCAGAAGATGGTACACCGTGTGATCGGGAAAGGTTAATAAAACGCACCTCATTTCTCATCTCCTTTGCTCGGGTTCACCATTCCAGCCGATTTACTAGCCATCTACCTCCTTGGAGAATCAGCACCTTTAACCTCCTGTTCCGTACCGGTTGCAATTTGTCCTGAGGATGAACAAGAAGAGGGGGAACCAATGAGAGACTAGCTCTAGGTGTTGGGACAGGCACAGGTCACTCTATTTTCCCATCAGGAAGAAGAATTAAGCACAAGCTCAGCCTGCCCCTCAGAACCAGAAGAAGGCCTGAAGCAATCCTGTGCTTTTGCGGCCAGCTCCCAAAAAAGCGAGTTGAAAAATGGAGCTCAGGGGCACTGCAATTCACAAACCTGCAGAGTTTTAAATGATACCTCTCGTCCACAAATATATTAAGGGAAGGCAACGAAGAGGCTTTGAAAGTAAGGCAGAATTGCAGGAAACAGATTTCAGGAGGTAGATTCGAATCGCCTTGAAAGCACATGAAAAGCGGCAAAACGTGGACAATGATGCCCTTGGCCAAAAAGGGCGTATGCGTTTTTTCCTGAATATATTCAGGAAAAAACGCATACGCCCTTTTTGGCCAACCAAGCAACCTGGAAAGGCAAATCAGCGCTCCAACGAAGTCTGGCTTCCCAGCGGGCAAAAGTGCCATGCGGAAAAAAGTGTCCAAACCAGAAATGCAGAACCGGCAATGGAGAAATGGGAGCCTTGCTACGCTGATGGGCGGGATGTAAATTGCCAACAGCCACTCTGGAGAAGTGTATGGTGTGTCCTGAAACATCTGAAAAACACAGCTTGGAGAGCATAGGGCACTTCCACTCATGGGCGTATAAATTGGGAAAACTAAAAATCAGCAAGACACAGGCACCCCAAAGTTTAGGGCTGCTCTGTTGACAAGAACCCCCACTTCATTACACCTTAAATATCCTAGGAAAGAGAAAAATGGATAAAGAAGTTGTGGTCCTCATGTACAATGGAATATCACTCAGCCATGAAATCAACGTCATAAGGCTAGTAGCAGCACGATGAGTGGATTTAGGTACGACGATTTTAAGTGAAATAAGTCACACAGAAAAAGACACTTATTCTAAGATATCACTTAGAGAGGGAATGTAAAAACCGCTACACTTGAACTGAATTACAAAACAGAACAGAGTCACACGTTTAGAAAACACACTATGGCTGCTGAACGGGAAAGGTGAGGTGGGGTGATGCATAAAACAAGGGTTTCAAATTAGCTCAGATACCGTTCCATAAACCGAATATGTAAGAGACAAGGCCTATTCCTTTTTAAGTGACCTGGACTCAACACCCCCTATTCACCGCACAAGAATATATCTGACTAGTAAGAATCTTCAAACCTATGTATTGATATCTCTCTGTAAGTGAGTCAAGGGGGTGTAAAGCGGCATAAACACAGCCGTGAAAAGCAGCTAAACCCCATTATAAAAATAAATTACTTTTCAAAACCCGTGAAACAAAGACAGTGAAAGAGAGAGAAATTCTTACAAAATTCGTTCAGGGGCTGTGATGCAACCTGGATTGACCATATCTAGACCCACAGCTGATTGAGACATAAGGGTGGACACTCTTGGGGCTGAGAGGTTCGGTGAGGTTGGGTGAGCCAACGCAGACCCTTTCAAGTAATACTGCATGGTACCCATCCCATGGGTCCCAAATCTCCAGGTTCAAGGGCATTTTCCTACATTGAAAACAGGCATGAGAAACCCAGAAGATGGTACACCGTGTGATCGGGAAAGGTTTCTAAAACGCACCTCATTTCTCATCTCCTTTGCTCGGGTTCGCCATTCCAGCCGATTTACTAGCCATGTCCCTCCTTGGAGAATCAGCACCTTTAACCTCCTGTTCCGTACAGGTTGCAATTTGTCCTGAGGATGAACGGGAAGAGGGGGAACCAATGAGAGACTAGCTCTAGGTGTTGGGACAGGCACAGGTCAATCTATTGTCCCATCAGGAAGAAGAATTAAGCACAAGCTCAGCCTGCCCCTCAGAACCAGAAGAGGGCCTGAAGCAATCCTGCGCTTTTGCGGCCAGCTCCCAAAAAAGCGAGTTGAAAAATGGAGCTCAGGGGCACTGCAATTCACAAACCTGCAGAGTTTTAAATGATACCTCTCGTCCACAAATATATTAAGGGAAGGCAACGAAGAGGCTTTGAAAGCAAGGCAGAATTGCAGGAAACAGATTTCAGGAGGTAGATTCGAATCGCCTTGAAAGCACATGAAAAGCGGCAAAACCTGGACAATGATGCCCTTGGCCAAAAAGGGCGTATGCGTTTTTTCCTGAATATATTCAGGAAAAAACGCATACGCCCTTTTTGGCCAACCAAGCAACCTGGAAAGGCAAATCAGCGCTCCAAAGAAGTCTCGCTTCCCAGCGGGCAAAAGTGCCATGCGGAAAAAAGTGTCCAAACCAGAAATGCAGAACCGGCCATGGAGAAATGGGAGCCTTGCTACGCTGATGGGTGGGATGTAAATTGCCAACAGCCACTCTGGAGAAGTGTACGGTGTGTCCTGAAACATCTGAAAAACACAGCTTGGAGAGCATAGGGCACTTCCACTCATGGGCGTATAAATTGGGAAAACTAAAAATCAGCAAGACACAGGCACCCCAAAGTTTAGGGCTGCTCTGTTGACAAGAACCCCCACTTCATTACACCTTAAATATCCTAGGAAAGAGAAAAATGGATAAAGAAGTTGTGGTCCTCATGTACAATGGAATATCACTCAGCCATGAAATCAACGTCATAAGGCTAGTAGCAGCACGATGAGTGGATTTAGGTACGACGATTCTAAGTGAAATAAGTCACACAGAAAAAGACTCTTATCCTAAGATATCACTTAGAGAGGGAATGTAAAAACCGCTACACTTGAACTGAATTACAAAACAGAACAGAGTCACACGTTTAGAAAACACACTATGGCTGCTGAACGGGAAAGGTGAGGTGGGGTGATGCATAAAACAAGGGTTTCAAATTAGCTCAGGTACCGTTCCATAAACCCAATATGTAAGAGACAAGGCCTATTCCTTTTTCAGTCACCTGGACTCAACACCCCCTATTCACCGCACAAGAATATATCTGACTAGTAAGAATCTTCAAACCTATGTATTGATATCTTTCTGTAAGTGAGTCAAGGGGGTGTAAAGCGGCATAAACACAGCCGTGAAAAGCAGCTAAACCCCATTATAAAAATAAATTACTTTTCAAAACCCGTGAAACAAAGACAGTGAAAGAGAGAGAAATTCTTACAAAATTCGTTCAGGGGCTGTGATGCAAACTGGATTGACCATATCTAGACCCACAGCTGATTGAGACATAAGGGTGGACACTCTTGGGGCTGAGAGGTTCGGTGAGGTTGGGTGAGCCAACGCAGACCCTTTCAAGTAATACTGCATGGTACCCATCCCATGGGTCCCAAATCTCCAGGTTCAAGGGCATCTTCCTACATCGAAAACAGGCATGAGAAACCCAGAAGATGGTACACCGTGTGATCGGGAAAGGTTTCTAAAACGCACCTCATTTCTCATCTCCTTTGCTCGGGTTCGCCATTCCAGCCGATTTACTAGCCATCTCCCTCCTTGGAGAATCAGCACCTTTAACCTCCTGTTCCGTACAGGTTGCAATTTGTCCTGAGGATGAACAAGAAGAGGGGGAACCAATGAGAGATTAGCTCTAGGTGTTGGGACAGGCACAGGTCACTCTATTTTCCCATCAGGAAGAAGAATTAAGCACAAGCTCAGCCTGCCCCTCAGAACCAGAAGAGGGCCTGAAGCAATCCTGCGCTTTTGCGGCCAGCTCCCAAAAAAGCGAGTTGAAAAATGGAGCTCAGGGGCACTGCAATTCACAAACCTGCAGAGTTTTAAATGATACCTCTCGTCCACAAATATATTAAGGGAAGGCAACGAAGAGGCTTTGAAAGCAAGGCAGAATTGCAGGAAACAGATTTCAGGAGGTAGATTCGAATCGCCTTGAAAGCACATGAAAAGCGGCAAAACGTGGACAATGATGCCCTTGGCCAAAAAGGGCGTATGCGTTTTTTCCTGAATATATTCAGGAAAAAACGCATAAGCCCTTTTTGGCCAACCAAGCAACCTGGAAAGGCAAATCAGCGCTCCAACGAAGTCTGGCTTCCCAGCGGGCAAAAGTGCCATGCGGAAAAAAGTGTCCAAACCAGAAATGCAGAACCGGCCATGGAGAAATGGGAGCCTTGCTACGCTGATGGGCGGGATGTAAATTGCCAACAGCCACTCTGGAGAAGTGTACGGTGTGTCCTGAAACATCTGAAAAACACAGCTTGGAGAGCATAGGGCACTTCCACTCATGGGCGTATAAATTGGGAAAACTAAAAATCAGCAAGACACAGGCACCCCAAAGTTTAGGGCTGCTCTGTTGACAAGAACCCCCACTTCATTACACCTTAAATATCCTAGGAAAGAGAAAAATGGATAAAGAAGTTGTGGTCCTCATGTACAATGGAATATCACTCAGCCATGAAATCAACGTCATAAGGCTAGTAGCAGCACGATGAGTGGATTTAGGTACGACGATTTTAAGTGAAATAAGTCACACAGAAAAAGACACTTATCCTAAGATATCACTTAGAGAGGGAATGTAAAAACCGCTACACTTGAACTGAATTACAAAACAGAACAGAGTCACACGTTTAGAAAACACACTATGGCTGCTGAACGGGAAAGGTGAGGTGGGGTGATGCATAAAACAAGGGTTTCAAATTAGCTCAGATACCGTTCCATAAACCGAATATGTAAGAGACAAGGCCTATTCCTTTTTAAGTGACCTGGACTCAACACCCCCTATTCACCGCACAAGAATATATCTGACTAGTAAGAATCTTCAAACCTATGTATTGATATCTCTCTGTAAGTGAGTCAAGGGGGTGTAAAGCGGCATAAACACAGCCGTGAAAAGCAGCTAAACCCCATTATAAAAATAAATTACTTTTCAAAACCCGTGAAACAAAGACAGTGAAAGAGAGAGAAATTCTTACAAAATTCGTTCAGGGGCTGTGATGCAACCTGGATTGACCATATCTAGACCCACAGCTGATTGAGACATAAGGGTGGACACTCTTGGGGCTGAGAGGTTCGGTGAGGTTGGGTGAGCCAACGCAGACCCTTTCAAGTAATACTGCATGGTACCCATCCCATGGGTCCCAAATCTCCAGGTTCAAGGGCATTTTCCTACATTGAAAACAGGCATGAGAAACCCAGAAGATGGTACACCGTGTGATCGGGAAAGGTTTCTAAAACGCACCTCATTTCTCATCTCCTTTGCTCGGGTTCGCCATTCCAGCCGATTTACTAGCCATGTCCCTCCTTGGAGAATCAGCACCTTTAACCTCCTGTTCCGTACAGGTTGCAATTTGTCCTGAGGATGAACGGGAAGAGGGGGAACCAATGAGAGACTAGCTCTAGGTGTTGGGACAGGCACAGGTCAATCTATTGTCCCATCAGGAAGAAGAATTAAGCACAAGCTCAGCCTGCCCCTCAGAACCAGAAGAGGGCCTGAAGCAATCCTGCGCTTTTGCGGCCAGCTCCCAAAAAAGCGAGTTGAAAAATGGAGCTCAGGGGCACTGCAATTCACAAACCTGCAGAGTTTTAAATGATACCTCTCGTCCACAAATATATTAAGGGAAGGCAACGAAGAGGCTTTGAAAGCAAGGCAGAATTGCAGGAAACAGATTTCAGGAGGTAGATTCGAATCGCCTTGAAAGCACATGAAAAGCGGCAAAACCTGGACAATGATGCCCTTGGCCAAAAAGGGCGTATGCGTTTTTTCCTGAATATATTCAGGAAAAAACGCATACGCCCTTTTTGGCCAACCAAGCAACCTGGAAAGGCAAATCAGCGCTCCAAAGAAGTCTCGCTTCCCAGCGGGCAAAAGTGCCATGCGGAAAAAAGTGTCCAAACCAGAAATGCAGAACCGGCCATGGAGAAATGGGAGCCTTGCTACGCTGATGGGTGGGATGTAAATTGCCAACAGCCACTCTGGAGAAGTGTACGGTGTGTCCTGAAACATCTGAAAAACACAGCTTGGAGAGCATAGGGCACTTCCACTCATGGGCGTATAAATTGGGAAAACTAAAAATCAGCAAGACACAGGCACCCCAAAGTTTAGGGCTGCTCTGTTGACAAGAACCCCCACTTCATTACACCTTAAATATCCTAGGAAAGAGAAAAATGGATAAAGAAGTTGTGGTCCTCATGTACAATGGAATATCACTCAGCCATGAAATCAACGTCATAAGGCTAGTAGCAGCACGATGAGTGGATTTAGGTACGACGATTCTAAGTGAAATAAGTCACACAGAAAAAGACACTTATCCTAAGATATCACTTAGAGAGGGAATGTAAAAACCGCTACACTTGAACTGAATTACAAAACAGAACAGAGTCACACGTTTAGAAAACACACTATGGCTGCTGAACGGGAAAGGTGAGGTGGGGTGATGCATAAAACAAGGGTTTCAAATTAGCTCAGGTACCGTTCCATAAACCCAATATGTAAGAGACAAGGCCTATTCCTTTTTCAGTCACCTGGACTCAACACCCCCTATTCACCGCACAAGAATATATCTGACTAGTAAGAATCTTCAAACCTATGTATTGATATCTTTCTGTAAGTGAGTCAAGGGGGTGTAAAGCGGCATAAACACAGCCGTGAAAAGCAGCTAAACCCCATTATAAAAATAAATTACTTTTCAAAACCCGTGAAACAAAGACAGTGAAAGAGAGAGAAATTCTTACAAAATTCGTTCAGGGGCTGTGATGCAAACTGGATTGACCATATCTAGACCCACAGCTGATTGAGACATAAGGGTGGACACTCTTGGGGCTGAGAGGTTCGGTGAGGTTGGGTGAGCCAACGCAGACCCTTTCAAGTAATACTGCATGGTACCCATCCCATGGGTCCCAAATCTCCAGGTTCAAGGGCATCTTCCTACATCGAAAACAGGCATGAGAAACCCAGAAGATGGTACACCGTGTGATCGGGAAAGGTTTCTAAAACGCACCTCATTTCTCATCTCCTTTGCTCGGGTTCGCCATTCCAGCCGATTTACTAGCCATCTCCCTCCTTGGAGAATCAGCACCTTTAACCTCCTGTTCCGTACAGGTTGCAATTTGTCCTGAGGATGAACAAGAAGAGGGGGAACCAATGAGAGATTAGCTCTAGGTGTTGGGACAGGCACAGGTCACTCTATTTTCCCATCAGGAAGAAGAATTAAGCACAAGCTCAGCCTGCCCCTCAGAACCAGAAGAGGGCCTGAAGCAATCCTGCGCTTTTGCGGCCAGCTCCCAAAAAAGCGAGTTGAAAAATGGAGCTCAGGGGCACTGCAATTCACAAACCTGCAGAGTTTTAAATGATACCTCTCGTCCACAAATATATTAAGGGAAGGCAACGAAGAGGCTTTGAAAGCAAGGCAGAATTGCAGGAAACAGATTTCAGGAGGTAGATTCGAATCGCCTTGAAAGCACATGAAAAGCGGCAAAACGTGGACAATGATGCCCTTGGCCAAAAAGGGCGTATGCGTTTTTTCCTGAATATATTCAGGAAAAAACGCATAAGCCCTTTTTGGCCAACCAAGCAACCTGGAAAGGCAAATCAGCGCTCCAACGAAGTCTGGCTTCCCAGCGGGCAAAAGTGCCATGCGGAAAAAAGTGTCCAAACCAGAAATGCAGAACCGGCCATGGAGAAATGGGAGCCTTGCTACGCTGATGGGCGGGATGTAAATTGCCAACAGCCACTCTGGAGAAGTGTACGGTGTGTCCTGAAACATCTGAAAAACACAGCTTGGAGAGCATAGGGCACTTCCACTCATGGGCGTATAAATTGGGAAAACTAAAAATCAGCAAGACACAGGCACCCCAAAGTTTAGGGCTGCTCTGTTGACAAGAACCCCCACTTCATTACACCTTAAATATCCTAGGAAAGAGAAAAATGGATAAAGAAGTTGTGGTCCTCATGTACAATGGAATATCACTCAGCCATGAAATCAACGTCATAAGGCTAGTAGCAGCACGATGAGTGGATTTAGGTACGACGATTTTAAGTGAAATAAGTCACACAGAAAAAGACACTTATCCTAAGATATCACTTAGAGAGGGAATGTAAAAACCGCTACACTTGAACTGAATTACAAAACAGAACAGAGTCACACGTTTAGAAAACACACTATGGCTGCTGAACGGGAAAGGTGAGGTGGGGTGATGCATAAAACAAGGGTTTCAAATTAGCTCAGATACCGTTCCATAAACCGAATATGTAAGAGACAAGGCCTATTCCTTTTTAAGTGACCTGGACTCAACACCCCCTATTCACCGCACAAGAATATATCTGACTAGTAAGAATCTTCAAACCTATGTATTGATATCTCTCTGTAAGTGAGTCAAGGGGGTGTAAAGCGGCATAAACACAGCCGTGAAAAGCAGCTAAACCCCATTATAAAAATAAATTACTTTTCAAAACCCGTGAAACAAAGACAGTGAAAGAGAGAGAAATTCTTACAAAATTCGTTCAGGGGCTGTGATGCAACCTGGATTGACCATATCTAGACCCACAGCTGATTGAGACATAAGGGTGGACACTCTTGGGGCTGAGAGGTTCGGTGAGGTTGGGTGAGCCAACGCAGACCCTTTCAAGTAATACTGCATGGTACCCATCCCATGGGTCCCAAATCTCCAGGTTCAAGGGCATTTTCCTACATTGAAAACAGGCATGAGAAACCCAGAAGATGGTACACCGTGTGATCGGGAAAGGTTTCTAAAACGCACCTCATTTCTCATCTCCTTTGCTCGGGTTCGCCATTCCAGCCGATTTACTAGCCATGTCCCTCCTTGGAGAATCAGCACCTTTAACCTCCTGTTCCGTACAGGTTGCAATTTGTCCTGAGGATGAACGGGAAGAGGGGGAACCAATGAGAGACTAGCTCTAGGTGTTGGGACAGGCACAGGTCAATCTATTGTCCCATCAGGAAGAAGAATTAAGCACAAGCTCAGCCTGCCCCTCAGAACCAGAAGAGGGCCTGAAGCAATCCTGCGCTTTTGCGGCCAGCTCCCAAAAAAGCGAGTTGAAAAATGGAGCTCAGGGGCACTGCAATTCACAAACCTGCAGAGTTTTAAATGATACCTCTCGTCCACAAATATATTAAGGGAAGGCAACGAAGAGGCTTTGAAAGCAAGGCAGAATTGCAGGAAACAGATTTCAGGAGGTAGATTCGAATCGCCTTGAAAGCACATGAAAAGCGGCAAAACCTGGACAATGATGCCCTTGGCCAAAAAGGGCGTATGCGTTTTTTCCTGAATATATTCAGGAAAAAACGCATACGCCCTTTTTGGCCAACCAAGCAACCTGGAAAGGCAAATCAGCGCTCCAAAGAAGTCTCGCTTCCCAGCGGGCAAAAGTGCCATGCGGAAAAAAGTGTCCAAACCAGAAATGCAGAACCGGCCATGGAGAAATGGGAGCCTTGCTACGCTGATGGGTGGGATGTAAATTGCCAACAGCCACTCTGGAGAAGTGTACGGTGTGTCCTGAAACATCTGAAAAACACAGCTTGGAGAGCATAGGGCACTTCCACTCATGGGCGTATAAATTGGGAAAACTAAAAATCAGCAAGACACAGGCACCCCAAAGTTTAGGGCTGCTCTGTTGACAAGAACCCCCACTTCATTACACCTTAAATATCCTAGGAAAGAGAAAAATGGATAAAGAAGTTGTGGTCCTCATGTACAATGGAATATCACTCAGCCATGAAATCAACGTCATAAGGCTAGTAGCAGCACGATGAGTGGATTTAGGTACGACGATTCTAAGTGAAATAAGTCACACAGAAAAAGACACTTATCCTAAGATATCACTTAGAGAGGGAATGTAAAAACCGCTACACTTGAACTGAATTACAAAACAGAACAGAGTCACACGTTTAGAAAACACACTATGGCTGCTGAACGGGAAAGGTGAGGTGGGGTGATGCATAAAACAAGGGTTTCAAATTAGCTCAGGTACCGTTCCATAAACCCAATATGTAAGAGACAAGGCCTATTCCTTTTTCAGTCACCTGGACTCAACACCCCCTATTCACCGCACAAGAATATATCTGACTAGTAAGAATCTTCAAACCTATGTATTGATATCTTTCTGTAAGTGAGTCAAGGGGGTGTAAAGCGGCATAAACACAGCCGTGAAAAGCAGCTAAACCCCATTATAAAAATAAATTACTTTTCAAAACCCGTGAAACAAAGACAGTGAAAGAGAGAGAAATTCTTACAAAATTCGTTCAGGGGCTGTGATGCAAACTGGATTGACCATATCTAGACCCACAGCTGATTGAGACATAAGGGTGGACACTCTTGGGGCTGAGAGGTTCGGTGAGGTTGGGTGAGCCAACGCAGACCCTTTCAAGTAATACTGCATGGTACCCATCCCATGGGTCCCAAATCTCCAGGTTCAAGGGCATCTTCCTACATCGAAAACAGGCATGAGAAACCCAGAAGATGGTACACCGTGTGATCGGGAAAGGTTTCTAAAACGCACCTCATTTCTCATCTCCTTTGCTCGGGTTCGCCATTCCAGCCGATTTACTAGCCATCTCCCTCCTTGGAGAATCAGCACCTTTAACCTCCTGTTCCGTACAGGTTGCAATTTGTCCTGAGGATGAACAAGAAGAGGGGGAACCAATGAGAGATTAGCTCTAGGTGTTGGGACAGGCACAGGTCACTCTATTTTCCCATCAGGAAGAAGAATTAAGCACAAGCTCAGCCTGCCCCTCAGAACCAGAAGAGGGCCTGAAGCAATCCTGCGCTTTTGCGGCCAGCTCCCAAAAAAGCGAGTTGAAAAATGGAGCTCAGGGGCACTGCAATTCACAAACCTGCAGAGTTTTAAATGATACCTCTCGTCCACAAATATATTAAGGGAAGGCAACGAAGAGGCTTTGAAAGCAAGGCAGAATTGCAGGAAACAGATTTCAGGAGGTAGATTCGAATCGCCTTGAAAGCACATGAAAAGCGGCAAAACGTGGACAATGATGCCCTTGGCCAAAAAGGGCGTATGCGTTTTTTCCTGAATATATTCAGGAAAAAACGCATAAGCCCTTTTTGGCCAACCAAGCAACCTGGAAAGGCAAATCAGCGCTCCAACGAAGTCTGGCTTCCCAGCGGGCAAAAGTGCCATGCGGAAAAAAGTGTCCAAACCAGAAATGCAGAACCGGCCATGGAGAAATGGGAGCCTTGCTACGCTGATGGGCGGGATGTAAATTGCCAACAGCCACTCTGGAGAAGTGTACGGTGTGTCCTGAAACATCTGAAAAACACAGCTTGGAGAGCATAGGGCACTTCCACTCATGGGCGTATAAATTGGGAAAACTAAAAATCAGCAAGACACAGGCACCCCAAAATTTAGGGCTGCTCTGTTGACAAGAACCCCCACTTCATTACACCTTAAATATCCTAGGAAAGAGAAAAATGGATAAAGAAGTTGTGGTCCTCATGTACAATGGAATATCACTCAGCCATGAAATCAACGTCATAAGGCTAGTAGCAGCACGATGAGTGGATTTAGGTACGACGATTTTAAGTGAAATAAGTCACACAGAAAAAGACACTTATCCTAAGATATCACTTAGAGAGGGAATGTAAAAACCGCTACACTTGAACTGAATTACAAAACAGAACAGAGTCACACGTTTAGAAAACACACTATGGCTGCTGAACGGGAAAGGTGAGGTGGGGTGATGCATAAAACAAGGGTTTCAAATTAGCTCAGATACCGTTCCATAAACCCAATATGTAAGAGACAAGGCCTATTCCTTTTTCAGTGACCAGGACTCAACACCCCCTATTCACCGCACAAGAATATATCTGACTAGTAAGAATCTTCAAACCTATGTATTGATATCTCTCTGTAAGTGAGTCAAGGGGGTGTAAAGCGGCATAAACACAGCCGTGAAAAGCAGCTAAACCCCATTATAAAAATAAATTACTTTTCAAAACCCGTGAAACAAAGACAGTGAAAGAGAGAGAAATTCTTACAAAATTCGTTCAGGGGCTGTGATGCAACCTGGATTGACCATATCTAGACCCACAGCTGATTGAGACATAAGGGTGGACACTCTTGGGGCTGAGAGGTTCGGTGAGGTTGGGTGAGCCAACGCAGACCCTTTCAAGTAATACTGCATGGTACCCATCCCATGGGTCCCAAATCTCCAGGTTCAAGGGCATCTTCCTACATCGAAAACAGGCATGAGAAACCCAGAAGATGGTACACCGTGTGATCGGGAAAGGTTTCTAAAACGCACCTCATTTCTCATCTCCTTTGCTCGGGTTCGCCATTCCAGCCGATTTACTAGCCATGTCCCTCCTTGGAGAATCAGCACCTTTAACCTCCTGTTCCGTACAGGTTGCAATTTGTCCTGAGGATGAACGGGAAGAGGGGGAACCAATGAGAGACTAGCTCTAGGTGTTGGGACAGGCACAGGTCACTCTATTGTCCCATCAGGAAGAAGAATTAAGCACAAGCTCAGCCTGCCCCTCAGAACCAGAAGAGGGCCTGAAGCAATCCTGCGCTTTTGCGGCCAGCTCCCAAAAAAGCGAGTTGAAAATGGAGCTCAGGGGCACTGCAATTCACAAACCTGCAGAGTTTTAAATGATACCTCTCGTCCACAAATATATTAAGGGAAGGCAACGAAGAGGCTTTGAAAGCAAGGCAGAATTGCAGGAAACAGATTTCAGGAGGTAGATTCGAATCGCCTTGAAAGCACATGAAAAGCGGCAAAACGTGGACAATGATGCCCTTGGCCAAAAAGGGCGTATGCGTTTTTTTCTGAATATATTCAGGAAAAAACGCATACGCCCTTTTTGGCCAACCAAGCAACCTGGAAAGGCAAATCAGCGCTCCAACGAAGTCTGGCTTCCCAGCGGGCAAAAGTGCCATGCGGAAAAAAGTGTCCAAACCAGAAATGCAGAACCGGCCATGGAGAAATGGGAGCCTTGCTACGCTGATGGGTGGGATGTAAATTGCCAACAGCCACTCTGGAGAAGTGTACGGTGTGTCCTGAAACATCTGAAAAACACAGCTTGGAGAGCATAGGGCACTTCCACTCATGGGCGTATAAATTGGGAAAACTAAAAATCAGCATGACACAGGCACCCCAAAGTTTAAGGCTGCTCTGTTGACAAGAACCCCCACTTCATTACACCTTAAATATCCTAGGAAAGAGAAAAATGGATAAAGAAGTTGTGGTCCTCATGTACAATGGAATATCACTCAGCCATGAAATCAACGTCATAAGGCTAGTAGCAGCACGATGAGTGGATTTAGGTACGACAATTCTAAGTGAAATAAGTCACACAGAAAAAGACACTTACCCTAAGATTTCACTTAGAGAGGGAATGTAAAAACCGCTACACTTGAACTGAATTACAAAACAGAACAGAGTCACACGTTTAGAAAACACACTATGGCTGCTGAACGGGAAAGGTGAGGTGGGGTGATGCATAAAACAAGGGTTTCAAATTAGCTCAGGTACCGTTCCATAAACCCAATATGTAAGAGACAAGGCCTATTCCTTTTTCAGTCACCTGGACTCAACACCCCCTATTCACCGCACAAGAATATATCTGACTAGTAAGAATCTTCAAACCTATGTATTGATATCTCTCTGTAAGTGAGTCAAGGGGGTGTAAAGCGGCATAAACACAGCCGTGAAAAGCAGCTAAACCCCATTATAAAAATAAATTACTTTTCAAAACCCGTGAAACAAAGACAGTGAAAGAGAGAGAAATTCTTACAAAATTCGTTCAGGGGCTGTGATGCAACCTGGATTGACCATATCTAGACCCACAGCTGATTGAGACATAAGGGTGGACACTCTTGGGGCTGAGAGGTTCGGTGAGGTTGGGTGAGCCAACGCAGACCCTTTCAAGTAATACTGCATGGTACCCATCCCATGGGTCCCAAATCTCCAGGTTCAAGGGCATCTTCCTACATCGAAAACAGGCATGAGAAACCCAGAAGATGGTACACCGTGTGATCGGGAAAGGTTTCTAAAACGCACCTCATTTCTCATCTCCTTTGCTCGGGTTCGCCATTCCAGCCGATTTACTAGCCATGTCCCTCCTTGGAGAATCAGCACCTTTAACCTCCTGTTCCGTACAGGTTGCAATTTGTCCTGAGGATGAACGGGAAGAGGGGGAACCAATGAGAGACTAGCTCTAGGTGTTGGGACAGGCACAGGTCACTCTATTGTCCCATCAGGAAGAAGAATTAAGCACAAGCTCAGCCTGCCCCTCAGAACCAGAAGAGGGCCTGAAGCAATCCTGCGCTTTTGCGGCCAGCTCCCAAAAAAGCGAGTTGAAAATGGAGCTCAGGGGCACTGCAATTCACAAACCTGCAGAGTTTTAAATGATACCTCTCGTCCACAAATATATTAAGGGAAGGCAACGAAGAGGCTTTGAAAGCAAGGCAGAATTGCAGGAAACAGATTTCAGGAGGTAGATTCGAATCGCCTTGAAAGCACATGAAAAGCGGCAAAACGTGGACAATGATGCCCTTGGCCAAAAAGGGCGTATGCGTTTTTTCCTGAATATATTCAGGAAAAAACGCATACGCCCTTTTTGGCCAACCAAGCAACCTGGAAAGGCAAATCAGCGCTCCAACGAAGTCTGGCTTCCCAGCGGGCAAAAGTGCCATGCGGAAAAAAGTGTCCAAACCAGAAATGCAGAACCGGCCATGGAGAAATGGGAGCCTTGCTACGCTGATGGGTGGGATGGAAATTGCCAACAGCCACTCTGGAGAAGTGTACGGTGTGTCCTGAAACATCTGAAAAACACAGCTTGGAGAGCATAGGGCACTTCCACTCATGGGCGTATAAATTGGGAAAACTAAAAATCAGCAAGACACAGGCACCCCAAAGTTTAGGGCTGCTCTGTTGACAAGAACCCCCACTTCATTACACCTTAAATATCCTAGGAAAGAGAAAAATGGATAAAGAAGTTGTGGTCCTCATGTACAATGGAATATCACTCAGCCATGAAATCAACGTCATAAGGCTAGTAGCAGCACGATGAGTGGATTTAGGTACGACAATTCTAAGTGAAATAAGTCACACAGAAAAAGACACTTATCCTAAGATATCACTTAGAGAGGGAATGTAAAAACCGCTACACTTGAACTGAATTACAAAACAGAACAGAGTCACACGTTTAGAAAACACACTATGGCTGCTGAACGGGAAAGGTGAGGTGGGGTGATGCATAAAACAAGGGTTTCAAATTAGCTCAGGTACCGTTCCATAAACCCAATATGTAAGAGACAAGGCCTATTCCTTTTTCAGTCACCTGGACTCAACACCCCCTATTCACCGCACAAGAATATATCTGACTAGTAAGAATCTTCAAACCTATGTATTGATATCTCTCTGTAAGTGAGTCAAGGGGGTGTAAAGCGGCATAAACACAGCCGTGAAAAGCAGCTAAACCCCATTATAAAAATAAATTACTTTTCAAACCCGTGAAACAAAGACAGTGAAAGAGAGAGAAATTCTTACAAAATTCGTTCAGGGGCTGTGATGCAACCTGGATTGACCATATCTAGACCCACAGCTGATTGAGACATAAGGGTGGACACTCTTGGGGCTGAGAGGTTCGGTGAGGTTGGGTGAGCCAACGCAGACCCTTTCAAGTAATACTGCATGGTACCCATCCCATGGGTCCCAAATCTCCAGGTTCAAGGGCATCTTCCTACATCGAAAACAGGCATGAGAAACCCAGAAGATGGTACACCGTGTGATCGGGAAAGGTTTCTAAAACGCACCTCATTTCTCATCTCCTTTGCTCGGGTTCGCCATTCCAGCCGATTTACTAGCCATGTCCCTCCTTGGAGAATCAGCACCTTTAACCTCCTGTTCCGTACAGGTTGCAATTTCTCCTGAGGATGAACGGGAAGAGGGGGAACCAATGAGAGACTAGCTCTAGGTGTTGGGACAGGCACAGGTCACTCTATTTTCCCATCAGGAAGAAGAATTAAGCACAAGCTCAGCCTGCCCCCCAGAACCAAAAGAGGGCCTGAAGCAATCCTGCACTTTTGCGGCCAGCTCCCAAAAAAGCGAGTTGAAAAATGGAGCTCAGGGGCACTGCAATTCACAAACCTGCAGAGTTTTAAATGATACCTCTCGTCCACAAATATATTAAGGGAAGGCAACGAAGAGGCTTTGAAAGCAAGGCAGAATTGCAAGAAACAGATTTCAGGAGGTAGATTCGAATCGCCTTGAAAGCACATGAAAAGCGGCAAAACGTGGACAATGATGCCCTTGGCCAAAAAGGGCGTATGCGTTTTTTCCTGAATATATTCAGGAAAAAACGCATACGCCCTTTTTGGCCATCCAAGCAACCTGGAAAGGCAAATCAGCGCTCCAAAGAAGTCTCGCTTCCCAGCGGGCAAAAGGGCCATGCGGAAAAAAGTGTCCAAACCAGAAATGCAGGACTGGCCATGGAGAAATGGGAGCCTTGCTACGCTGATGGGCGGGATGTAAATTGCCAACAGCCACTCTGGAGAAGTGTACGGTGTGTCCTGAAACATCTGAAAAACACAGCTTGGAGAGCATAGGGCACTTCCACTCATGGGCGTATAAATTGGGAAAACTAAAAATCAGCAAGACACAGGCACCCCAAAGTTTAGGGCTGCTCTGTTGACAAGAACCCCCACTTCATTACACCTTAAATATCCTAGGAAAGAGAAAAATGGATAAAGAAGTTGTGGTCCTCATGTACAATGGAATATCACTCAGCCATGAAATCAACGTCATAAGGCTAGTAGCAGCACGATGAGTGGATTTAGGTACGATGATTCTAAGTGAAACAAGTCACACAGAAAAAGACACTTATCATAAGATATCACTTAGAGAGGGAATGTAAAAACCGCTACACTTGAACTGAATTACAAAACAGAACAGAGTCACACGTTTAGAAAACACACTATGGCTGCTGAACGGGAAAGGTGAGGTGGGGTGATGCATAAAACAAGGGTTTCAAATTGGCTCCGATACCGTTCCATAAACCCAATATGTAAGAGACAAGACCTATTCCTTTTTCAGTGACCTGGACTCAACACCCCCTATTCACCGCACAAGAATATATCTGACTAGTAAGAATCTTCAAACCTATGTATTGATATCTCTCTGTAAGTGAGTCAAGGGGGTGTAAAGCGGCATAAACACAGCCGTGAAAAGCAGCTAAACCCCATTATAAAAATAAATTACTTTTCAAAACCCGTGAAACAAAGACAGTGAAAGAGAGAGAAATTCTTACAAAATTCGTTCAGGGGCTGTGATGCAACCTGGATTGACCATATCTAGACCCACAGCTGATTGAGACATAAGGGTGGACACTCTTGGGGCTGAGAGGTTCGGTGAGGTTGGGTGAGCCAACGCAGACCCTTTCAAGTAATACTGCATGGTACCCATCCCACGGGTCCCAAATCTCCAGGTTCAAGGGCATCTTCCTACATCGAAAACAGGCATGAGAAACCCAGAAGATGTTACACCGTGTGATCGGGAAAGGTTTCTAAAACGCACGTCATTTCTCATCTCCTTTGGTCGGGTTCGCCATTCCAGCCGATTTACTAGCCATCTCCCTCCTTGGAGAATCAGCACCTTTAACCTCCTGTTCCGTACAGGTTGCAAATTGTCCTGAGGATGAACGGGAAGAGGGGGAACCAATGAGAGACTAGCTCTAGGTGTTGGGACAGGCACAGGTCACTCTATTTTCCCATCACGAAGAAGAATTAAGCACAAGCTCAGCCTGCCCCCCAGAACCAGAAGAGGGCCTGAAGCAATCCTGCGCTTTTGCGGCCAGCTCCCAAAAAAGCGAGTTGAAAAATGGAGCTCAGGGGCACTGCAATTCACAAACGTGCAGAGCTTTAAATGATACCTCTCGTCCACAAATATATTAAGGGAAGGCAACGAAGAGGCTTTGAAAGCAAGGCAGAATTGCAGGAAACAGATTTCAGGAGGTAGATTCGAATCGCCTTGAAAGCACATGAAAAGCGGCAAAACCTGGACAATGATGCCCTTGGCCAAAAAGGGCGTATGCGTTTTTTCCTGAATATATTCAGGAAAAAACGCATACGCCCTTTTAGGCCAACCAAGCAACCTGGAAAGGCAAATCAGCGCTCCAAAGAAGTCTCGCTTCCCAGCGGGCAAAAGGGCCATGTGGAAAAAAGTGTCCAAAGCAGAAATGCAGGACCGGCCATGGAGAAATGGGAGCCTTGCTACGCTGATGGGCGGGATGTAAATTGCCAACAGCCACTCTGCAGAAGTGTACGGTGTGTCCTGGAACATCTACAAAACACAGCTTGGAGAGCATAGGGCACTTCCACTCATGGGCGTATAAATTGGGAAAACTAAAAATCAGCAAGACACAGGCACCCCAAAGTTTAGGGCTGCTCTGTTGACAAGAACCCCCACTTCATTACACCTTAAATATCCTAGGAAAGAGAAAAATGGATAAAGAAGTTGTGGTCCTCATGTACAATGGAATATCACTCAGCCATGAAATCAACGTCATAAGGCTAGTAGCAGCACGATGAGTGGATTTAGGTACGACGATTCTAAGTGAAATAAGTCACACAGAAAAAGACACTTGTCATAAGATATCACTTAGAGAGGGAATGTAAAAACCGCTACACTTGAACTGAATTACATAACAGAACAGAGTCACACGTTTAGAAAACACACTATGGCTGCTGAACGGGAAAGGTGAGGTGGGGTGATGCATAAAATAAGGGTTTCAAATTAGCTCCGATACCGTTCCAAAAACCCAATATGTAAGAGACAAGACCTATTCCTTTTTCAGTGAACTGGACTCAACACCCCCTATTCACCGCACAAGAATATATCTGACTAGTAAGAATCTTCAAACCTATGTATTGATATCTCTCTGTAAGTGAGTCAAGGGGGTGTAAAGCGGCATAGACACATCCGTGAAAAGCAGCTAAACCCCATTATAAAAATAAATTACTTTTCAAAACCCGTGAAACAAAGACAGTGAAAGAGAGAGAAATTCTTACAAAATTCGTTCAGGGGCTGTGATGCAACCTGGATTGACCATATCTAGACCCACAGCTGATTGAGACATAAGGGTGGACACTCTTGGGGCTGAGAGGTTCGGTGAGGTTGGGTGAGCCAACGCAGACCCTTTCAAGTAATACTGCATGGTACCCATCCCATGGGTCCCAAATCTCCAGGTTCAAGGGCATCTTCCTACTTCGAAAACAGGCATGAGAAACCCAGAAGATGGTACACCGTGTGATCGGGAAAGGTTTCTAAAACTCACCTCATTTCTCATCTCCTTTGCTCGGGTTCGCCATTCCAGCCGATTTACTAGCCATCTCCCTCCTTGGAGAATCAGCACCTTTAACCTCCTGTTCCATACAGGTTGCAATTTGTCCTGAGGATGAACGGGAAGAGGGGGAACCAATGAGAGACTAGCTCTAGGTGTTGGGACAGGCACAGGTCACTCTATTTTCCCATCAGGAATAAGAATTAAGCACAAGCTCAGCCTGCTCCCCAGAACCAGAAGAGGGCCTGAAGCAATCCTGCGCTTTTGCGGCCAGCTTCCAAAAAAGCGAGTTGAAAAATGGAGCTCAGGGGCACTGCAATTCACAAACCTGCAGAGTTTTAAATGATACCTCTCGTCCACAAATATATTAAGGGAAGGCAACGAAGAGGCTTTGAAAGCAAGGCAGAATTGCAGGAAACAGATTTCAGGAGGTACATTCGAATCGCCTTGAAAGCACATGAAAAGCGGCAAAACGTGGACAATGATGCCCTTGGCCAAAAAGGGCGTATGCGTTTTTTCCTGAATATATTCAGGAAAAAACGCATACGCCCTTTTTGGCCAACCAAGCAACCTGGAAAGGCAAATCAGCGCTCCAAAGAAGTCTCGCTTCCCAGCGGGCAAAAGGGCCATGCGGAAAAAAGTGTCCAAACCAGAAATGCAGGACCGGCCATGGAGAAATATGAGCCTTGCTACGCTGATGGGCGGGATGTAACTTGCCAACAGCCACTCTGGAGAAGTGTACGGTGTGTCCTGAAACATCTGAAAAACACAGCTTGGAGAGCATAGGGCACTTCCACTCATGGGCGTATAAATTGGGAAAACTAAAAATCAGCCAGACACAGGCACCCCAAAATTTAGGGCTGCTCTGTTGACAAGAACCCCCACTTCATTACAGCTTAAATATCCTAGGAAAGAGAAAAATGGATAAAGAAGTTGTGGTCCTCATGTACAATGGAATATCACTCAGCCATGAAATCAACGTCATAAGGCTAGTAGCAGCACGATGAGTGGATTTAGGTACGACGATTCTAAGTGAAATAAGTCACACAGAAAAAGACACTTATCGTAAGATATCACTTAGAGAGGGAATGTAAAAACCGCTACACTTGAACTGAATTACAAAACAGAACAGAGTCACCCGTTTAGAAAACACACTATGGCTGCTGAACGCGAAAGGTGAGGTGGGGTGATGCATAAAACAAGGGTTTCAAATTAGCTCCGATACCGTTCCATAAACCCAATATGTAAGAGACAAGACCTATTCCTTTTTCAGTGAACTGGACTCAACACCCCCTATTCACCGCACAAGAATATATCTGACTAGTAAGAATCTTCAAACCTACGTATTGATATCTCTCTGTAAGTGAGTCAAGGGGGTGTAAAGCGGCATAAACACAGCCGTGAA
Organism: Balaenoptera acutorostrata; assembly: GCF_949987535.1. NCBI lineage: Eukaryota > Metazoa > Chordata > Mammalia > Artiodactyla > Balaenopteridae > Balaenoptera > Balaenoptera acutorostrata. Next base: position 736,405 of record NW_026645612.1, read on the forward strand.
AAGCAGCTAAACCCCATTATAAAAATAAATTACTTTTCAAAACCCGTGAAACAAAGACATTGAAAGAGAGAGAAATTCTTACAAAATTCGTTCAGGGGCTGTGATGCAACCTGGATTGACCATATCTAGACCCACAGCTGATTGAGACATAAGGGTGGACACTCTTGGGGCTGAGAGGTTCGGTGAGGTTGGGTGAGGCAACGCAGACCCTTTCAAGTAATACTGCATGGTACCCATCCCAAGGGTCCCAAATCTCCGGGTTCAAGGCCATCTTCCTACATCGAAAACAGGCATGAGAAACCCAGAAGATGGTACACCGTGTGATCGGGAAAGGTTTCTAAAACGAACCTCATTTCTCATCTCCTTTGCTCGGGTTCGCCATTCCAGCCGATTTACTAGCCATCTCCCTCCTTGGAGAATCAGCACCTTTAACTTCCTGTTCCGTACAGGTTGCAATTTGTCCTGAGGATGAAGGGGAAGAGGGGGAACCAATGAGAGACTAGCTCTAGGTGTTGGGACAGGCACAGGTCACTCTATTTTCCCATCAGGAAGAAGAATTAAGCACAAGCTCAGCCTGCCCCCCAGAACCAGAAGAGGGCCTGAAGCAATCCTGCGCTTTTGCGGCCAGCTCCCAAAAAAGCGAGTTGAAAAATGGAGCTCAGGGGCACTGCAATTCACAAACGTGCAGAGTTTTAAATGATACCTCTCGTCCACAAATATATTAAGGGAAGGCAACAAAGAGGCTTTGAAAGCAAGGCAGAATTGCAGGAAACAGATTTCAGGAGGTAGATTCGAATCGCCTTGAAAGCACATGAAAAGCGGCAAAACCTGGACAATGATGCCCTTGGCCAAAAAGGGCGTATGCGTTTTTTCCTGAATACATTCAGGAAAAAACGCATACGCCCTTTTTGGCCAACCAAGCAACCTGGAAAGGCAAATCAGCGCTCCAAAGAAGTCTCGCTTCCCAGCGGGCAAAAGGGCCATGCGGAAAAAAGTCTCCAAAGCAGAAATGCAGGACCGGCCATGGAGAAATGGGAGCCTAGCTACGCTGATGGGCGGGATGTAAATTGCCAACAGCCACTCTGGAGAAGTGTACGGTGTGTCCTGAAACATCTAAAAAACACAGCTTGGAGAGCATAGGGCACTTCCACTCATGGGCGTATAAATTGGGAAAACTAAAAATCAGCCAGACACAGGCACCCCAAAGTTTAGGGCTGCTCTGTTGACAAGAACCCCCACTTCATTACACCTTAAATATCCTAGGAAAGAGAAAAATGGATAAAGAAGTTGTGGTCCTCAAGTACAATGGAATATCACTCAGCCATGAAATCAACGTCATAAGGCTAGTAGCAGCACGATGAGTGGATTTAGGTACGACGATTCTAAGTGAAATAAGTCACACAGAAAAAGACACTTATCCTAAGATATCACTTATAGAGGGAATGTAAAAACCGCTACACTTGAACTGAATTGCAAAACAGAACAGAGTCACACGTTTAGGAAACACACTATGGCTGCTGAACGGGAAAGGTGAGGTGGGGTGATGCATAAAACAAGGGTTTCAAATTAGCTCCGATACCGTTCCATAAACCCAATATGTAAGAGACAAGACCTATTCCTTTTTCAGTGAACTGGACTCAACACCCCCTATTCACCGCACAAGAATATATCTGACTAGTAAGAATCTTCAAACCTATGTATTGATATCTCTCTGTAAGTGAGTCAAGGGGGTGTAAAGCGGCATAAACACAGCCGAGAAAAGCAGCTAAACCCCATTACAAAAATAAATTACTTTTCAAAACCCGTGAAACAAAGACAGTGAAAGAGAGAGAAATTCTTACAAAATTCATTCAGGGGCTGTGATGCAACCTGGATTGACCATATCTAGACCCACAGCTGATTGAGACATAAGGGTGGACACTCTTGGGGCTGAGAGCTTCGGTGAGGTTGGGTGAGCCAACGCAAACCCTTTCAAGTAATACTGCATGGTACCCATCCCATGGGTCCCAAATCTCCAGGTTCAAGGCCATCTTCCTACATCGAAAACAGGCATGAGAAACCCAGAAGATGGTACACCGTGTGATCGGGAAAGGTTTCTAAAACGCACCTCATTTCTCATCTCCTTTGCTCGGGTTCACCATTCCAGCCGATTTACTAGCCATTTCCCTCCTTGGAGAATCAGCACCTTTAACCTCCTGTTCCGTACAGGTTGCAATTTGTCCTGAGGATGAACGGGAAGAGGGGGAACCAATGAGAAACTAGCTCTAGGTGTTGGGACAGGCACAGGTCACTCTATTTTCCCATCAGGAAGAAGAATTAAGCACAAGCTCAGCGTGCCCCCCAGAACCAGAAGAGGGCCTGAAGCAATCCTGCGCTTTTGCGGCCAGCTCCCAAAAAAGCGAGTTGAAAAATGGAGCTCAGGGGCACTGCAATTCACAAACCTGCAGAGTTTTAAATGATACCTCTCGTCCACAAATATATTAAGGGAAGGCAACGAAGAGGCTTTGAAAGCAAGGCAGAATTGCAGGAAACAGATTTCAGGAGGTGGATTCGAATCGCCTTGAAAGCACATGAAAAGCGGCAAAACCTGGACAATGATGCCCTTGGACAAAAAGGGCGTATGCGTTTTTTCCTGAATATATTCAGGAAAAAACGCATACGCCCTTTTTGGCCAACCAAGCAACCTGGAAAGGCCAATCAGCGCTCCAAAGAAGTCTGGCTTCCCAGCGGGCAAAAGGGCCATGCGGAAAAAAGTGTCCAAAGCAGAAATGCAGGCCCGGCCATGGAGAAATGGGAGCCTTGCTACGCTGATGGGGGGGATGTAAATTGCCAACAGCCACTGGGGAGAAGTGTACGGTGTGTCCTGAAACATCTAAAAAACACAGCTTGGAGAGCATAGGGCACTTCCACTCATGGGCGTATAAATTGGGAAAACTAAAAATCAGCCAGACACAGGCACCCCAAAGTTTAGGGCTGCTCTGTTGACAAGAACCCCCACTTCATTACACCTTAAATATCCTAGGAAAGAGAAAAATGGATAAAGAAGTTGTGGTCCTCATGTACAATGGAATATCACTCAGCCATGAAATCAACGTCATAAGGCTAGTAGCAACACGATGAGTGGATTTAGGTACGACGATTCTAAGTGAAATAAGTCACACAGAAAAAGACACTTATCCTAAGATATCACTTAGAGAGAGAATGTAAAAACCGCTACACTTGAACTGAATTACAAAACAGAACAGAGTCACACGTTTAGAAAACACACTATGGCTGCTGAATGGGAAAGGTGAGGTGGGGTGATGCATAAAACAAGGGTTTCAAATTAGCTCCGATACCGTTCCATAAACCCAATATGTAAGAGACAAGACCTATTCCTTTTTCAGTGAACTGGACTCAACACCCCCTATTCACCGCACAAGAATATATCTGACTAGTAAGAATCTTCAAACCTATGTATTGATATCTCTCTGTAAGTGAGTCAAGGGGGTGTAAAGCGGCATAAACACAGCCGTGAAAAGCAGCTAAACCCCATTATAAAAATAAATTACTTTTCAAAACCCGTGAAACAAAGACAGTGAAAGGGAGAGAAATTCTTACAAAATTCGTTCAGGGGCTGTGATGCAACCTGGATTGACCATATCTAGACCCACAGCTGATTGAGACATAAGGGTGGACACTCTTGGGGCTGAGAGGTACGGTGAGGTTGGGTGAGCCAACGCAGACCCTTTCAAGTAATACTGCATGGTACCCATCCCACGGGTCCCAAATCTCCAGGTTCAAGGCCATCTTCCTACATCGAAAACAGGCATGAGAAACCCAGAAGATGGTACACCGTGTGATCGGGAAAGGTTTCTAAAACGCACCTCATTTCTCATCTCCTTTGCTCGGGTTCGCCATTCCAGCCGATTTACTAGCCATCTCCCTCCTTGGAGAATCAGCACCTTTAACCTCCTGTTCCGTACAGGTTGCAATTTGTCCTGAGGATGAACGGGAAGAGGGGGAACCAATGAGAGACTAGCTCTAGGTGTTGGGACAGGCACAGGTCACTCTATTTTCCCATCAGGAAGAAGAATTAAGCACAAGCTCAGCCTGCCCCACAGAACCAGAAGAGGGCCTGAAGCAAACTTGCGCTTTTGCGGCCAGCTCCCAAAAAAGCGAGTTGAAAAATGGAGCTCAGGGGCACTGCAATTCACAAACCTGCAGAGTTTTAAATGATACCTCTCGTCCACAAATATATTAAGGGAAGGCAACGAAGAGGCTTTGAAAGCAAGGCAGAATTGCAGGAAACAGATTTCAGGAGGTAGATTCGAATCGCCTTGAAAGCACATGAAAAGCGGCAAAACCTGGACAATGATGCCCTTGGCCAAAAAGGGCGTATGCGTTTTTTCCTGAATATATTCAGGAAAAAACGCATACGCCCTTTTTGGCCAACCAAGCAACCTGGAAAGGCAAATCAGCGCTCCAAAGAAGTCTCGCTTCCCAGCGGGCAAAAGGGCCATGCGGAAAAAAGTGTCCAAACCAGAAATGCAGGACCGGCCATGGAGAAATGGGAGCCTTGCTACGCTGATGGGCGGGATGTAAATTGCCAACAGCCACTCTGGAGAAGTGTACGCTGTGTCCTGAAACATCTGAAAAACACAGCTTGGAGAGCATAGGGCACTTCCACTCATGGGCGTATAAATTGGGAAAACTAAAAATCAGCCAGACATAGGCACCCCAAAATTTAGGGCTGCTCTGTTGACAAGAACCCCCACTTCATTACACCTTAAATATCCTAGGAAAGAGAAAAATGGATAAAGAAGTTGTGGTCCTCATGTACAATGGAATATCACTCAGCCATGAAATCAACGTCATAAGGCTAGTAGCAGCACGATGAGTGGATTTAGGTACGACGATTCTAAGTGAAATAAGTCACACAGAAAAAGACACTTATCGTAAGATATCACTTAGAGAGGGAATGTAAAAACCGCTACACTTGAACTGAATTACAAAACAGAACAGAGTCACACGTTTAGAAAACACACTATGGGTGCTGAACGGGAAAGGTGAGGTGGGGTGATGCATAAAACAAGGGTTTCAAATTAGCTCCGATACCGTTCCATAAACCCAATATGTAAGAGACAAGACCTATTCCTTTTTCAGTGAACTGGACTCAACACCCCCTATTCACCGCACAAGAATATATCTGACTAGTAAGAATCTTCAAACCTATGTATTAATATCTCTCTGTAAGTGAGTCAAGGGGGTGTAAAGCGGCATAAACACAGCCGTGAAAAGCAGCTAAACCCCATTATAAAAATAAATTACTTTTCAAAACCCGTGAAACAAAGACATTGAAAGAGAGAGAAATTCTTACAAAATTCGTTCAGGGGCTGTGATGCAACCTGGATTGACCATATCTAGACCCACAGCTGATTGAGACATAAGGGTGGACACTCTTGGGGCTGAGAGGTTCGGTGAGGTTGGGTGAGGCAACGCAGACCCTTTCAAGTAATACTGCATGGTACCCATCCCATGGGTCCCAAATCTCCGGGTTCAAGGCCATCTTCCTACATCGAAAACAGGCATGAGAAACCCAGAAGATGGTACACCGTGTGATCGGGAAAGGTTTCTAAAACGCACCTCATTTCTCATCTCCTTTGCTCGGTTTTGCCATTCCAGCCGATTTACTAGCCATCTCCCTCCTTGGAGAATCAGCACCTTTAACCTCCTGTTCCGTACAGGTTGCAATTTGTCCTGAGGATGAAGGGGAAGAGGGGGAACCAATGAGAGACTAGCTCTAGGTGTTGGGACAGGCACAGGTCACTCTATTTTCCCATCAGGAAGAAGAATTAAGCACAAGCTCAGCCTGCCCCCCAGAACCAGAAGAGGGCCTGAAGCAATCCTGCGCTTTTGCGGCCAGCTCCCAAAAAAGCGAGTTGAAAAATGGAGCTCAGGGGCACTGCAATTCACAAACGTGCAGAGTTTTAAATGATACCTCTCGTCCACAAATATATTAAGGGAAGGCAACGAAGAGGCTTTGAAAGCAAGGCAGAATTGCAGGAAACAGATTTCAGGAGGTAGATTCGAATCGCCTTGAAAGCACATGAAAAGCGGCAAAACCTGGACAATGATGCCCTTGGCCAAAAAGGGCGTATGCGTTTTTTCCTGAATATATTCAGGAAAAAACGCATACGCCCTTTTTGGCCAACCAAGCAACCTGGAAAGGCAAATCAGCGCTCCAAAGAAGTCTCGCTTCCCAGCGGGCAAAAGGGCCATGCGGAAAAAAGTCTCCAAAGCAGAAATGCAGGACCGGCCATGGAGAAATGGGAGCCTTGCTACGCTGATGGGCGGGATGTAAATTGCCAACAGCCACTCGGGAGAAGTGTACGGTGTGTCCTGAAACATCTAAAAAACACAGCTTGGAGAGCATAGGGCACTTCCACTCATGGGCGTATAAATTGGGAAAACTAAAAATCAGCCAGACACAGGCACCCCAAAGTTTAGGGCTGCTCTGTTGACAAGAACCCCCACTTCATTACACGTTAAATATCCTAGGAAAGAGAAAAATGGATAAAGAAGTTGTGGTCCTCATGTACAATGGAATATCACTCAGCCATGAAATCAACGTCATAAGGCTAGTAGCAACACGATGAGTGGATTTAGGTACGACGATTCTAAGTGAAATAAGTCACACAGAAAAAGACACTTATCGTAAGATATCACTTATAGAGGGAATGTAAAAACCGCTACACTTGAACTGAATTGCAAAACAGAACAGAGTCACACGTTTAGGAAACACACTATGGCTGCTGAACGGGAAAGGTGAGGTGGGGTGATGCATAAAACAAGGGTTTCAAATTAGCTCCGATACTGTTCCATAAACCCAATATGTAAGAGACAAGACCTATTCCTTTTTCAGTGAACTGGACTCAACACCCCCTATTCACCGCACAAGAATATATCTGACTAGTAAGAATCTTCAAACCTATGTATTGATATCTTTCTGTAAGTGAGTCAAGGGGGTGTAAAGCGGCATAAACACAGCCGTGAAAAGCAGCTAAACCCCATTATAAAAATAAATTACTTTTAAAAACCAGTGAAACAAAGACAGTGAAAGAGAGAGAAATTCTTCCAAAATTCGTTCAGGGGCTGTGATGCAACCTGGATTGACCATATCTAGACCCACAGCTGATTGAGACATAAGGGTGGACACTCTTGGGGCTGAGAGGTTCGGTGAGGTTGGGTGAGGCAACGCAGACCCTTTCAAGTAATACTGCATGGTACCCATCCCATGGGTCCCAAATCTCCGGGTTCAAGGCTATCTTCCTACATCTAAAACAGGCATGAGAAACCCAGAAGATGGTACACCGTGTGATCGGGAAAGGTTTCTAAAACACACCTCATTTTTCATCTCCTTTGCTCGGGTTCGCCATTCCAGCCGATTTAATAGCCATCTCCCTCCTTGGAGAATCAGCACCTTTAACCTCCTGTTCCGTACAGGTTGCAATTTGTCCTGAGGATGAACGGGAAGAGGGGGAACCAATGAGAGACTAGCTCTAGGTGTTGGGACAGGCACAGGTCACTCTATTTTCCCATCAGGAAGAAGAATTAAGCACAAGCTCAGCCTGCCCCCCAGAACCAGAAGAGGGCCTGAAGCAATCCTGTGCTTTTGCGGCCAGCTCCCAAAAAAGCGAGTTGAAAAATGGAGCTCAGGGGCACTGCAATTCACAAACCTGCAGAGTTTTAAATGATACCTCTCGTCCACAAATATATTAAGGGAAGGCAACGAAGAGGCTTTGAAAGCAAGGCAGAATTGCAGGAAACAGATTTCAGGAGGTAGATTCGAATCGCCTTGAAAGCACATGAAAAGCGGCAAAACCTGGACAATGATGCCCTTGGCCAAAAAGGGCGTATGCGTTTTTTCCTGAATATATTCAGGAAAAAACGCATACGCCCTTTTTGGCCAACCAAGCAACCTGGAAAGGCCAATCAGCGCTCCAAAGAAGTCTGGCTTCCCAGCGGGCAAAAGGGCCATGCGGAAAAAAGTGTCCAAAGCAGAAATGCAGGACCGGCCATGGAGAAATGGGAGCCTTGCTACGCTGATGGGCGGGATGTAAATTGCAAACAGCCACTCGGGAGAAGTGTACGGTGTGTCCTGAAACATCTAAAAAACACAGCTTGGAGAGCATAGGGCACTTCCACTCATGGGCGTATAAATTGGGAAAACTAAAAATCAGCCAGACACAGGCACCCCAAAGTTTAGGGCTGCTCTGTTGACAAGAACCCCCACTTCATTACACCGTAAATATCCTAGGAAAGAGAAAAATGGATAAAGAAGTTGTGGTCCTCAAGTACAATGGAATATCACTCAGCCATGAAATCAACGTCATAAGGCTAGTAGCAGCACGATGAGTGGATTTAGGTACGACGATTGTAAGTGAAATAAGTCACACAGAAAAGACACTTATCCTAAGATATCACTTCTAGAGGGAATGTAAAAACCGCTACACTTGAACTGAATTGCAAAACAGAACAGAGTCACACGTTTAGGAAACACACTATGGCTGCTGAACGGGAAAGGTGAGGTGGGGTGATGCATAAAACAAGGGTTTCAAATTAGCTCCGATACTGTTCCATAAACCCAATATGTAAGAGACAAGACCTATTCCTTTTTCAGTGAACTGGACTCAACACCCCCTATTCACCGCACAAGAATATATCTGACTAGTAAGAATCTTCAAACCTATGTATTGATATCTCTCTGTAAGTGAGGCAAGGGGGTGTAAAGCGGCATAAACACAGCCGTGAAAAGCAGCTAAACCCCATTATAAAAATAACTTACTTTTCAAAACCAGTGAAACAAAGACAGTGAAAGAGAGAGAAATTCTTACAAAATTCGTTCAGGGGCTGTGATGCAACCTGGATTGACCATATCTAGACCCACAGCTGATTGAGACATAAGGGTGGACACTCTTGGGGCTGAGAGGTACGGTGAGGTTGGGTGAGCCAACGCAGACCCTTTCAAGTAATACTGCATGGTACCCATCCCACGGGTCCCAAATCTCCAGGTTCAAGGCCATCTTCCTACATCGAAAACAGGCATGAGAAACCCAGAAGATGGTACACCGTGTGATCGGGAAAGGTTTCTAAAACGCACCTCATTTCTCATCTCCTTTGCTCGGGTTCGCCATTCCAGCCGACTTACTAGCCATCTCCCTCCTTGGAGAATCAGCACCTTTAACCTCCTGTTCCGTACAGGTTGCAATTTGTCCTGAGGATGAACGGGAAGAGGGGGAACCAATGAGAGACTAGCTCTAGGGGTTGGGACAGGCACAGGTCACTCTATTTTCCCATCAGGAAGAAGAATTAAGCACAAGCTCAGCGTGCCCCCCAGAACCAGAAGAGGGCCTGAAGCAATCCTGCGCTTTTGCGGCCAGCTCCCAAAAAAGCGAGTTGAAAAATGGAGCTCAGGGGCACTGCAATTCACAAACCTGCAGAGTTTTAAATGATACCTCTCGTCCACAAATATATTAAGGGAAGGCAACGAAGAGGCTTTGAAAGCAAGGCAGAATTGCAGGAAACAGATTTCAGGAGGTGGATTCGAATCGCCTTGAAAGCACATGAAAAGCGGCAAAACCTGGACAATGATGCCCTTGGACAAAAAGGGCGTATGCGTTTTTTCCTGAATATATTCAGGAAAAAACGCATACGCCCTTTTTGGCCAACCAAGCAACCTGGAAAGGCCAATCAGCGCTCCAAAGAAGTCTGGCTTCCCAGCGGGCAAAAGGGCCATGCGGAAAAAAGTGTCCAAAGCAGAAATGCAGGCCCGGCCATGGAGAAATGGGAGCCTTGCTACGCTGATGGGGGGGATGTAAATTGCCAACAGCCACTGGGGAGAAGTGTATGTTGTGTCCTGAAACATCTAAAAAACACAGCTTGGAGAGCATAGGGCACTTCCACTCATGGGCGTATAAATTGGGAAAACTAAAAATCAGCCAGACACAGGCACCCCAAAGTTTAGGGCTGCTCTGTTGACAAGAACCCCCACTTCATTACACCTTAAATATCCTAGGAAAGAGAAAAGTGGATAAAGAAGTTGTGGTCCTCATGCACAATGGAATATCACTCAGCCATGAAATCATCGTCATAAGGCTAGTAGCAGCACGATGAGTGGATTTAGGTACGACGATTGTAAGTGAAATAAGTCACACAGAAAAAGACACTTATCCTAAGATATCACTTAGAGAGAGAATGTAAAAACCGCTACACTTGAACTGAATTACAAAACAGAACAGAGTCACACGTTTAGAAAACACACTATGGCTGCTGAACGGGAAAGGTGAGGTGGGGTGATGCATAAAACAAGGGTTTCAAATTAGCTCCGATACCGTTCCATAAACCCAATATGTAAGAGACAAGACCTATTCCTTTTTCAGTGAACTGGACTCAACACCCCCTATTCACCGCACAAGAATATATCTGACTAGTAAGAATCTTCAAACCTATGTATTGATATCTCTCTGTAAGTGAGTCAAGGGGGTGTAAAGCGGCATAAACACAGCCGTGAAAAGCAGCTAAACCCCATTATAAAAATAAATTACTTTTCAAAACCCGTGAAACAAAGACAGTGAAAGAGAGAGAAATTCTTACAAAATTCGTTCAGGGGCTGTGATGCAACCTGGATTGACCATATCTAGACCCACAGCTGATTGAGACATAAGGGTGGACACTCTTGGGGCTGAGAGGTACGGTGAGGTTGGGTGAGCCAACGCAGACCCTTTCAAGTAATACTGCATGGTACCCATCCCACGGGTCCCAAATCTCCAGGTTCAAGGCCATCTTCCTACATCGAAAACAGGCATGAGAAACCCAGAAGATGGTACACCGTGTGATCGGGAAAGGTTTCTAAAACGCACCTCATTTCTCATCTCCTTTGCTCGGGTTCGCCATTCCAGCCGACTTACTAGCCATCTCCCTCCTTGGAGAATCAGCACCTTTAACCTCCTGTTCCGTACAGGTTGCAATTTGTCCTGAGGATGAACGGGAAGAGGGGGAACCAATGAGAGACTAGCTCTAGGGGTTGGGACAGGCACAGGTCACTCTATTTTCCCATCAGGAAGAAGAATTAAGCACAAGCTCAGCCTGCCCCCCAGAACCAGAAGAGGGCCTGAAGCAATCCTGTGCTTTTGCGGCCAGCTCCCAAAAAAGCGAGTTGAAAAATGGAGCTCAGGGGCACTGCAATTCACAAACCTGCAGAGTTTTAAATGATACCTCTCGTCCACAAATATATTAAGGGAAGGCAACGAAGAGGCTTTGAAAGCAAGGCAGAATTGCAGGAAACAGATTTCAGGAGGTAGATTCGAATCGCCTTGAAAGCACATGAAAAGCGGCAAAACCTGGACAATGATGCCCTTGGCCAAAAAGGGCGTATGCGTTTTTTCCTGAATATATTCAGGGAAAAACGCATACGCCCTTTTTGGCCAACCAAGCAACCTGGAAAGGCCAATCAGCGCTCCAAAGAAGTCTGGCTTCCCAGCGGGCAAAAGGGCCATGCGGAAAAAAGTGTCCAAAGCAGAAATGCAGGCCCGGCCATGGAGAAATGGGAGCCTTGCTACGCTGATGGGGGGGATGTAAATTGCCAACAGCCACTGGGGAGAAGTGTATGTTGTGTCCTGAAACATCTAAAAAACACAGCTTGGAGAGCATAGGGCACTTCCACTCATGGGCGTATAAATTGGGAAAACTAAAAATCAGCCAGACACAGGCACCCCAAAGTTTAGGGCTGCTCTGTTGACAAGAACCCCCACTTCATTACACCTTAAATATCCTAGGAAAGAGAAAAGTGGATAAAGAAGTTGTGGTCCTCATGCACAATGGAATATCACTCAGCCATGAAATCATCGTCATAAGGCTAGTAGCAGCACGATGAGTGGATTTAGGTACGACGATTGTAAGTGAAATAAGTCACACAGAAAAAGACACTTATCCTAAGATATCACTTAGAGAGAGAATGTAAAAACCGCTACACTTGAACTGAATTACAAAACAGAACAGAGTCACACGTTTAGAAAACACACTATGGCTGCTGAACGGGAAAGGTGAGGTGGGGTGATGCATAAAACAAGGGTTTCAAATTAGCTCCGATACCGTTCCATAAACCCAATATGTAAGAGACAAGACCTATTCCTTTTTCAGTGAACTGGACTCAACACCCCCTATTCACCGCACAAGAATATATCTGACTAGTAAGAATCTTCAAACCTATGTATTGATATCTCTCTGTAAGTGAGTCAAGGGGGTGTAAAGCGGCATAAACACAGCCGTGAAAAGCAGCTAAACCCCATTATAAAAATAAATTACTTTTCAAAACCCGTGAAACAAAGACAGTGAAAGAGAGAGAAATTCTTACAAAATTCGTTCAGGGGCTGTGATGCAACCTGGATTGACCATATCTAGACCCACAGCTGATTGAGACATAAGGGTGGACACTCTTGGGGCTGAGAGGTACGGTGAGGTTGGGTGAGCCAACGCAGACCCTTTCAAGTAATACTGCATGGTACCCATCCCACGGGTCCCAAATCTCCAGGTTCAAGGCCATCTTCCTACATCGAAAACAGGCATGAGAAACCCAGAAGATGGTACACCGTGTGATCGGGAAAGGTTTCTAAAACGCACCTCATTTCTCATCTCCTTTGCTCGGGTTCGCCATTCCAGCCGACTTACTAGCCATCTCCCTCCTTGGAGAATCAGCACCTTTAACCTCCTGTTCCGTACAGGTTGCAATTTGTCCTGAGGATGAACGGGAAGAGGGGGAACCAATGAGAGACTAGCTCTAGGGGTTGGGACAGGCACAGGTCACTCTATTTTCCCATCAGGAAGAAGAATTAAGCACAAGCTCAGCCTGCCCCCCAGAACCAGAAGAGGGCCTGAAGCAATCCTGTGCTTTTGCGGCCAGCTCCCAAAAAAGCGAGTTGAAAAATGGAGCTCAGGGGCACTGCAATTCACAAACCTGCAGAGTTTTAAATGATACCTCTCGTCCACAAATATATTAAGGGAAGGCAACGAAGAGGCTTTGAAAGCAAGGCAGAATTGCAGGAAACAGATTTCAGGAGGTAGATTCGAATCGCCTTGAAAGCACATGAAAAGCGGCAAAACCTGGACAATGATGCCCTTGGCCAAAAAGGGCGTATGCGTTTTTTCCTGAATATATTCAGGGAAAAACGCATACGCCCTTTTTGGCCAACCAAGCAACCTGGAAAGGCAAATCAGCGCTCCAAAGAAGTCTCGCTGCCCAGCGGGCAAAAGGGCCATGCGGAAAAAAGTGTCCAAACCAGAAATGCAGGACAGGCCATGGAGAAATGGGAGCCTTGCTACGCTGATGGGCGGGATGTAAATTGCCAACAGCCACTCTGGAGAAGTGTACGGTGTGTCCTGAAACATCTGAAAAACACAGCTTGGAGAGCATAGGGCACTTCCACTCATGGGCGTATAAATTGGGAAAACTAAAAATCAGCAAGACACAGGCACCCCAAAGTTTAGGACTGCTCTGTTGACAAGAACCCCCACTTCATTACACCTTAAATATACTAGGAAAGAGAAAAATGGATAAAGAAGTTGTGGTCCTCATGTACAATGGAATACCACTCAGCCATGAAATCAACGTCATAAGGCTAGTAGCAGCACGATGAGTGGATTTAGGTACGACGATTCTAAGTGAAATAAGTCACACAGAAAAAGACACTTATCATAAGATATCACTTAGAGAGGGAATGTAAAAACCGCTACACTTGAACTGAATTACAAAACAGAACAGAGTCACACGTTTAGAAAACACACTATGGCTGCTGAAAGGGAAAGGTGAGGTGGGGTGTTGCATAAAACAAGGGTTTCAAATTAGCTCCGATACCGTTCCATAAACCCAATATGTAAGAGACAAGACCTATTCCTTTTTCAGTGAACTGGACTCAACACCCCCTATTCACCGCACAAGAATATATCTGACTAGTAAGAATCTTCAAACCTATGTATTGATATCTCTCTGTAAGTGAGTCAAGGGGGTGTAAAGCGGCATAAACACAGCCGTGAAAAGCAGCTAAACCCCATTATAAAAATAAATTACTTTTCAAAACCCGTGAAACAAAGACAGTGAAAGAGAGAGAAATTCTTACAAAATTCGTTCAGGGGCTGTGATGCAACCTGGATTGACCATATCTAGACCCACAGCTGATTGAGACATAAGGGTGGACACTCTTGGGGCTGAGAGGTACGTTGAGGTTGGCTGAGCCAACGCAGACCCTTTCAAGTAATACTGCATGGTACCCATCCCACGGGTCCCAAATCTCCAGGTTCAAGGCCATCTTCCTACATCGAAAACAGGCATGAGAAACCCAGAAGATGGTACACCGTGTGATCGGGAAAGGTTTCTAAAACGCACCTCATTTCTCATCTCCTTTGCTCGGGTTCGCCATTCCAGCCGACTTACTAGCCATCTCCCTCCTTGGAGAATCAGCACCTTTAACCTCCTGTTCCGTACAGGTTGCAATTTGTCCTGAGGATGAACGGGAAGAGGGGGAACCAATGAGAGACTAGCTCTAGGTGTTGGGACAGGCACAGGTCACTCTATTTTCCCATCAGGAAGAAGAATTAAGCACAAGCTCAGCCTGCCCCCCAGAACCAGAAGAGGGCCTGAAGCAATCCTGTGCTTTTGCGGCCAGCTCCCAAAAAAGCGAGTTGAAAAATGGAGCTCAGGGGCACTGCAATTCACAAACCTGCAGAGTTTTAAATGATACCTCTCGTCCACAAATATATTAAGGGAAGGCAACGAAGAGGCTTTGAAAGCAAGGCAGAATTGCAGGAAACAGATTTCAGGAGGTAGATTCGAATCGCCTTGAAAGCACATGAAAAGCGGCAAAACCTGGACAATGATGCCCTTGGCCAAAAAGGGCGTATGCGTTTTTTCCTGAATATATTCAGGAAAAAACGCATACGCCCTTTTTGGCCAACCAAGCAACCTGGAAAGGCAAATCAGCGCTCCAAAGAAGTCTCGCTGCCCAGCGGGCAAAAGGGCCATGTGGAAAAAAGTGTCCAAACCAGAAATGCAGGACCGGCCATGGAGAAATGGGAGCCTTGCTACGCTGATGGGCGGGATGTAAATTGCCAACAGCCACTCTGGAGAAGTGTACGGTGTGTCCTGAAACATCTGAAAAACACAGCTTGGAGAGCATAGGGCACTTCCACTCATGGGCGTATAAATTGGGAAAACTAAAAATCAGCAAGACACAGGCACCCCAAAGTTTAGGACTGCTCTGTTGACAAAAACCCCCACTTCATTACACCTTAAATATACTAGGAAAGAGAAAAATGGATAAAGAAGTTGTGGTCCTCATGTACAAAGGAATACCACTCAGCCATGAAATCAACGTCATAAGGCTAGTAGCAGCACGATGAGTGGATTTAGGTACGACGATTCTAAGTGAAATAAGTCACACAGAAAAATACACTTATCTTAAGATATCACTTAGAGAGGGAATGTAAAAACCGCTACACTTGAACTGAATTACAAAACAGAACAGAGTCACACGTTTAGAAAACACACTATGGCTGCTGAACGGGAAAGGTGAGGTGGGGTGATGCATAAAACAAGGGTTTCAAATTAGCTCAGATACCGTTCCATAAACCCAATATGTAAGAGACAAGACCTATTCCTTTTTCAGTGACCTGGACTCAACACCCCCTATTCACCGCACAAGAATATATCTGACTAGTAAGAATCTTCAAACCTATGTATTGATATCTCTCTGTAAGTGAGTCAAGGGGGTGTAAAGCGACATAAACACAGCCGTGAAAAGCAGCTAAACCCCATTACAAAAATAAATTACTTTTCAAAACCCGTGAAACAAACACAGTGAAAGAGAGAGAAATTCTTACAAAATTCGTTCAGGGGCTGTGATGCAACCTGGATTGACCATATCTAGACCCACAGCTGATTGAGTCATAAGGGTGGACACTCTTGGGGCTGAGAGGTACGGTGAGGTTGGGTGAGCCAACGCAGACCCTTTCAAGTAATACTGCATGGTACCCATCCCATGGGTCCCAAATCTCCAGGTTCAAGGCCATCTTCCTACATCGAAAACAGGCATGAGAAACCCAGAAGATGGTACACCGTGTGATCGGGAAAGGTTTCTAAAACGCACCTCATTTCTCATCTCCTTTGCTCGGGTTCGCCATTCCAGCCGATTTACTAGCCATCTCCCTCCTTGGAGAATCAGCACCTTTAACCTCCTGTTCCGTACAGGTTGCAATTTGTCCTGAGGATGAACGGGAAGAGGGGGAACCAATGAGAGACTAGCTCTAGGTGTTGGGACAGGCACAGGTCACTCTATTTTCCTATCAGGAAGAAGAATTAAGCACAAGCTCAGCCTGCCCCCCAGAACCACAAGAGGGCCTGAAGCAATCCTGCGCTTTTGCGGCCAGCTCCCAAAAAAGCCAGTTGAAAAATGGAGCTCAGGGGCACTGCAATTCACAAACCTGCAGAGTTTTAAATGATACCTCTCGTCCACAAATATATTAAGGGAAGGCAACGAAGAGGCTTTGAAAGCAAGGCAGAATTGCAGGAAACAGATTTCAGGAGGTAGATTCGAATCGCCTTGAAAGCACATGAAAAGCAGCAAAACCTGGACAATGATGCCCTTGGCCAAAAAGGGCGTATGCGTTTTTTCCTGAATATATTCAGGAAAAAACGCATACGCCCTTTTTGGACAACCAAGCAACCTGGAAAGGCAAATCAGCGCTCCAAAGAAGTCTCGCTTCCCAGCGGGCAAAAGGGCCATGCGGAAAAAAGTGTCCAAACCAGAAATGCAGGACCGGTCATGGAGAAATGGGAGCCTTGCTACGCTGATGGGCGGGATGTAAATTGCCAACAGCCACTCTGAAGAAGTATACGGTGTGTCCTGAAACATCTACAAAACACAGCTTGGAGAGCATAGGGCACTTCCACTCATGGGCGTATAAATTGGGAAAACTAAAAATCAGCAAGACACAGGCACCCCAAAGTTTAGGGCTGCTCTGTTGACAAGAACCCCCACTTCATTACACCTTAAATATCCTAGGAAAGAGAAAAATGGATAAAGAAGTTGTGGTCCTCATGTACAATGGAATATCACTCAGCCATGAAATCAACGTCATAAGGCTAGTAGCAGCACGATGAGTGGATTTAGGTACGACGATTCTAAGTGAAATAAGTCACACAGAAAAAGACATTTATCCTAAGATATCACTTATAGAGGGAATGTAAAAACCGCTACACTTGAACTGAATTGCAAAACAGAACAGAGTCACACGTTTAGGAAACACACTATGGCTGCTGAACGGGAAAGGTGAGGTGGGGTGATGCATAAAACAAGGGTTTCAAATTAGCTCCGATACCGTTCCATAAACCCAATATGTAAGAGACAAGACCTATTCCTTTTTCAGTGAACTGGACTCAACACCCCCTATTCACCGCACAAGAATATATCTGACTAGTAAGAATCTTCAAACCTATGTATTGATATCTCTCTGTGAGTGAGTCAAGAGGGTGTAAAGCGGCATAAACACAGCCGTGAAAAGCAGCTAAACCCCATTATAAAAATAAATTACTTTTCAAAACCCGTGAAACAAAGACACTGAAAGAGAGAGAAATTCTTACAAAATTCGTTCAGGGGCTGTGATGCAACCTGGATTGACCATACCTAGACCCACAGCTGATTGAGACATAAGGGTGGACACTCTTGGGGCTGAGAGGTACGGTGAGGTTGGGTGAGCCAACGCAGACCCTTTCAAGTAATACTGCATGGTACCCATCCCACGGGTCCCAAATCTCCAGGTTCAAGGCCATCTTCCTACATCGAAAACAGGCATGAGAAACCCAGAAGATGGTACACCGTGTGATCGGGAAAGGTTTCTAAAACGCACCTCATTTCTCATCTCCTTTGCTCGGTTTTGCCATTCCAGCCGATTTACTAGCCATCTCCCTCCTTGGAGAATCAGCACCTTTAACCTCCTGTTCCGTACAGGTTGCAATTTGTCCTGAGGATGAACGGGAAGAGGGGGAACCAATGAGAGACTAGCTCTAGGTGTTGGGACAGGCACAGGTCACTCTATTTTCCCATCAGGAAGAAGAATTAAGCACAAGCTCAGCCTGCCCCCCAGAACCAGAAGAGGGCCTGAAGCAATCCTGCGCTTTTGCGGCCAGCTCCCAAAAAAGCGAGTTGAAAAATGGAGCTCAGGGGCACTGCAATTCACAAACCTGCAGAGTTTTAAATGATACCTCTCGTCCACAAATATATTAAGGGAAGGCAACGAAGAGGCTTTGAAAGCAAGGCAGAATTGCAGGAAACAGATTTCAGGAGGTAGATTCGAATCGCCTTGAAAGCACATGAAAAGCGGCAAAACCTGGACAATGATGCCCTTGGCCAAAAAGGGCGTATGCGTTTTTTCCTGAATATATTCAGGAAAAAACGCATACGCCTTTTTTGGCCAACCAAGCAACCTGGAAAGGCAAATCAGCGCTCCAAAGAAGTCTCGCTTCCCAGCGGGCAAAAGGGCTATGCGGAAAAAAGTGTCTAAAGCAGAAATGCAGGACTGGCCATGGAGAAATGGGAGCCTTGCTACGCTGATGGGCGGGATGTAAATTGCCAACAGCCACTCTGGAGAAGTGTACGGTGTGTCCTGAAACATCTGAAAAACACAGCTTGGAGAGCATAGGGCACTTCCACTCATGGGCGTATAAATTGGGAAAACTAAAAATCAGCCAGACACAGGCACCCCAAAATTTAGGGCTGCTCTGTTGACAAGAACCCCCACTTCATTACACCTTAAATATCCTAGGAAAGAGAAAAATGGATAAAGAAGTTGTGGTCCTCATGTACAATGGAATATCACTCAGCCATGAAATCAACGTCATAAGGCTAGTAGCAGCACGATGAGTGGATTTAGGTACGACGATTCTAAGTGAAATAAGTCACACAGAAAAAGACACTTATCGTAAGATATCACTTAGAGAGGGAATGTAAAAACGGCTACACTTGAACTGAATTACAAAACAGAACAGAGTCACACGTTTAGAAAACACACTATGGCTGCTGAACGGGAAAGGTGAGGTGGGGTGATGCATAAAACAAGGGTTTCAAATTAGCTCCGATACCGTTCCATAAACCCAATATGTAAGAGACAAGACCTATTCCTTTTTCAGTGAACTGGACTCAACACCCCCTATTCACCGCACAAGAATATATCTGACTAGTAAGAATCTTCAAACCTATGTATTGATATCTCTCTGTAAGTGAGTCAAGGGGGTGTAAAGCGGCATAAACACAGCCGTGAAAAGCAGCTAAACCCCATTATAAAAATAAATTACTTTTCAAAACCCGTGAAACAAAGACATTGAAAGAGAGAGAAATTCTTACAAAATTCGTTCAGGGGCTGTGATGCAACCTGGATTGACCATATCTAGACCCACAGCTGATTGAGACATAAGGGTGGACACTCTTGGGGCTGAGAGGTTCGGTGAGGTTGGGTGAGGCAACGCAGACCCTTTCAAGTAATACTGCATGGTACCCATCCCATGGGTCCCAAATCTCCGGGTTCAAGGCCATCTTCCTACATCGAAAACAGGCATGAGAAACCCAGAAGATGGTACACCGTGTGATCGGGAAAGGTTTCTAAAACGAACCTCATTTCTCATCTCCTTTGCTCGGGTTCGCCATTCCAGCCGATTTACTAGCCATCTCCCTCCTTGGAGAATCAGCACCTTTAACCTCCTGTTCCGTACAGGTTGCAATTTGTCCTGAGGATGAAGGGGAAGAGGGGGAACCAATGAGAGACTAGCTCTAGGTGTTGGGACAGGCACAGGTCACTCTATTTTCCCATCAGGAAGAAGAATTAAGCACAAGCTCAGCCTGCCCCCCAGAACCAGAAGAGGGCCTGAAGCAATCCTGCACTTTTGCGGCCAGCTCCCAAAAAAGCCAGTTGAAAAATGGAGCTCAGGGGCACTGCAATTCACAAACCTGCAGCGTTTTAAATGATACCTCTCGTCCACAAATATATTAAGGGAAGGCAACGAAGAGGCTTTGAAAGCAAGGCAGAATTGCAGGAAACAGATTTCAGGAGGTAGATTCGAATCGCCTTGAAAGCACATGAAAAGCAGCAAAACGTGGACAATGATGCCCTTGGCCAAAAAGGGCGTATGCGTTTTTTCCTGAATATATTCAGGAAAAAACGCATATGCCCTTTTTGGCCAACCAAGCAACCTGGAAAGGCAAATCAGCGCTCCAAAGAAGTCTCGCTTCCCAGCGGGCAAAAGGGCCATGCGGAAAAAAGTGTCCAAAGCAGAAATGCAGGACCGGCCATGGAGAAATGGGAGCCTTGCTACGCTGATGGGTGGGATGTAAATTGCAAACAGCCACTCGGGAGAAGTGTACGGTGTGTCCTGAAACATCTAAAAAACACAGCTTGGAGAGCATAGGGCACTTCCACTCATGGGCGTATAAATTGGGAAAACTAAAAATCAGCCAGACACAGGCACCCCAAAGTTTAGGGCTGCTCTGTTGACAAGAACCCCCACTTCATTACACCTTAAATATCCTAGGAAAGAGAAAAATGGATAAAGAAGTTGTGGTCCTCAAGTACAATGGAATATCACTCAGCCATGAAATCAACGTCATAAGGCTAGTAGCAGCACGATGAGTGGATTTAGGTACGACGATTCTAAGTGAAATAAGTCACACAGAGAAAGACACTTATCCTAAGATATCACTTATAGAGGGAATGTAAAAACCGCTACACTTGAACTGAATTGCAAAACAGAACAGAGTCACACGTTTAGGAAACACACTATGGCTGCTGAACGGGAAAGGTGAGGTGGGGTGATGCATAAAACAAGGGTTTCAAATTAGCTCCGATACCGTTCCATAAACCCAATATGTAAGAGACAAGACCTATTCCTTTTTCAGTGAACTGGACTCAACACCCCCTATTCACCGCACAAGAATATATCTGACTAGTAAGAATCTTCAAACCTATGTATTGATATCTCTCTGTAAGTGAGTCAAGGGGGTGTAAAGCGGCATAAACACAGCCGTGAAAAGCAGCTAAACCCCATTACAAAAATAAATTACTTTTCAAAACCCGTGAAACAAAGACAGTGAAAGAGAGAGAAATTCTTACAAAATTCGTTCAGGGGCTGTGATGCAACCTGGATTGACCATATCTAGACCCACAGCTGATTGAGACATAAGGGTGGACACTCTTGGGGCTGAGAGCTTCGGTGAGGTTGGGTGAGCCAACGCAGACCCTTTCAAGTAATACTGCATGGTACCCATCCCATGGGTCCCAAATCTCCAGGTTCAAGGCCATCTTCCTACATCGAAAACAGGCATGAGAAACCCAGAAGATGGTACACCGTGTGATCGGGAAAGGTTTCTAAAACGCACCTCATTTCTCATCTCCTTTGCTCGGGTTCACCATTCCAGCCGATTTACTAGCCATTTCCCTCCTTGGAGAATCAGCACCTTTAACCTCCTGTTCCGTACAGGTTGCAATTTGTCCTGAGGATGAACGGGAAGAGGGGGAACCAATGAGAAACTAGCTCTAGGTGTTGGGACAGGCACAGGTCACTCTATTTTCCCATCAGGAAGAAGAATTAAGCACAAGCTCAGCGTGCCCCCCAGAACCAGAAGAGGGCCTGAAGCAATCCTGCGCTTTTGCGGCCAGCTCCCAAAAAAGCGAGTTGAAAAATGGAGCTCAGGGGCACTGCAATTCACAAACCTGCAGAGTTTTAAATGATACCTCTCGTCCACAAATATATTAAGGGAAGGCAACGAAGAGGCTTTGAAAGCAAGGCAGAATTGCAGGAAACAGATTTCAGGAGGTGGATTCGAATCGCCTTGAAAGCACATGAAAAGCGGCAAAACCTGGACAATGATGCCCTTGGACAAAAAGGGCGTATGCGTTTTTTCCTGAATATATTCAGGAAAAAACGCATACGCCCTTTTTGGCCAACCAAGCAACCTGGAAAGGCAAATCAGCGCTCCAAAGAAGTCTCGCTTCCCAGCGGGCAAAAGGGCCATGCGGAAAAAAGTGTCCAAAGCAGAAATGCAGGACCGGCCATGGAGAAATGGGAGCCTTGCTACGCTGATGGGCGGGAGGTAAATTGCCAACAGCCACTCGGGAGAAGTGTACGGTGTGTCCTGAAACATCTAAAAAACACAGCTTGGAGAGCATAGGGCACTTCCACTCATGGGCGTATAAATTGGGAAAACTAAAAATCAGCCAGACACAGGCACCCCAAAGTTTAGGGCTGCTCTGTTGACAAGAACCCCCACTTCATTACACCTTAAATATCCTAGGAAAGAGAAAAATGGATAAAGAAGTTGTGGTCCTCAAGTACAATGGAATATCACTCAGCCATGAAATCAACGTCATAAGGCTAGTAGCAGCACGATGAGTGGATTTAGGTACGACGATTCTAAGTGAAATAAGTCACACAGAAAAAGACACTTATCCTAAGATATCACTTATAGAGGGAATGTAAAAACCGCTACACTTGAACTGAATTGCAAAACAGAACAGAGTCACACGTTTAGGAAACACACTATGGCTGCTGAACGGGAAAGGTGAGGTGGGGTGATGCATAAAACAAGGGTTTCAAATTAGCTCCGATACCGTTCCATAAACCCAATATGTAAGAGACAAGACCTATTCCTTTTTCAGTGAACTGGACTCAACACCCCCTATTCACCGCACAAGAATATATCTGACTAGTAAGAATCTTCAAACCTATGTATTGATATCTCTCTGTAAGTGAGTCAAGGGGGTGTAAAGCGGCATAAACACAGCCGTGAAAAGCAGCTAAACCCCATTACAAAAATAAATTACTTTTCAAAACCCGTGAAACAAAGACAGTGAAAGAGAGAGAAATTCTTACAAAATTCATTCAGGGGCTGTGATGCAACCTGGATTGACCATATCTAGACCCACAGCTGATTGAGACATAAGGGTGGACACTCTTGGGGCTGAGAGCTTCGGTGAGGTTGGGTGAGCCAACGCAGACCCTTTCAAGTAATACTGCATGGTACCCATCCCATGGGTCCCAAATCTCCAGGTTCAAGGCCATCTTCCTACATCGAAAACAGGCATGAGAAACCCAGAAGATGGTACACCGTGTGATCGGGAAAGGTTTCTAAAACGCACCTCATTTCTCATCTCCTTTGCTCGGGTTCACCATTCCAGCCGATTTACTAGCCATTTCCCTCCTTGGAGAATCAGCACCTTTAAGCTCCTGTTCCGTACAGGTTGCAATTTGTCCTGAGGATGAACGGGAAGAGGGGGAACCAATGAGAAACTAGCTCTAGGTGTTGGGACAGGCACAGGTCACTCTATTTTCCCATCAGGAAGAAGAATTAAGCACAAGCTCAGCGTGCCCCCCAGAACCAGAAGAGGGCCTGAAGCAATCCTGCGCTTTTGCGGCCAGCTCCCAAAAAAGCGAGTTGAAAAATGGAGCTCAGGGGCACTGCAATTCACAAACCTGCTGAGTTTTAAATGATACCTCTCGTCCACAAATATATTAAGGGAAGGCAACGAAGAGGCTTTGAAAGCAAGGCAGAATTGCAGGAAACAGATTTCAGGAGGTGGATTCGAATCGCCTTGAAAGCACATGAAAAGCGGCAAAACCTGGACAATGATGCCCTTCGACAAAAAGGGCGTATGCGTTTTTTCCTGAATATATTCAGGAAAAAACGCATACGCCCTTTTTGGCCAACCAAGCAACCTGGAAAGGCCAATCAGCGCTCCAAAGAAGTCTGGCTTCCCAGCGGGCAAAAGGGCCATGCGGAAAAAAGTGTCCAAAGCAGAAATGCAGGCCCGGCCATGGAGAAATGGGAGCCTTGCTACGCTGATGGGGGGGATGTAAATTGCCAACAGCCACTGGGGAGAAGTGTACGGTGTGTCCTGAAACATCTAAAAAACACAGCTTGGAGAGCATAGGGCACTTCCACTCATGGGCGTATAAATTGGGAAAACTAAAAATCAGCCAGACACAGGCACCCCAAAGTTTAGGGCTGCTCTGTTGACAAGAACCCCCACTTCATTACACCTTAAATATCCTAGGAAAGAGAAAAATGGATAAAGAAGTTGTGGTCCTCATGTACAATGGAATATCACTCAGCCATGAAATCAACGTCATAAGGCTAGTAGCAACACGATGAGTGGATTTAGGTACGACGATTCTAAGTGAAATAAGTCACACAGAAAAAGACACTTATCCTAAGATATCACTTAGAGAGAGAATGTAAAAACCGCTACACTTGAACTGAATTACAAAACAGAACAGAGTCACACGTTTAGAAAACACACTATGGCTGCTGAACGGGAAAGGTGAGGTGGGGTGATGCATAAAACAAGGGTTTCAAATTAGCTCCGATACCGTTCCATAAACCCAATATGTAAGAGACAAGACCTATTCCTTTTTCAGTGAACTGGACTCAACACCCCCTATTCACCGCACAAGAATATATCTGACTAGTAAGAATCTTCAAACCTATGTATTGATATCTCTCTGTAAGTGAGTCAAGGGGGTGTAAAGCGGCATAAACACAGCCGAGAAAAGCAGCTAAACCCCATTATAAAAATAAATTACTTTTCAAAACCCGTGAAACAAAGACAGTGAAAGAGAGAGAAATTCTTACAAAATTCGTTCAGGGGCTGTGATGCAACCTGGATTGACCATATCTAGACCCACAGCTGATTGAGACATAAGGGTGGACACTCTTGGGGCTGAGAGGTACGGTGAGGTTGGGTGAGCCAACGCAGACCCTTTTAAGTAATACTGCATGGTACCCATCCCACGGGTCCCAAATCTCCAGGTTCAAGGCCATCTTCCTACATCGAAAACAGGCATGAGAAACCCAGAAGATGGTACACCGTGTGATCGGGAAAAGTTTCTAAAACGCACCTCATTTCTCATCTCCTTTGCTCGGGTTCGCCATTCCAGCCGACTTACTAGCCATCTCCCTCCTTGGAGAATCAGCACCTTTAACCTCCTGTTCCGTACAGGTTGCAATTTGTCCTGAGGATGAACGGGAAGAGGGGGAACCAATGAGAGACTAGCTCTAGGTGTTGGGACAGGCACAGGTCACTCTATTTTCCCATCAGGAAGAAGAATTAAGCACAAGCTCAGCCTGCCCCCCAGAACCAGAAGAGGGCCTGAAGCAATCCTGTGCTTTTGCGGCCAGCTCCCAAAAAAGCGAGTTGAAAAATGGAGCTCAGGGGCACTGCAATTCACAAACCTGCAGAGTTTTAAATGATACCTCTCGTCCACAAATATATTAAGGGAAGGCAACGAAGAGGCTTTGAAAGCAAGGCAGAATTGCAGGAAACAGATTTCAGGAGGTAGATTCGAATCGCCTTGAAAGCACATGAAAAGCGGCAAAACCTGGACAATGATGCCCTTGGCCAAAAAGGGCGTATGCGTTTTTTCCTGAATATATTCAGGAAAAAACGCATACGCCCTTTTTGGCCAACCAAGCAACCTGGAAAGGCAAATCAGCGCTCCAAAGAAGTCTCGCTGCCCAGCGGGCAAAAGGGCCATGCGGAAAAAAGTCTCCAAAGCAGAAATGCAGGACCGGCCATGGAGAAATGGGAGCCTTGCTACTCTGATGGGCGGGATGTAAACTGCCAACAGCCACTCTGGAGAAGTGTACGGTGTGTCCTGAAACATCTACAAAACACAGCTTGGAGAGCATAGGGCACTTCCACTCATGGGCGTATAAATTGGGAAAACTAAAAATCAGCAAGACACAGGCACCCCAAAGTTTAGGGCTGCTCTGTTGACAAGAACCCCCACTTCATTACACCTTAAATATCCTAGGAAAGAGAAAAATGGATAAAGAAGTTGTGGTCCTCATGTACAATGGAATATCACTCAGCCATGAAATCAACGTCATAAGGCTAGTAGCAGCACGATGAGTGGATTTAGGTACGACGATTCTAAGTGAAATAAGTCACACAGAAAAAGACATTTATCCTAAGATATCACTTATAGAGGGAATGTAAAAACCGCTACACTTGAACTGAATTGCAAAACAGAACAGAGTCACACGTTTAGGAAACACACTATGGCTGCTGAACGGGAAAGGTGAGGTGGGGTGATGCATAAAACAAGGGTTTCAAATTAGCTCCGATACCGTTCCATAAACCCAATATGTAAGAGACAAGACCTATTCCTTTTTCAGTGAACTGGACTCAACACCCCCTATTCACCGCACAAGAATATATCTGACTAGTAAGAATCTTCAAACCTATGTATTGATATCTCTCTGTGAGTGAGTCAAGGGGGTGTAAAGCGGCATAAACACAGCCGTGAAAAGCAGCTAAACCCCATTATAAAAATAAATTACTTTTCAAAACCCGTGAAACAAAGACAGTGAAAGAGAGAGAAATTCTTACAAAATTCGTTCAGGGGCTGTGATGCAACCTGGATTGACCATACCTAGACCAACAGCTGATTGAGACATAAGGGTGGACACTCTTGGGGCTGAGAGGTACGGTGAGGTTGGGTGAGCCAACGCAGACCCTTTCAAGTAATACTGCATGGTACCCATCCCACGGGTCCCAAATCTCCAGGTTCAAGGCCATCTTCCTACATCGAAAACAGGCATGAGAAACCCAGAAGATGGTACACCGTGTGATCGGGAAAGGTTTCTAAAACGCACCTCATTTCTCATCTCCTTTGCTCGGTTTTGCCATTCCAGCCGATTTACTAGCCATCTCCCTCCTTGGAGAATCAGCACCTTTAACCTCCTGTTCCGTACAGGTTGCAATTTGTCCTGAGGATGAACGGGAAGAGGGGGAACCAATGAGAGACTAGCTCTAGGTGTTGGGACAGGCACAGGTCACTCTATTTTCCCATCAGGAAGAAGAATTAAGCACAAGCTCAGCCTGCCCCCCAGAACCAGAAGAGGGCCTGAAGCAATCCTGCGCTTTTGCGGCCAGCTCCCAAAAAAGCGAGTTGAAAAATGGAGCTCAGGGGCACTGCAATTCACAACCCTGCAGAGTTTTAAATGATACCTCTCGTCCACAAATATATTAAGGGAAGGCAACGAAGAGGCTTTGAAAGCAAGGCAGAATTGCAGGAAACAGATTTCAGGAGGTAGATTCGAATCGCCTTGAAAGCACATGAAAAGCGGCAAAACCTGGACAATGATGCCCTTGGCCAAAAAGGGCGTATGCGTTTTTTCCTGAATATATTCAGGAAAAAACGCATACGCCTTTTTTGGCCAACCAAGCAACCTGGAAAGGCAAATCAGCGCTCCAAAGAAGTCTCGCTTCCCAGCGGGCAAAAGGGCCATGCGGAAAAAAGTGTCCAAAGCAGAAATGCAGGACTGGCCATGGAGAAATGGGAGCCTTGCTACGCTGATGGGCGGGTTGTAAATTGCCAACAGCCACTCTGGAGAAGTGTACGGTGTGTCCTGAAACATCTGAAAAACACAGCTTGGAGAGCATAGGGCACTTCCACTCATGGGCGTATAAATTGGGAAAACTAAAAATCAGCCAGACACAGGCACCCCAAAATTTAGGGCTGCTCTGTTGACAAGAACCCCCACTTCATTACACCTTAAATATCCTAGGAAAGAGAAAAATGGATAAAGAAGTTGTGGTCCTCATGTACAATGGAATATCACTCAGCCATGAAATCAACGTCATAAGGCTAGTAGCAGCACGATGAGTGGATTTAGGTACGACGATTCTAAGTGAAATAAGTCACACAGAAAAAGACACTTATCGTAAGATATCACTTAGAGAGGGAATGTAAAAACGGCTACACTTGAACTGAATTACAAAACAGAACAGAGTCACACGTTTAGAAAACACACTATGGCTGCTGAACGGGAAAGGTGACGTGGGGTGATGCATAAAACAAGGGTTTCAAATTAGCTCCGATACCGTTCCATAAACCCAATATGTAAGAGACAAGACCTATTCCTTTTTCAGTGAACTGGACTCAACACCCCCTATTCACCGCACAAGAATATATCTGACTAGTAAGAATCTTCAAACCTATGTATTGATATCTCTCTGTAAGTGAGTCAAGGGGGTGTAAAGCGGCATAAACACAGCCGTGAAAAGCAGCTAAACCCCATTATAAAAATAAATTACTTTTCAAAACCCGTGAAACAAAGACATTGAAAGAGAGAGAAATTCTTACAAAATTCGTTCAGGGGCTGTGATGCAACCTGGATTGACCATATCTAGACCAACAGCTGATTGAGACATAAGGGTGGACACTCTTGGGGCTGAGAGGTTCGGTGAGGTTGGGTGAGGCAACGCAGACCCTTTCAAGTAATACTGCATGGTACCCATCCCATGGGTCCCAAATCTCCGGGTTCAAGGCCATCTTCCTACATCGAAAACAGGCATGAGAAACCCAGAAGATGGTACACCGTGTGATCGGGAAAGGTTTCTAAAACGAACCTCATTTCTCATCTCCTTTGCTCGGGTTCGCCATTCCAGCCGATTTACTAGCCATCTCCCTCCTTGGAGAATCAGCACCTTTAACCTCCTGTTCCGTACAGGTTGCAATTTGTCCTGAGGATGAACGGGAAGAGGGGGAACCAATGAGAGACTAGCTCTAGGGGTTGGGACAGGCACAGGTCACTCTATTTTCCCATCAGGAAGAAGAATTAAGCACAAGCTCAGCCTGCCCCCCAGAACCAGAAGAGTGCCTGAAGCAATCCTGCGCTTTTGCGGCCAGCTCCCAAAAAAGCGAGTTGAAAAATGGAGCTCAGGGGCACTGCAATTCACAAACCTGCAGAGTTTTAAATGATACCTCTCGTCCACAAATATATTAAGGGAAGGCAACGAAGAGGCTTTGAAAGCAAGGCAGAATTGCAGGAAACAGATTTCAGGAGGTAGATTCGAATCGCCTTGAAAGCACATGAAAAGCGGCCAAACCTGGACAATGATGCCCTTGGCCAAAAAGGGCGTATGCGTTTTTTCCTGAATATATTCAGGAAAAAACGCATACGCCCTTTTTGGCCAACCAAGCAACCTGGAAAGGCAAATCAGCGCTCCAAAGAAGTCTCGCTTCCCAGCGGGCAAAAGGGCCATGCGGAAAAAAGTGTCCAAAGCAGAAATGCAGGACCGGCCATGGAGAAATGGGAGCCTTGCTACGCTGATGGGCGGGATGTAAATTGCCAACAGCCACTCTGGAGAAGTGTACGGTGTGTCCTGAAACATCTAAAAAACACAGCTTGGAGAGCATAGGGCACTTCCACTCATGGGCGTATAAATTGGGAAAACTAAAAATCAGCCAGACACAGGCACCCCAAAGTTTAGGGCTGCTCTGTTGACAAGAACCCCCACTTCATTACACCTTAAATATCCTAGGAAAGAGAAAAATGGATAAAGAAGTTGTGGTCCTCATGTACAATGGAATATCACTCAGCCATGAAATCAACGTCATAAGGCTAGTAGCAACACGATGAGTGGATTTAGGTACGACGATTCTAAGTGAAATAAGTCACACAGAAAAAGACACTTATCCTAAGATATCACTTATAGAGGGAATGTAAAAACCGCTACACTTGAACTGAATTGCAAAACAGAACAGAGTCACACGTTTAGGAAACACACTATGGCTGCTGAACGGGAAAGGTGAGGTGGGGTGATGCATAAAACAAGGGTTTCAAATTAGCTCCGATACAGTTCCATAAACCCAATATGTAAGAGACAAGACCTATTCCTTTTTCAGTGAACTGGACTCAACACCCCCTATTCACCGCACAAGAATATATCTGACTAGTAAGAATCTTCAAACCTATGTATTGATATCTCTCTGTAAGTGAGGCAAGGGGGTGTAAAGCGGCATAAACACAGCCGTGAAAAGCAGCTAAACCCCATTATAAAAATAAATTACTTTTAAAAACCAGTGAAACAAAGACAGTGAAAGAGAGAGAAATTCTTCCAAAATTCGTTCAGGGGCTGTGATGCAACCTGGATTGACCATATATAGACCCACAGCTGATTGAGACATAAGGGTGGACACTCTTGGGGCTGAGAGGTTCGGTGAGGTTGGGTGAGGCAACGCAGACCCTTTCAAGTAATACTGCATGGTACCCATCCCATGGGTCCCAAATCTCCGGGTTCAAGGCTATCTTCCTACATCTAAAACAGGCATGAGAAACCCAGAAGATGGTACACCGTGTGATCGGGAAAGGTTTCTAAAACACACCTCATTTTTCATCTCCTTTGCTCGGGTTCGCCATTCCAGCCGATTTAATAGCCATCTCCCTCCTTGGAGAATCAGCACCTTTAACCTCCTGTTCCGTACAGGTTGCAATTTGTCCTGAGGATGAAGGGGAAGAGGGGGAACCAATGAGAGACTAGCTCTAGGTGTTGGGACAGGCACAGGTCACTCTATTTTCCCATAAGGAAGAAGAATTAAGCACAAGCTCAGCCTGCCCCCCAGAACCAGAAGAGGGCCTGAAGCAATCCTGCACTTTTGCGGCCAGCTCCCAAAAAAGCCAGTTGAAAAATGGAGCTCAGGGGCACTGCAATTCACAAACCTGCAGCGTTTTAAATGATACCTCTCGTCCACAAATATATTAAGGGAAGGCAACGAAGAGGCTTTGAAAGCAAGGCAGAATTGCAGGAAACAGATTTCAGGAGGTAGATTCGAATCGCCTTGAAAGCACATGAAAAGCAGCAAAACCTGGACAATGATGCCCTTGGCCAAAAAGGGCGTATGCGTTTTTTCCTGAATATATTCAGGAAAAAACGCATACGCCCTTTTTGGCCAACCAAGCAACCTGGAAAGGCAAATCAGCGCTCCAAAGAAGTCTCGCTTCCCAGCGGGCAAAAGGGCCATGCGGAAAAAAGTGTCCAAAGCAGAAATGCAGGACCGGCCATGGAGAAATGGGAGCCTTGCTACGCTGATGGGCGGGATGTAAATTGCCAACAGCCACTCTGGAGAAGTGTACGGTGTGTCCTGAAACATCTAAAAAACACAGCTTGGAGAGCATAGGGCACTTCCACTCATGGGCGTATAAATTGGGAAAACTAAAAATCAGCCAGACACAGGCACCCCAAAGTTTAGGGCTGCTCTGTTGACAAGAACCCCCACTTCATTACACCTTAAATATCCTAGGAAAGAGAAAAATGGATAAAGAAGTTGTGGTCCTCAAGTACAATGGAATATCACTCAGCCATGAAATCAACGTCATAAGGCTAGTAGCAGCACGATGAGTGGATTTAGGTACGACGATTCTAAGTGAAATAAGTCACACAGAAAAAGACACTTATCCTAAGATATCACTTCTAGAGGGAATGTAAAAACCGCTACACTTGAACTGAATTGCAAAACAGAACAGAGTCACACGTTTAGGAAACACACTATGGCTGCTGAACGGGAAAGGTGAGGTGGGGTGATGCATAAAACAAGGGTTTCAAATTAGCTCAGATACCGTTCCATAAACCCAATATTTAAGAGACAAGAACTATTCCTTTTTCAGTGAACTGGACTCAACACCCCCTATTCACCGCACAAGAATATATCTGACTAGTAAGAATCTTCAAACCTATGTATTGATATCTCCCTGTGAGTGAGTCAAGGGGGTGTAAAGCGGCATAAACACAGCCGTGAAAAGCAGCTAAACACCATTATAAAAATAAATTACTTTTCAAAACCCGTGAAACAAAGACAGTGAAAGAGAGAGAAATTCTTACAAAATTCGTTCAGGGGCTGTGATGCAACCTGGATTGACCATATCTAGACCCACAGCTGATTGAAACATAAGGGTGGACACTCTTGGGGCTGAGAGGTTCGGTGAGGTTGGGTGAGCCAACGCAGACCCTTTCAAGTAATACTGCATGGTACCCATCCCATGGGTCCCAAATCTCCAGGTTCAAGGTCATCTTCCTACGTCGAAAACAGGCATGAGAAACCCAGAAGATGGTACACCGTGTGATCGGGAAAGGTTTCTAAAACGCACCTCATTTCTCATCTCCTTTGCTCGGGTTCGCCATTCCAGCCGATTTACTAGCCATCTCCCTCCTTGGAGAATCAGCACCTTTAACCTCCTGTTCCGTACAGGTTGCAATTTGTCCTGAGGATGAACGGGAAGAGGGGGAACCAATGAGAGACTAGCTCTAGGTGTTGGGACAGGCACAGGTCACTCTATTTTCCCATCAGGAAGAAGAATTAAGCACAAGCTCAGCCTGCCCCCCAGAACCAGAAGAGGGCCTGAAGCAATCCTGCGCTTTTGCGGCCAGCTCCCAAAAAGCGAGTTGAAAAACGGAGCTCAGGGGCACTGCAATTCACAAACCTGCAGAGTTTTAAATGATACCTCTCGTCCACAAATATATTAAGGGAAGGCAACGAAGAGGCTTTGAAAGCAAGGCAGAATTGCAGGAAACAGATTTCAGGAGGTAGATTCGAATCGCCTTGAAAGCACATGAAAAGCGGCAAAACCTGGACAATGATGTCCTTGGCCAAAAAGGGCGTATGCGTTTTTTCCTGAATATATTCAGGAAAAAACGCATACGCCCTTTTTGGCCAACCAAGCAACCTGGAAAGGCAAATCAGCGCTCCAACGAAGTCTGGCTTCCCAGCGGGCAAAAGGGCCATGCGGAAAAAAGTCTCCAAAGCAGAAATGCAGGACCGGCCATGGAGAAATGGGAGCCTTGCTACTCTGATGGGCGGGATGTAAACTGCCAACAGCCACTCTGGAGAAGTGTACGGTGTGTCCTGAAACATCTACAAAACACAGCTTGGAGAGCATAGGGCACTTCCACTCATGGGCGTATAAATTGGGAAAACTAAAAATCAGCAAGACACAGGCACCCCAAAGTTTAGGGCTGCTCTGTTGACAAGAACCCCCACTTCATTACACCTTAAATATCCTAGGAAAGAGAAAAATGGATAAAGAAGTTGTGGTCCTCATGTACAATGGAATATCACTCAGCCATGAAATCAACGTCATAAGGCTAGTAGCAGCACGATGAGTGGATTTAGGTACGACAATTCTAAGTGAAATAAGTCACACAGAAAAAGACACTTATCATAAGATATCACTTATAGAGGGAATGTAAAAACCGCTACACTTGAACTGAATTACAAAAGAGAACAGAGTCACACGTTTAGGAAACACACTATGGCTGCTGAACGGGACAGGTGAGGTGGGGTGATGCATAAAAGAAGGGTTTCAAATTAGCTCCGATACCGTTCCATAAACCCAATAGGTAACAGACAAGACCTATTCCTTTTTCAGTGAACTGGACTCAACACACCCTATTCACTGCACAAGAATATATCTGACTAGTAAGAATCTTCAAACCTATGTATTGATATCTCTCTGTAAGTGAGTCAAGGGGGTGTACAGCGGCATAAACACAGCCGTGAAAAGCAGCTAAACCCCATTATAAAAATAAATTACTTTTCAAAACCAGTGAAACAAAGACAGTGAAAGAGAGAGAAATTCTTACAAAATTCGTTCAGGGGCTGTGATGCAACCTGGATTGACCATATCTAGACCCACAGCTGATTGAGACATAAGGGTGGACACTCTTGGGGCTGAGAGGTTCGGTGAGGTTGGGTGAGCCAACGCAGACCCTTTCAAGTAATACTGCATGGTACCCATCCCATGGGTCCCAAATCTCCAGGTTCAAGGGCATCTTCCTACATCGAAAACAGGCATGAGAAACCCAGAAGATGGTACACCGTGTGATCGGGAAAGGTTTCTAAAACGCACCTCATTTCTCATCTCCTTGGCTCGGGTTCGCCATTCCAGCCGATTTACTAGCCATCTCCCTCCTTGGAGAATCAGCACCTTTAACCTCCTGTTCCGTACAGGTTGCAATTTGTCCTGAGGATGAACGGGAAGAGGGGGAACCAATGAGAGACTAGCTCTAGGGGTTGGGACAGGCACAGGTCACTCTATTTTCCCATCAGGAAGAAGAATTAAGCACAAGCTCAGCCTTCCCCCCAGAACCAGAAGAGGGCCTGAAGAAATCCTGCGCTTTTGCGGCCAGCTCCCAAAAAAGCCAGTTGAAAAATGGAGCTCAGGGGCACTGCAATTCCCAAACCTGCAGAGTTTTAAATGATACCTCTCGTGCACAAATATATTAAGGGAAGGCAACGAAGAGGCTTTGAAAGCAAGGCAGAATTGCAGGAAACAGATTTCAGGAGGTAGATTCGAATCGCCTTGAAAGCACATGAAAAGCGGCAAAACGTGGACAATGATGCCCTTGGCCAAAAAGGGCGTATGCGTTTTTTCCTGAATATATTCAGGAAAAAACGCATACGCCCGTTTTGGCCAACCAAGCAACCTGGAAAGGCCAATCAGCGCTCCAAAGAAGTCTGGCTTCCCAGCGGGCAAAGGGCCATGCGGAAAAAAGTGTCCAAAGCAGAAATGCAGGACCGGCCATGGAGAAATGGGAGCCTTGCTACGCTGATGGGTGGGATGTAAATTGCCAACAGCCACTCTGGAGAAGAGTACGGTGTGTTCTGAAACATCTAAAAAACACAGCTTGGAGAGCATAGGGCACTTCCACTCATGGGCGTATAAATTGGGAAAACTAAAAATCAGCAAGACACAGGCACCCCAAAGTTTAGGGCTGCTCTGTTGACAAGAACCCCCACTTCATTACACCTTAAATATCCTAGGAAAGAGAAAAATGGATAAAGAAGTTGTGGTCCTCATGTACAATGGAATATCACTCAGCCATGAAATCAACGTCATAAGGCTAGTAGCAGCACGATGAGTGGATTTAGGTACGACGATTCTAAGTGAAATAAGTCACACAGAAAAAGACACTTATCCTAAGATATCACTTCTAGAGGGAATGTAAAAACCGCTACACTTGAACTGAATTGCAAAACAGAACAGAGTCACACGTTTAGGAAACACACTATGGCTGCTGAACGGGAAAGGTGAGGTGGGGTGATGCATAAAACAAGGGTTTCAAATTAGCTCCGATACCGTTCCATAAACCCAATATGTAAGAGACAAGACCTATTCCTTTTTCAGTGAACTGGACTCAACACCCCCTATTCACCGCACAAGAATATATCTGACTAGTAAGAATCTTCAAACGTATGTATTGATATCTCTCTGTAAGTGAGTCAAGGGGGTGTAAAGCGGCATAAACACAGCCGTGAAAAGCAGCTAAACCCCATTATAAAAATAAATTACTTTTCAAAACCCGTGAAACAAAGACAGTGAAAGAGAGAGAAATTCTTACAAAATTCGTTCAGGGGCTGTGATGCAACCTGGATTGACCATATCTAGACCCACAGCTGATTGAGACATAAGGGTGGACACTCTTGGGGCTGAGAGGTAAGGTGAGGTTGGGTGAGCCAACGCAGACCCTTTCAAGTAATACTGCATGGTACCCATCCCACGGGTCCCAAATCTCCAGGTTCAAGGCCATCTTCCTACATCGAAAACAGGCATGAGAAACCCAGAAGATGGTACACCGTGTGATCGGGAAAGGTTTCTAAAACGCACCTCATTTCTCATCTCCTTTGCTCGGGTTCGCCATTCCAGCCGATTTACTAGCCATCTCCCTCCTTGGAGAATCAGCACCTTTAACCTCCTGTTCCGTACAGGTTGCAATTTGTCCTGAGGATGAACGGGTAGAGGGGGAACCAATGAGAGACTAGCTCTAGGTGTTGGGACAGGCACAGGTCACTCTATTTTCCCATCAGGAAGAAGAATTAAGCACAAGCTCAGCCTGCCCCCCAGAACCAGAAGAGGGCCTGAAGCAATCCTGCGCTTTTGCGGCCTGCTCCCAAAAAAGCGAGTTGAAAAACGGAGCTCAGAGGCACTGCAATTCACAAACCTGCAGAGTTTTAAATGATACCTCTCGTCCACAAATATATTAAGGGAAGGCAACGAAGAGGCTTTGAAAGCAAGGCAGAATTGCAGGAAACAGATTTCAGGAGGTAGATTCGAATCGCCTTGAAAGCACATGAAAAGCGGCAAAACCTGGACAATGATGCCCTTGGCCAAAAAGGGCGTATGCGTTTTTTCCTGAATATATTCAGGAAAAAACGCATACGCCCTTTTTGGCCAACCAAGCAACCTGGAAAGGCAAATCAGCGCTCCAAAGAAGTCTCGCTTCCCAGCGGGCAAAAGGGCCATGCCGAAAAAAGTGTCCAAACCAGAAATGCAGGACCGGCCATGGAGAAATGGGAGCCTTGCTACGCTGATGGGCGGGATGTAAACTGCCAACAGCCACTCTGGAGAAGTGTACGGTGTGTCCTGAAACATCTACAAAACACAGCTTGGAGAGCATAGGGCACTTCCACTCATGGGCGTATAAATTGGGAAAACTAAAAATCAGCAAGACACAGGCACCCCAAAGTTTAGGGCTGCTCTGTTGACAAGAACCCCCACTTCATTACACCTTAAATATCCTAGGAAAGAGAAAAATGGATAAAGAAGTTGTGGTCCTCATGTACAATGGAATATCCCTCAGCCATGAAATCAACGTCATAAGGCTAGTAGCAGCACGATGAGTGGATTTAGGTACGACGATTCTAAGTGAAATAAGTCACACAGAAAAAGACATTTATCCTAAGATATCACTTATAGAGGGAATGTAAAAACCGCTACACTTGAACTGAATTGCAAAACAGAACAGAGTCACACGTTTAGGAAACACACTATGGCTGCTGAACGGGAAAGGTGAGGTGGGGTGATGCATAAAACAAGGGTTTCAAATTAGCTCCGATACCGTTCCATAAACCCAATATGTAAGGGACAAGACCTATTCCTTTTTCAGTGAACTGGACTCAACACCCCCTATTCACCGCACAAGAATATATCTGACTAGTAAGAATCTTCAAACCTATGTATTGATATCTCTCTGTGAGTGAGTCAAGGGGGTGTAAAGCGGCATAAACACAGCCGTGAAAAGCAGCTAAACCCCATTATAAAAATAAATTACTTTTCAAAACCCGTGAAACAAAGACAGTGAAAGAGAGAGAAATTCTTACAAAATTCGTTCAGGGGCTGTGATGCAACCTGGATTGACCATACCTAGACCCACAGCTGATTGAGACATAAGGGTGGACACTCTTGGGGCTGAGAGGTACGGTGAGGTTGGGTGAGCCAACGCAGACCCTTTCAAGTAATACTGCATGGTACCCATCCCACGGGTCCCAAATCTCCAGGTTCAAGGCCATCTTCCTACATCGAAAACAGGCATGAGAAACCCAGAAGATGGTACACCGTGTGATCGGGAAAGGATTCTAAAACGCACCTCATTTCTCATCTCCTTTGCTCGGGTTCGCCATTCCAGCCATTTACTAGCCATCTCCCTCCTTGGAGAATCAGCACCTTTAACCTCCTGTTCCGTACAGGTTGCAATTTGTCCTGAGGATGAAGGGGAAGAGGGGGAACCAATGAGAGACTAGCTCTAGGTGTTGGGACAGGCACAGGTCACTCTATTTTCCCATCAGGAAGAAGAATTAAACACAAGCTCAGCCTGCCCCCCAGAACCAGAAGAGGGCCTGAAGCAATCCTGCGCTTTTGCGGCCAGCTCCCAAAAAAGCGAGTTGAGAAATGGAGCTCAGGGGCACTGCAATTCACAAAGCTGCAGAGTTTTAAATGATACCTCTCGTCCACAAATATATTAAGGGAAGGCAACGAAGAGGCTTTGAAAGCAAGGCAGAATTGCAGGAAACAGATTTCAGGAGGTAGATTCGAATTGCCTTGAAAGCACATGAAAAGCGGCAAAACGTGGACAATGATGCCCTTGGCCAAAAAGGGCGTATGCGTTTTTTCCTGAATATATTCAGGAAAAAACGCATACGCCCTTTTTGGCCAACCAAGCAACCTGGAAAGGCAAATCAGCGCTCCAAAGAAGTCTCGCTTCCCAGCGGGCAAAAGGGCCATGCGGAAAAAAGTGTCCAAACCAGAAATGCAGGACCGGCCATGGAGAAATGAGAGCCTTGCTACGCTGATGGGTGGGATGTAAATTGCCAACAGCCACTCTGGAGAAGTGTACGGTGTGTTCTGAAACATCTAAGAAACACAGCTTGGAGAGCATAGGGCACTTCCACTCATGGGCGTATAAATTGGGAAAACTAAAAATCAGCAAGACACAGGCACCCCAAAGTTTAGGGCTGCTCTGTTGACAAGAACCCCCACTTCATTACACCTTAAATATCCTAGGAAAGAGAAAAATGGATAAAGAAGTTGTGGTCCTCATGTACAATGGAATATCACTCAGCCATGAAATCAACGTCTATAGGCTAGTAGCAGCACGATGAGTCAATTTAGGTACGACAATTCTAAGTGAAATAAGTCACACAGAAAAAGACACTTATCATAAGATATCACTTATAGAGGGAATGTAAAAACCGCTACACTTGAACTGAATTACAAAAGAGAACAGAGTCACACGTTTAGGAAACACACTATGGTTGCTGAACGGGACAGGTGAGGTGGGGTGATGCATAAAACAAGGGTTTCAAATTAGCTCCGATACCGTTCCATAAACCCAATAGGTAACAGACAAGACCTATTCCTTTTTCAGTGAACTGGACTCAACACACCCTATTCACCGCACAAGAATATATCTGACTAGTAAGAATCTTCAAACCTATGTATTGATATCTCTCTGTAAGTGAGTCAAGGGGGTGCAAAGCGTCATAAACACAGCCGTGAAAAGCAGCTAAACCTCATTATAAAAATAAATTAATTTTCAAAACCAGTGAAACAAAGACAGTGAAAGAGAGAGAAATTCTTGCAAAATTTGTTCAGGGGCTGTGATGCAACCTGGATTGACCATATCTAGACCCACAGCTGATTGAAACATAAGGGTGGACACTCTTGGGGCTGAGAGGTTCGGTGAGGTTGGGTGAGCCAACGCAGACCCTTTCAACTAATACTGCATGGTACCCATCCCATGGGTCCCAAATCTCCAGGTTCAAGGGCATCTTCCTACATCGAAAACAGGCATGAGAAACCCAGAAGATGGTACACTGTGTGATCGGGAAAGGTTTCTAAAACGCACCTCATTTCTCATCTCCTTGGCTCGGGTTCGCCATTCCAGCCGATTTACTAGCCATCTCCCTCCTTGGAGAATCAGCACCTTTAATCTCCTGTTCCGTACAGGTTGCAAATTGTCCTGAGGATGAACGGGAAGAGGGGGAACCAATGAGAGACTAGCTCTAGGGGTTGAGACAGGCACAGGTCACTCTATTTTCCCATCAGGAAGAAGAATTAAGCACAAGCTCAGCCTGCCCCCCAGAACCAGAAGAGGGCCTGAAGCAATCCTGCGCTTTTGCGGCCAGCTCCCAAAAAAGCCAGTTGAAAAATGGAGATCAGGGGCACTGCAATTCACAAACCTGCAGAGTTTTAAATGATACCTCTCGTCCACAAATACATTAAGGGAAGGCAACGAAGAGGCTTTGAAAGCAAGGCAGCATTGCAGGAAACAGATTTCAGGAGGTAGATTCGAATCGCCTTGAAAGCACATGAAAAGCGGCAAAACGTGGACAATGATGCCCTTGGCCAAAAAGGGCGTATGCGTTTTTTCCTGAATATATTCAGGAAAAAACGCATACGCCCTTTTTGGCCAACCAAGCAACCTGGAAAGGCAAATCAGCGCTCCAAACAAGTCTCGCTTCCCAGCGGGCAAAAGGGCCATGCGGAAAAAAGTGTCCAAACCAGAAATGCAGGACCGGCCATGGAGAAATGGGAGCCTTGCTACGCTGATGGGTGGGATGTAAATTGCCAACAGCCACTCTGGAGAAGTGTACAGTGTGTTCTGAAACATCTAAAAAACACAGCTTGGAGAGCATAGGGCACTTCCACTCATGGGCGTATAAATTGGGAAAACGAAAAATCAGCAAGACACAGGCACCCCAAAGTTTAGGGCTGCTCTGTTGACAAGAACCCCCACTTCATTACACCTTAAATATCCTAGGAAAGAGAAAAATGGATAAAGAAGTTGTGGTCCTCATGTACAATGGAATATCACTCAGCCATGAAATCAACGTCATAAGGCTAGTAGCAGCACGATGAGTGGATTTAGGTACGACGATTATAAGTGAAATAAGTCACACAGAAAAAGACACTTATCATAAGATATCACTTATAGAGGGAATGTAAAAACCGCTACACTTGAACTGAATTACAAAAGAGAACAGAGTCACACGTTTAGGAAACACACTATGGCTGCTGAACGGGACAGGTGAGGTGGGGTGATGCATAAAACAAGGGTTTCAAATTAGCTCAGATACCGTTCCATAAACCCAATATGTAATAGACAAGACCTATTCCTTTTTCAGTGTACTGGACTCAACACCCCCTATTCACCGCACAAGAATATATCTGACTAGTAAGAATCTTCAAACCTATGTATTGATATCTCTCTGTAAGTGAGGCAAGGGGGTGTAAAGCGGCATAAACACAGCCGTGAAAAGCAGCTAAACCCCATTATAAAAATAACTTACTTTTCAAAACCAGTGAAACAAAGACAGTGAAAGAGAGAGAAATTCTTACAAAATTCGTTCAGGGGCTGTGATGCAACCTGGATTGACCATATCTAGACCCACAGCTGATTGAGACATAAGGGTGGACACTCTTGGGGCTGAGAGGTTCGGTGAGGTTGGGTGAGCCAACGCAGACCCTTTCAAGTAATACTGCATGGTACCCATCCCATGGGTCCCAAATCTCCAGGTTCAAGGGCATCTTCCTACATCGAAAACAGGCATGAGAAACCCAGAAGATAGTACACCGTGTGATCGGGAAAGGTTTCTAAAACGCACCTCATTTCTCATCTCCTTGGCTCGGGTTCGCCATTCCAGCCGATTTACTAGCCATCTCCCTCCTTGGAGAATCAGCACCTTTAACCTCCTGTTCCGTACAGGTTGCAATTTGTCCTGAGGATGAACGGGAAGAGGGGGAACCAATGAGAGACTAGCTCTAGGTGTTGGGACAGGCACAGGTCACTCTATTTTCCCATCAGGAAGAAGAATTAAGCACAAGCTCAGCCTGCCCCCCAGAACCAGAAGAGGGCCTGAAGCAATCCTGCGCTTTTGCGGCCAGCTCCCAAAAAAGCGAGTTGAAAAATGGAGCTCAGGGGCACTGCAATTCACAAACCTGCAGAGTTTTAAATGATACCTCTCGTCCTCAGATATATTAAGGGAAGGCAACGAAGAGGCTTTGAAAGCAAGGCAGAATTGCAGGAAAGACATTTCAGGAGGTAGATTCGAATCGCCTTGAAAGCACATGAAAAGCGGTAAAACGTGGACAATGATGCCCTTGGCCAAAAAGGGCGTATGCGTTTTTTCCTGAATATATTCACGAAAAAACGCATACGCACTTTTTGGCAAACCAAGCAACCTGGAAAGGCAAATCAGCGCTCCAAAGAAGTCTCGCTTCCCAGCGAGCAAAAGGGCCATGCGGAAAAAAGTGTCCAAACCAGAAATGCAGGACCGGCCATGGAGAAATGGGAGCCATGCTACGCTGATGGGTGGGATGTAAATTGCCAACAGCCACTCTGGAGAAGTGTACGGTGTGTTCTGAAAAATCTAAAAAACACAGCTTGGAGAGCATAGGGCACTTCCACTCATGGGCGTATAAATTGGGAAAACTAAAAATCAGCAAGACACAGGCACCCCAAAGTTTAGGGCTGCTCTGTTGACAAGAACCCCCACTTCATTACACCTTAAATATCCTAGGAAAGAGAAAAATGGATAAAGAAGTTGTGGTCCTCATGTACAATGGAATATCACTCAGCCATGAAATCAACGTCATAAGGCTAGTAGCAGCACGATGAGTGGATTTAGGTACGACGATTCTAAGTGAAATAAGTCACACAGAAAAAGACACTT
Source organism: Balaenoptera acutorostrata (assembly GCF_949987535.1). Lineage (NCBI taxonomy): Eukaryota > Metazoa > Chordata > Mammalia > Artiodactyla > Balaenopteridae > Balaenoptera > Balaenoptera acutorostrata. Next base: position 778,274 of record NW_026645612.1, read on the forward strand.
ATCATAAGATATCACTTATAGAGGGAATGTAAAAACCGCTACACTTGAACTGAATTACAAAAGAGAACAGAGTCACACGTTTAGGAAACACACTATGGCTGCTGAACGGGACAGGTGAGGTGGGGTGATGCATAAAACAAGGGTTTCAAATTAGCTCAGATACCGTTCCATAAACCCAATATGTAATAGACAAGACCTATTCCTTTTTCAGTGTACTGGACTCAACACCCCCTATTCACCGCACAAGAATATATCTGACTAGTAAGAATCTTCAAACCTATGTATTGATATCTCTCTGTAAGTGAGGCAAGGGGGTGTAAAGCGGCATAAACACAGCCGTGAAAAGCAGCTAAACCCCATTATAAAAATAACTTACTTTTCAAAACCAGTGAAACAAAGACAGTGAAAGAGAGAGAAATTCTTACAAAATTCGTTCAGGGGCTGTGATGCAACCTGCATTGACCATATCTAGACACACAGCTGATTGAGACATAAGGGTGGACACTCTTGGGGCTGAGAGGTTCGGTGAGGTTGGGTGAGCCAACGCAGCCCCTTTCAAGTAATACTGCATGGTACCCATCCCATGGGTCCCAAATCTCCAGGTTCAAGGGCATCTTCCTACATCGAAAACAGGCATGAGAAACCCAGAAGATGGTACACCGTGTGATCGGGAAAGGTTTCTAAAACGCACCTCATTTCTCATCTCCTTGGCTCGGGTTCGCCATTCCAGCCGATTTACTAGCCATCTCCCTCCTTGGAGAATCAGCACCTTTAACCTCCTGTTCCGTACAGGTTGCAATTTGTCCTGAGGATGAACGGGAAGAGGGGGAACCAATGAGAGACTAGCTCTAGGGGTTGGGACAGGCACAGGTCACTCTATTTTCCCATCAGGAAGAAGAATTAAGCACAAGCTCAGCCTGCCCCCCAGAACCAGAAGAGGGCCTGAAGCAATCCTGCGCTTTTGCGGCCAGCTCCCAAAAAAGCCAGTTTAAAAATGTAGCTCAGGGGCACTGCAATTCACAAACCTGCAGAGTTTTAAATGATACCTCTCGTCCACAAATATATTAAGGGAAGGCAACGAAGAGGCTTTGAAAGCAAGGCAGCATTGCAGGAAACAGATTTCAGGAGGTAGATTCGAATCGCCTTGAAAGCACATGAAAAGCGGCAAAACGTGGACAATGATGCCCTTGGCCAAAAAGGGCGTATGCGTTTTTTCCTGAATATATTCAGGAAAAAACGCATACGCCCTTTTTGGCCAACCAAGCAACCTGGAAAGGCAAATCAGCGCTCCAAAGAAGTCTCGCTTCCCAGCGGGCAAAAGGGCCATGCGGAAAAAAGTGTCCAAACCAGAAATGCAGGACCGGCCATGGAGAAATGGGAGCCTTGCTACGCTGATGGGTGGGATGTAAATTGCCAACAGCCACTCTGGAGAAGTGTACGGTGTGTTCTGAAACATCTAAAAAACACAGCTTGGAGAGCATAGGGCACTTCCACTCATGGGCGTATAAATTGGGAAAACGAAAAATCAGCAAGACACAGGCACCCCAAAGTTTAGGGCTGCTCTGTTGACAAGAACCCCCACTTCATTACACCTTAAATATCCTAGGAAAGAGAAAAATGGATAAAGAAGTTGTGGTCCTCATGTACAATGGAATATCACTCAGCCATGAAATCAACGTCATAAGGCTAGTAGCAGCACGATGAGTGGATTTAGGTACGACAATTCTAAGTGAAATAAGTCACACAGAAAAAGACACTTATCATAAGATATCACTTAGAGAGGGAATGTAAAAACCGCTACACTTGAACTGAATTACAAAAGAGAACAGAGTCACACGTTAAGGAAACACACTATGGCTGCTGAACGGGACAGGTGAGGTGGGGTGATGCATAAAACAAGGGTTTCAAATTAGCTCAGATACCGTTCCATAAACCCAATATGTAATAGACAAGACCTATTCCTTTTTCAGTGTACTGGACTCAACACCCCCTATTCACCGCACAAGAATATATCTGACTAGTAAGAATCTTCAAACCTATGTATTGATATCTCTCTGTAAGTGAGGCAAGGGGGTGTAAAGCGGCATAAACACAGCCGTGAAAAGCAGCTAAACCCCATTATAAAAATAACTTACTTTTCAAAACCAGTGAAACAAAGACAGTGAAAGAGAGAGAAATTCTTACAAAATTCGTTCAGGGGCTGTGATGCAACCTGGATTGACCATATCTAGACCCACAGCTGATTGAGACATAAGGGTGGACACTCTTGGGGCTGAGAGGTTCGGTGAGGTTGGGTGAGCCAACGCAGACCCTTTCAAGTAATACTGCATGGTACCCATCCCATGGGTCCCAAATCTCCAGGTTCAAGGGCATCTTCCTACATCGAAAACAGGCATGAGAAACCCAGAAGATGGTACACCGTGTGATCGGGAAAGGTTTCTAAAACGCACCTCATTTCTCATCTCCTTGGCTCGGGTTCGCCATTCCAGCTGATTTACTAGCCATCTCCCTCCTTGGAGAATCAGCACCTTTAACCTCCTGTTCCGTACAGGTTGCAATTTGTCCTGAGGATGAACGGGAAGAGGGGGAACCAATGAGAGACTAGCTCTAGGGGTTGGGACAGGCACAGGTCACTCTATTTTCCCATCAGGAAGAAGAATTAAGCACAAGCTCAGCCTGCCCCCCAGAACCAGAAGAGGGCCTGAAGCAATCCTGCGCTTTTGCGGCCAGCTCCCAAAAAAGCCAGTTGAAAAATGGAGCTCAGGGGCACTGCAATTCACAAACCTGCAGAGTTTTAAATGATACCTCTCGTCCACAAATATATTAAGGGAAGGCAACGAAGAGGCTTTGAAAGCAAGGCAGCATTGCAGGAAACAGATTTCAGGAGGTAGATTCGAATCGCCTTGAAAGCACATGAAAAGCGGCAAAACGTGGACAATGATGCCCTTGGCCAAAAAGGGCGTATGCGTTTTTTCCTGAATATATTCAGGAAAAAACGCATACGCCCTTTTTGGCCAACCAAGCAACCTGGAAAGGCAAATCAGCGCTCCAAAGAAGTCTCGCTTCCCAGCGGGCAAAAGGGCCATGCGGAAAAAAGTGTCCAAACCAGAAATGCAGGACCGGCCATGGAGAAATGGGAGCCTTGCTACGCTGATGGGTGGGATGTAAATTGCCAACAGCCACTCTGGAGAAGTGTACGGTGTGTTCTGAAACATCTAAAAAACACAGCTTGGAGAGCATAGGGCACTTCCACTCATGGGCGTATAAATTGGGATAACGAAAAATCAGCAAGACACAGGCACCCCAAAGTTTAGGGCTGCTCTGTTGACAAGAACCCCCACTTCATTACACCTTAAATATCCTAGGAAAGAGAAAAATGGATAAAGAAGTTGTGGTCCTCATGTACAATGGAATATCACTCAGCCATGAAATCAACGTCATAAGGCAAGTAGCAGCACGATGAGTGGATTTAGGTACGACGATTCTAAGTGAAATAAGTCACACAGAAAAAGACACTTATCCTAAGATATCACTTCTAGAGGGAATGTAAAAACCGCTACACTTGAACTGAATTGCAAAACAGAACAGAGTCACACGTTTAGGAAACACACGATGGCTGCTGAACGGGAAAGGTGAGGTGGGGTGATGCATAAAACAAGGGTTTCAAATTAGATCAGATACCGTTCCATAAACCCAATATGTAATAGACAAGACCTATTCCTTTTTCAGTGTACTGGACTCAACACCCCCTATTCACCGCACAAGAATATATCTGACTAGTAAGAAGCTTCAAACCTATGTATTGATATCTCTCTGTAAGTGAGGCAAGGGGGTGTAAAGCGGCATAAACACAGCCGTGAAAAGCAGCTAAAACCCATTATAAAAATAACTTACTTTTCAAAACCAGTGAAACAAAGACAGTGAAAGAGAGAGAAATTCTTACAAAATTCGTTCAGGGGCTGTGATGCAACCTGGATTGACCATATCTAGACCCACAGCTGATTGAGACATAAGGGTGGACACTCTTGGGGCTGAGAGGTTCGGTGAGGTTGGGTGAGCCAACGCAGACCCTTTCAAGTAATACTGCATGGTACCCATCCCATGGGTCCCAAATCTCCAGGTTCAAGGGCATCTTCCTACATCGAAAACAGGCATGAGAAACCCAGAAGATGGTACACCGTGTGATCGGGAAAGGTTTCTAAAACGCACCTCATTTCTCATCTCCTTGGCTCGGGTTCGCCATTCCAGCCGATTTACTAGCCATCTCCCTCCTTGGAGAATCAGCACCTTTAACCTCCTGTTCCGTACAGGTTGCAATTTGTCCTGAGGATGAACGGGAAGAGGGGGAACCAATGAGAGACTAGCTCTAGGTTTTGGGACAGGCACAGGTCACTCTATTTTCCCATCAGGAAGAAGAATTAAGCAGAAGCTCAGCCTGCCCCCCAGAACCAGAAGAGGGCCTGAAGCAATCCTGCGCTTTTGCGGCCAGCTCCCAAAAAAGCCAGTTGAAAAATGGAGCTCAGGGGCACTGCAATTCACAAACCTGCAGAGTTTTAAATGATACCTCTCGTCCACAAATATATTAAGGGAAGGCAACGAAGAGGCTTTGAAAGCAAGGCAGCATTGCAGGAAACAGATTTCAGGAGGTAGATTCGAATCGCCTTGAAAGCAAATGAAAAGCGGCAAAACGTGGACAATGATGCCCTTGGCCAAAAAGGGCGTATGCGTTTTTTCCTGAATATATTCAGGAAAAAACGCATACGCCCTTTTTGGCCAACCAAGCAACCTGGAAAGGCAAATCAGCGCTCCAAAGAAGTCTCGCTTCCCAGCGGGCAAAAGGGCCATGCGGAAAAAAGTGTCCAAACCAGAAATGCAGGACCGGCCATGGAGAAATGGGAGCCTTGCTACGCTAATGGGTGGGATGTAAATTGCCAACAGCCACTCTGGAGAAGTGTACGGTGTGTTCTGAAACATCTAAAAAACACAGCTTGGAGAGCATAGGGCACTTCCACTCATGGGCGTATAAATTGGGAAAACTAAAAATCAGCAAGACACAGGCACCCCAAAGTTTAGGGCTGCTCTGTTGACAAGAACCCCCACTTCATTACACCTTAAATATCCTAGGAAAGAGAAAAATGGATAAAGAAGTTGTGGTCCTCATGTACAATGGAATATCACTCAGCCATGAAATCAACGTCATAAGGCTAGTAGCAGCACGATGAGTGGATTTAGGTACGACGATTCTAAGTGAAATAAGTCACACAGAAAAAGACACTTATCCTAAGATATCACTTAGAGAGGGAATGTAAAAACCGCTACACTTGAACTGAATTACAAAAGAGAACAGAGTCACACGTTTAGGAAACACACTATGGCTGCTGAACGGGACAGGTGAGGTGGGGTGATGCATAAAACAAGGGTTTCAAATTAGCTCAGATACCGTTCCATAAACCCAATATGTAATAGACAAGACCTATTCCTTTTTCAGTGTACTGGACTCAACACCCCCTATTCACCGCACAAGAATATATCTGACTAGTAAGAATCTTCAAACCTATGTATTGATATCTCTCTGTAAGTGAGTCAAGGGGGTGCAAAGCGGCATAAACACAGCCGTGAAAAGCAGCTAAACCCCATTATAAAAATAAATTACTTTTCAAAACCCGTGAAACAAAGACAGTGAAAGAGAGAGAAATTCTTACAAAATTCGTTCAGGGGCTGTGATGCAACCTGGATTGACCATACCTAGACCCACAGCTGATTGAGACATAAGGGTGGACACTCTTGGGGCTGAGAGGTACGGTGAGGTTGGGTGAGCCAACGCAGACCCTTTCAAGTAATACTGCATGGTACCCATCCCACGGGTCCCAAATCTCCAGGTTCAAGGCCATCTTCCTACATCGAAAACAGGCATGAGAAACCCAGAAGATGGTACACCGTGTGATCGGGAAAGGTTTCTAAAACGCACCTCATTTCTCATCTCCTTTGCTCGGGTTCGCCATTCCAGCCATTTACTAGCCATCTCCCTCCTTGGAGAATCAGCACCTTTAACCTCCTGTTCCGTACAGGTTGCAATTTGTCCTGAGGATGAAGGGGAAGAGGGGGAACCAATGAGAGACTAGCTCTAGGTGTTGGGACAGGCACAGGTCACTCTATTTTCCCATCAGGAAGAAGAATTAAACACAAGCTCAGCCTGCCCCCCAGAACCAGAAGAGGGCCTGAAGCAATCCTGCGCTTTTGCGGCCAGCTCCCAAAAAAGCGAGTTGAGAAATGGAGCTCAGGGGCACTGCAATTCACAAAGCTGCAGAGTTTTAAATGATACCTCTCGTCCACAAATATATTAAGGGAAGGCAACGAAGAGGCTTTGAAAGCAAGGCAGAATTGCAGGAAACAGATTTCAGGAGGTAGATTCGAATTGCCTTGAAAGCACATGAAAAGCGGCAAAACGTGGACAATGATGCCCTTGGCCAAAAAGGGCGTATGCGTTTTTTCCTGAATATATTCAGGAAAAAACGCATACGCCCTTTTTGGCCAACCAAGCAACCTGGAAAGGCAAATCAGCGCTCCAAAGAAGTCTCGCTTCCCAGGGGGCAAAAGGGCCATGCGGAAAAAAGTGTCCAAACCAGAAATGCAGGACCGGCCATGGAGAAATGAGAGCCTTGCTACGCTGATGGGTGGGATGTAAATTGCCAACAGCCACTCTGGAGAAGTGTACGGTGTGTTCTGAAACATCTAAAAAACACAGCTTGGTGAGCATAGGGCACTTCCACTCATGGGCGTATAAATTGGGAAAACTAAAAATCAGCAAGACACAGGCACCCCAAAGTTTAGGGCTGCTCTGTTGACAAGAACCCCCACTTCATTACACCTTAAATATCCTAGGAAAGAGAAAAATGGATAAAGAAGTTGTGGTCCTCATGTACAATGGAATATCACTCAGCCATGAAATCAACGTCATAAGGCTAGTAGCAGCACGATGAGTGGATTTAGGTACGACAATTCTAAGTGAAATAAGTCACACAGAAAAAGACACTTATCATAAGATATCACTTAGAGAGGGAATGTAAAAACCGCTACACTTGAACTGAATTACAAAAGAGAACAGAGTCACACGTTTAGGAAACACACTATGGCTGCTGAACGGGACAGGTGAGGTGGGGTGATGCATAAAACAAGGGTTTCAAATTAGCTCAGATACCGTTCCATAAACCCAATAGGTAACAGACAAGACCTATTCATTTTTCAGTGAACTGGACTCAACACCCCCTATTCACTGCACAAGAATATATCTGACTAGTAAGAATCTTCAAACCTATGTATTGATATCTCTCTGTAAGTGAGTCAAGGGGGTGTAAAGCGGCATAAACACAGCCGTGAAAAGCAGCTAAACCCCATTATAAAAATAAATTACTTTTCAAAACCCGTGAAACAAAGACAGTGAAAGAGAGAGAAATTCTTACAAAATTCGTTCAGGGGCTGTGATGCAACCTGCATTGACCATATCTAGACACACAGCTGATTGAGACATAAGGGTGGACACTCTTGGGGCTTAGAGGTTCGGTGAGGTTGGGTGAGCCAACGCAGACCCTTTCAAGTAATACTGCATGGTACCCATCCCATGGGTCCCAAATCTCCAGGTTCAAGGGCATCTTCCTACATCGAAAACAGGCATGAGAAACCCAGAAGATGGTACACCGTGTGATCGGGAAAGGTTTCTAAAACGCACCTCATTTCTCATCTCCTTGGCTCGGGTTCGCCATTCCAGCCGATTTACTAGCCATCTCCCTCCTTGGAGAATCAGCACCTTTAACCTCCTGTTCCGTACAGGTTGCAATTTGTCCTGAGGATGAACGGGAAGAGGGGGAACCAATGAGAGACTAGCTCTAGGTGTTGGGACAGGCACAGGTCACTCTATTTTCCCATCAGGAAGAAGAATTAAGCACAAGCTCAGCCTGCCCCCCAGAACCAGAAGAGGGCCTGAAGCAATCCTGCGCTTTTGCGGCCAGCTCCCAAAAAAGCGAGTTGAAAAATGGAGCTCAGGGGCACTGCAATTCACAAACCTGCAGAGTTTTAAATGATACCTCTCGTCCTCAGATATATTAAGGGAAGGCAACTAAGAGGCTTTGAAAGCAAGGCAGAATTGCAGGAAAGACATTTCAGGAGGTAGATTCGAATCGCCTTGAAAGCACATGAAAAGCGGTAAAACGTGGACAATGATGCCCTTGGCCAAAAAGAGCGTATGCGTTTTTTCCTGAATATATTCACGAAAAAACGCATACGCACTTTTTGGCAAACCAAGCAACCTGGAAAGGCAAATCAGCGCTCCAAAGAAGTCTCGCTTCCCAGCGAGCAAAAGGGCCATGCGGAAAAAAGTGTCCAAACCAGAAATGCAGGACCGGCCATGGAGAAATGGGAGCCATGCTACGCTGATGGGTGGGATGTAAATTGCCAACAGCCACTCTGGAGAAGTGTACGGTGTGTTCTGAAACATCTAAAAAACACAGCTTGGAGAGCATAGGGCACTTCCACTCATGGGCGTATAAATTGGGAAAACTAAAAATCAGCAAGACACAGGCACCCCAAAGTTTAGGGCTGCTCTGTTGACAAGAACCCCCACTTCATTACACCTTAAATATCCTAGGAAAGAGAAAAATGGATAAAGAAGTTGTGGTCCTCATGTACAATGGAATATCACTCAGCCATGAAATCAACGTCCTAAGGCTAGTAGCAGCACGATGAGTCAATTTAGGTACGACAATTCTAAGTGAAATAAGTCACACAGAAAAAGACACTTATCATAAGATATCACTTATAGAGGGAATGTAAAAACCGCTACACTTGAACTGAATTACAAAAGAGAACAGAGTCACACGTTTAGGAAACACACTATGGCTGCTGAACGGGACAGGTGAGGTGGGGTGATGCATAAAACAAGGGTTTCAAATTAGCTCCGATACCGTTCCATAAACCCAATAGGTAACAGACAAGACCTATTCCTTTTTCAGTGAACTGGACTCAACACACCCTATTCACCGCACAAGAATATATCTGACTAGTAAGAATCTTCAAACCTATGTATTGATATCTCTCTGTAAGTGAGTCAAGGGGGTGCAAAGCGTCATAAACACAGCCGTGAAAAGCAGCTAAACCTCATTATAAAAATAAATTAATTTTCAAAACCAGTGAAACAAAGACAGTGAAAGAGAGAGAAATTCTTGCAAAATTTGTTCAGGGGCTGTGATGCAACCTGGATTGACCATATCTAGACCCACAGCTGATTGAAACATAAGGGTGGACACTCTTGGGGCTGAGAGGTTCGGTGAGGTTGGGTGAGCCAACGCAGACCCTTTCAACTAATACTGCATGGTACCCATCCCATGGGTCCCAAATCTCCAGGTTCAAGGGCATCTTCCTACATCGAAAACAGGCATGAGAAACCCAGAAGATGGTACACTGTGTGATCGGGAAAGGTTTCTAAAACGCACCTCATTTCTCATCTCCTTGGCTCGGGTTCGCCATTCCAGCCGATTTACTAGCCATCTCCCTCCTTGGAGAATCAGCACCTTTAATCTCCTGTTCCGTACAGGTTGCAAATTGTCCTGAGGATGAACGGGAAGAGGGGGAACCAATGAGAGACTAGCTCTAGGGGTTGAGACAGGCACAGGTCACTCTATTTTCCCATCAGGAAGAAGAATTAAGCACAAGCTCAGCCTGCCCCCCAGAACCAGAAGAGGGCCTGAAGCAATCCTGCGCTTTTGCGGCCAGTTCCCAAAAAAGCCAGTTGAAAAATGGAGCTCAGGGGCACTGCAATTCCCAAACCTGCAGAGTTTTAAATGATACCTCTCGTCCACAAATACATTAAGGGAAGGCAACGAAGAGGCTTTGAAAGCAAGGCAGCATTGCAGGAAACAGATTTCAGGAGGTAGATTCGAATCGCCTTGAAAGCACATGAAAAGCGGCAAAACGTGGACAATGATGCCCTTGGCCAAAAAGGGCGTATGCGTTTTTTCCTGAATATATTCAGGAAAAAACGCATACGCCCTTTTTGGCCAACCAAGCAACCTGGAAAGGCAAATCAGCGCTCCAAACAAGTCTCGCTTCCCAGCGGGCAAAAGGGCCATGCGGAAAAAAGTGTCCAAACCAGAAATGCAGGACCGGCCATGGAGAAATGGGAGCCTTGCTACGCTGATGGGTGGGATGTAAATTGCCAACAGCCACTCTGGAGAAGTGTACAGTGTGTTCTGAAACATCTAAAAAACACAGCTTGGAGAGCATAGGGCACTTCCACTCATGGGCTTATAAATTGGGAAAACGAAAAATCAGCAAGACACAGGCACCCCAAAGTTTAGGGCTGCTCTGTTGACAAGAACCCCCACTTCATTACACCTTAAATATCCTAGGAAAGAGAAAAATGGATGAAGAAGTTGTGGTCCTCATGTACAATGGAATATCACTCAGCCATGAAATCAACGTCATAAGGCTAGTAGCAGCACGATGAGTGGATTTAGGTACGACGATTATAAGTGAAATAAGTCACACAGAAAAAGACACTTATCATAAGATATCACTTATAGAGGGAATGTAAAAACCGCTACACTTGAACTGAATTACAAAAGAGAACAGAGTCACACGTTTAGGAAACACACTATGGCTGCTGAACGGGACAGGTGAGGTGGGGTGATGCATAAAACAAGGGTTTCAAATTAGCTCAGATACCGTTCCATAAACCCAATATGTAATAGACAAGACCTATTCCTTTTTCAGTGTACTGGACTCAACACCCCCTATTCACCGCACAAGAATATATCTGACTAGTAAGAATCTTCAAACCTATGTATTGATATCTCTCTGTAAGTGAGGCAAGGGGGTGTAAAGCGGCATAAACACAGCCGTGAAAAGCAGCTAAACCCCATTATAAAAATAACTTACTTTTCAAAACCAGTGAAACAAAGACAGTGAAAGAGAGAGAAATTCTTACAAAATTCGTTCAGGGGCTGTGATGCAACCTGGATTGACCATATCTAGACCCACAGCTGATTGAGACATAAGGGTGGACACTCTTGGGGCTGAGAGGTTCGGTGAGGTTGGGTGAGCCAACGCAGACCCTTTCAAGTAATACTGCATGGTACCCATCCCATGGGTCCCAAATCTCCAGGTTCAAGGGCATCTTCCTACATCGAAAACAGGCATGAGAAACCCAGAAGATGGTACACCGTGTGATCGGGAAAGGTTTCTAAAACGCACCTCATTTCTCATCTCCTTGGCTCGGGTTCGCCATTCCAGCCGATTTACTAGCCATCTCCCTCCTTGGAGAATCAGCACCTTTAACCTCCTGTTCCGTACAGGTTGCAATTTGTCCTGAGGATGAACGGGAAGAGGGGGAACCAATGAGAGACTAGCTCTAGGTGTTGGGACAGGCACAGGTCACTCTATTTTCCCATCAGGAAGAAGAATTAAGCACAAGCTCAGCCTGCCCCCCAGAACCAGAAGAGGGCCTGAAGCAATCCTGCGCTTTTGCGGCCAGCTCCCAAAAAAGCGAGTTGAAAAATGGAGCTCAGGGGCACTGCAATTCACAAACCTGCAGAGTTTTAAATGATACCTCTCGTCCTCAGATATATTAAGGGAAGGCAACGAAGAGGCTTTGAAAGCAAGGCAGAATTGCAGGAAAGACATTTCAGGAGGTAGATTCGAATCGCCTTGAAAGCACATGAAAAGCGGTAAAACGTGGACAATGATGCCCTTGGCCAAAAAGGGCGTATGCGTTTTTTCCTGAATATATTCACGAAAAAACGCATACGCACTTTTTGGCAAACCAAGCAACCTGGAAAGGCAAATCAGCGCTCCAAAGAAGTCTCGCTTCCCAGCGAGCAAAAGGGCCATGCGGAAAAAAGTGTCCAAACCAGAAATGCAGGACCGGCCATGGAGAAATGGGAGCCATGCTACGCTGATGGGTGGGATGTAAATTGCCAACAGCCACTCTGGAGAAGTGTACGGTGTGTTCTGAAAAATCTAAAAAACACAGCTTGGAGAGCATAGGGCACTTCCACTCATGGGCGTATAAATTGGGAAAACTAAAAATCAGCAAGACACAGGCACCCCAAAGTTTAGGGCTGCTCTGTTGACAAGAACCCCCACTTCATTACACCTTAAATATCCTAGGAAAGAGAAAAATGGATAAAGAAGTTGTGGTCCTCATGTACAATGGAATATCACTCAGCCATGAAATCAACGTCATAAGGCTAGTAGCAGCACGATGAGTGGATTTAGGTACGACGATTCTAAGTGAAATAAGTCACACAGAAAAAGACACTTATCATAAGATATCACTTATAGAGGGAATGTAAAAACCGCTACACTTGAACTGAATTACAAAAGAGAACAGAGTCACACGTTTAGGAAACACACTATGGCTGCTGAACGGGAAAGGTGAGGTGGGGTGATGCATAAAACAAGGGTTTCAAATTAGCTCAGATACCGTTCCATAAACCCAATATGTAATAGACAAGACCTATTCCTTTTTCAGTGTACTGGACTCAACACCCCCTATTCACCGCACAAGAATATATCTGACTAGTAAGAATCTTCAAACCTATGTATTGATATCTCTCTGTAAGTGAGGCAAGGGGGTGTAAAGCGGCATAAACACAGCCGTGAAAAGCAGCTAAACCCCATTATAAAAATAACTTACTTTTCAAAACCAGTGAAACAAAGACAGTGAAAGAGAGAGAAATTCTTACAAAATTCGTTCAGGGGCTGTGATGCAACCTGGATTGACCATATCTAGACCCACAGCTGATTGAGACATAAGGGTGGACACTCTTGGGGCTGAGAGGTTCGGTGAGGTTGGGTGAGCCAACGCAGCCCCTTTCAAGTAATACTGCATGGTACCCATCCCATGGGTCCCAAATCTCCAGGTTCAAGGGCATCTTCCTACATCGAAAACAGGCATGAGAAACCCAGAAGATGGTACACCGTGTGATCGGGAAAGGTTTCTAAAACGCACCTCATTTCTCATCTCCTTGGCTCGGGTTCGCCATTCCAGCCGATTTACTAGCCATCTCCCTCCTTGGAGAATCAGCACCTTTAACCTCCTGTTCCGTACAGGTTGCAATTTGTCCTGAGGATGAACGGGAAGAGGGGGAACCAATGAGAGACTAGCTCTAGGGGTTGGGACAGGCACAGGTCACTCTATTTTCCCATCAGGAAGAAGAATTAAGCACAAGCTCAGCCTGCCCCCCAGAACCAGAAGAGGGCCTGAAGCAATCCTGCGCTTTTGCGGCCAGCTCCCAAAAAAGCCAGTTTAAAAATGTAGCTCAGGGGCACTGCAATTCACAAACCTGCAGAGTTTTAAATGATACCTCTCGTCCACAAATATATTAAGGGAAGGCAACGAAGAGGCTTTGAAAGCAAGGCAGCATTGCAGGAAACAGATTTCAGGAGGTAGATTCGAATCGCCTTGAAAGCACATGAAAAGCGGCAAAACGTGGACAATGATGCCCTTGGCCAAAAAGGGCGTATGCGTTTTTTCCTGAATATATTCAGGAAAAAACGCATACGCCCTTTTTGGCCAACCAAGCAACCTGGAAAGGCAAATCAGCGCTCCAAAGAAGTCTCGCTTCCCAGCGGGCAAAAGGGCCATGCGGAAAAAAGTGTCCAAACCAGAAATGCAGGACCGGCCATGGAGAAATGGGAGCCTTGCTACGCTGATGGGTGGGATGTAAATTGCCAACAGCCACTCTGGAGAAGTGTACGGTGTGTTCTGAAACATCTAAAAAACACAGCTTGGAGAGCATAGGGCACTTCCACTCATGGGCGTATAAATTGGGAAAACGAAAAATCAGCAAGACACAGGCACCCCAAAGTTTAGGGCTGCTCTGTTGACAAGAACCCCCACTTCATTACACCTTAAATATCCTAGGAAAGAGAAAAATGGATAAAGAAGTTGTGGTCCTCATGTACAATGGAATATCACTCAGCCATGAAATCAACGTCATAAGGCTAGTAGCAGCACGATGAGTGGATTTAGGTACGACGATTCTAAGTGAAATAAGTCACACAGAAAAAGACACTTATCCTAAGATATCACTTAGAGAGGGAATGTAAAAACCGCTACACTTGAACTGAATTACAAAAGAGAACAGAGTCACACGTTAAGGAAACACACTATGGCTGCTGAACGGGACAGGTGAGGTGGGGTGATGCATAAAACAAGGGTTTCAAATTAGCTCAGATACCGTTCCATAAACCCAATATGTAATAGACAAGACCTATTCCTTTTTCAGTGTACTGGACTCAACACCCCCTATTCACCGCACAAGAATATATCTGACTAGTAAGAATCTTCATACCTATGTATTGATATCTCTCTGTAAGTGAGGCAAGGGGGTGTAAAGCGGCATAAACACAGCCGTGAAAAGCAGCTAAACCCCATTATAAAAATAACTTACTTTTCAAAACCAGTGAAACAAAGACAGTGAAAGAGAGAGAAATTCTTACAAAATTCGTTCAGGGGCTGTGATGCAACCTGGATTGACCATATCTAGACCCACAGCTGATTGAGACATAAGGGTGGACACTCTTGGGGCTGAGAGGTTCGGTGAGGTTGGGTGAGCCAACGCAGACCCTTTCAAGTAATACTGCATGGTACCCATCCCATGGGTCCCAAATCTCCAGGTTCAAGGGCATCTTCCTACATCGAAAACAGGCATGAGAAACCCAGAAGATGGTACACCGTGTGATCGGGAAAGGTTTCTAAAACGCACCTCATTTCTCATCTCCTTGGCTCGGGTTCGCCATTCCAGCCGATTTACTAGCCATCTCCCTCCTTGGAGAATCAGCACCTTTAACCTCCTGTTCCGTACAGGTTGCAATTTGTCCTGAGGATGAAGGGGAAGAGGGGGAACCAATGAGAGACTAGCTCTAGGGGTTGGGACAGGCACAGGTCACTCTATTTTCCCATCAGGAAGAAGAATTAAGCACAAGCTCAGCCTGCCCCCCAGAACCAGAAGAGGGCCTGAAGCAATCCTGCGCTTTTGCGGCCAGCTCCCAAAAAAGCCAGTTGAAAAATGGAGCTCAGGGGCACTGCAATTCACAAACCTGCAGAGTTTTAAATGATACCTCTCGTCCACAAATATATTAAGGGAAGGCAACGAAGAGGCTTTGAAAGCAAGGCAGAATTGCAGGAAACAGATTTCAGGAGGTAGATTCGAATCGCCTTGAAAGCACATGAAAAGCGGCAAAACGTGGACAATGATGCCCTTGGCCAAAAAGGGCGTATGCGTTTTTTCCTGAATATATTCAGGAAAAAACGCATACGCCCTTTTTGGCCAACCAAGCAACCTGGAAAGGCAAATCAGCGCTCCAAAGAAGTCTCGCTTCCCAGCGGGCAAAAGGGCCATGCGGAAAAAAGTGTCCAAACCAGAAATGCAGGACCGGCCATGGAGAAATGGGAGCCTTGCTACGCTGATGGGTGGGATGTAAATTGCCAACAGCCACTCTGGAGAAGTGTACGGTGTGTTCTGAAACATCTAAAAAACACAGCTTGGAGAGCATAGGGCACTTCCACTCATGGGCGTATAAATTGGGAAAACGAAAAATCAGCAAGACACAGGCACCCCAAAGTTTAGGGCTGCTCTGTTGACAAGAACCCCCACTTCATTACACCTTAAATATCCTAGGAAAGAGAAAAATGGATAAAGAAGTTGTGGTCCTCATGTACAATGGAATATCACTCAGCCATGAAATCAACGTCATAAGGCTAGTAGCAGCACGATGAGTGGATTTAGGTACGACGATTCTAAGTGAAATAAGTCACACAGAAAAAGACACTTATCCTAAGATATCACTTAGAGAGGGAATGTAAAAACCGCTACACTTGAACTGAATTACAAAAGAGAACAGAGTCACACGTTAAGGAAACACACTATGGCTGCTGAACGGGACAGGTGAGGTGGGGTGATGCATAAAACAAGGGTTTCAAATTAGCTCAGATACCGTTCCATAAACCCAATATGTAATAGACAAGACCTATTCCTTTTTCAGTGTACTGGACTCAACACCCCCTATTCACCGCACAAGAATATATCTGACTAGTAAGAATCTTCATACCTATGTATTGATATCTCTCTGTAAGTGAGGCAAGGGGGTGTAAAGCGGCATAAACACAGCCGTGAAAAGCAGCTAAACCCCATTATAAAAATAACTTACTTTTCAAAACCAGTGAAACAAAGACAGTGAAAGAGAGAGAAATTCTTACAAAATTCGTTCAGGGGCTGTGATGCAACCTGGATTGACCATATCTAGACCCACAGCTGATTGAGACATAAGGGTGGACACTCTTGGGGCTGAGAGGTTCGGTGAGGTTGGGTGAGCCAACGCAGACCCTTTCAAGTAATACTGCATGGTACCCATCCCATGGGTCCCAAATCTCCAGGTTCAAGGGCATCTTCCTACATCGAAAACAGGCATGAGAAACCCAGAAGATGGTACACCGTGTGATCGGGAAAGGTTTCTAAAACGCACCTCATTTCTCATCTCCTTGGCTCGGGTTCGCCATTCCAGCCGATTTACTAGCCATCTCCCTCCTTGGAGAATCAGCACCTTTAACCTCCTGTTCCGTACAGGTTGCAATTTGTCCTGAGGATGAAGGGGAAGAGGGGGAACCAATGAGAGACTAGCTCTAGGGGTTGGGACAGGCACAGGTCACTCTATTTTCCCATCAGGAAGAAGAATTAAGCACAAGCTCAGCCTGCCCCCCAGAACCAGAAGAGGGCCTGAAGCAATCCTGCGCTTTTGCGGCCAGCTCCCAAAAAAGCCAGTTGAAAAATGGAGCTCAGGGGCACTGCAATTCACAAACCTGCAGAGTTTTAAATGATACCTCTCGTCCACAAATATATTAAGGGAAGGCAACGAAGAGGCTTTGAAAGCAAGGCAGAATTGCAGGAAACAGATTTCAGGAGGTAGATTCGAATCGCCTTGAAAGCACATGAAAAGCGGCAAAACGTGGACAATGATGCCCTTGGCCAAAAAGGGCGTATGCGTTTTTTCCTGAATATATTCAGGAAAAAACGCATACGCCCTTTTTGGCCAACCAAGCAACCTGGAAAGGCAAATCAGCGCTCCAAAGAAGTCTCGCTTCCCAGCGGGCAAAAGGGCCATGCGGAAAAAAGTGTCCAAACCAGAAATGCAGGACCGGCCATGGAGAAATGGGAGCCTTGCTACGCTGATGGGTGGGATGTAAATTGCCAACAGCCACTCTGGAGAAGTGTACGGTGTGTTCTGAAACATCTAAAAAACACAGCTTGGAGAGCATAGGGCACTTCCACTCATGGGCGTATAAATTGGGAAAACGAAAAATCAGCAAGACACAGGCACCCCAAAGTTTAGGGCTGCTCTGTTGACAAGAACCCCCACTTCATTACACCTTAAATATCCTAGGAAAGAGAAAAATGGATAAAGAAGTTGTGGTCCTCATGTACAATGGAATATCACTCAGCCATGAAATCAACGTCATAAGGCTAGTAGCAGCACGATGAGTGGATTTAGGTACGACGATTCTAAGTGAAATAAGTCACACAGAAAAAGACACTTATCCTAAGATATCACTTAGAGAGGGAATGTAAAAACCGCTACACTTGAACTGAATTACAAAAGAGAACAGAGTCACACGTTAAGGAAACACACTATGGCTGCTGAACGGGACAGGTGAGGTGGGGTGATGCATAAAACAAGGGTTTCAAATTAGCTCAGATACCGTTCCATAAACCCAATATGTAATAGACAAGACCTATTCCTTTTTCAGTGTACTGGACTCAACACCCCCTATTCACCGCACAAGAATATATCTGACTAGTAAGAATCTTCATACCTATGTATTGATATCTCTCTGTAAGTGAGGCAAGGGGGTGTAAAGCGGCATAAACACAGCCGTGAAAAGCAGCTAAACCCCATTATAAAAATAACTTACTTTTCAAAACCAGTGAAACAAAGACAGTGAAAGAGAGAGAAATTCTTACAAAATTCGTTCAGGGGCTGTGATGCAACCTGGATTGACCATATCTAGACCCACAGCTGATTGAGACATAAGGGTGGACACTCTTGGGGCTGAGAGGTTCGGTGAGGTTGGGTGAGCCAACGCAGACCCTTTCAAGTAATACTGCATGGTACCCATCCCATGGGTCCCAAATCTCCAGGTTCAAGGGCATCTTCCTACATCGAAAACAGGCATGAGAAACCCAGAAGATGGTACACCGTGTGATCGGGAAAGGTTTCTAAAACGCACCTCATTTCTCATCTCCTTGGCTCGGGTTCGCCATTCCAGCCGATTTACTAGCCATCTCCCTCCTTGGAGAATCAGCACCTTTAACCTCCTGTTCCGTACAGGTTGCAATTTGTCCTGAGGATGAAGGGGAAGAGGGGGAACCAATGAGAGACTAGCTCTAGGGGTTGGGACAGGCACAGGTCACTCTATTTTCCCATCAGGAAGAAGAATTAAGCACAAGCTCAGCCTGCCCCCCAGAACCAGAAGAGGGCCTGAAGCAATCCTGCGCTTTTGCGGCCAGCTCCCAAAAAAGCCAGTTGAAAAATGGAGCTCAGGGGCACTGCAATTCACAAACCTGCAGAGTTTTAAATGATACCTCTCGTCCACAAATATATTAAGGGAAGGCAACGAAGAGGCTTTGAAAGCAAGGCAGAATTGCAGGAAACAGATTTCAGGAGGTAGATTCGAATCGCCTTGAAAGCACATGAAAAGCGGCAAAACGTGGACAATGATGCCCTTGGCCAAAAAGGGCGTATGCGTTTTTTCCTGAATATATTCAGGAAAAAACGCATACGCCCTTTTTGGCCAACCAAGCAACCTGGAAAGGCAAATCAGCGCTCCAAAGAAGTCTCGCTTCCCAGCGGGCAAAAGGGCCATGCGGAAAAAAGTGTCCAAACCAGAAATGCAGGACCGGCCATGGAGAAATGGGAGCCTTGCTACGCTGATGGGTGGGATGTAAATTGCCAACAGCCACTCTGGAGAAGTGTACGGTGTGTTCTGAAACATCTAAAAAACACAGCTTGGAGAGCATAGGGCACTTCCACTCATGGGCGTATAAATTGGGAAAACGAAAAATCAGCAAGACACAGGCACCCCAAAGTTTAGGGCTGCTCTGTTGACAAGAACCCCCACTTCATTACACCTTAAATATCCTAGGAAAGAGAAAAATGGATAAAGAAGTTGTGGTCCTCATGTACAATGGAATATCACTCAGCCATGAAATCAACGTCATAAGGCTAGTAGCAGCACGATGAGTGGATTTAGGTACGACGATTCTAAGTGAAATAAGTCACACAGAAAAAGACACTTATCATAAGATATCACTTAGAGAGGGAATGTAAAAACCGCTACACTTGAACTGAATTACAAAAGAGAACAGAGTCACACGTTAAGGAAACACACTATGGCTGCTGAACGGGACAGGTGAGGTGGGGTGATGCATAAAACAAGGGTTTCAAATTAGCTCAGATACCGTTCCATAAACCCAATATGTAATAGACAAGACCTATTCCTTTTTCAGTGTACTGGACTCAACACCCCCTATTCACCGCACAAGAATATATCTGACTAGTAAGAATCTTCAAACCTATGTATTGATATCTCTCTGTAAGTGAGGCAAGGGGGTGTAAAGCGGCATAAACACAGCCGTGAAAAGCAGCTAAACCCCATTATAAAAATAACTTACTTTTCAAAACCAGTGAAACAAAGACAGTGAAAGAGAGAGAAATTCTTACAAAATTCGTTCAGGGGCTGTGATGCAACCTGGATTGACCATATCTAGACCCACAGCTGATTGAGACATAAGGGTGGACACTCTTGGGGCTGAGAGGTTCGGTGAGGTTGGGTGAGCCAACGCAGACCCTTTCAAGTAATACTGCATGGTACCCATCCCATGGGTCCCAAATCTCCAGGTTCAAGGGCATCTTCCTACATCGAAAACAGGCATGAGAAACCCAGAAGATGGTACACCGTGTGATCGGGAAAGGTTTCTAAAACGCACCTCATTTCTCATCTCCTTGGCTCGGGTTCGCCATTCCAGCTGATTTACTAGCCATCTCCCTCCTTGGAGAATCAGCACCTTTAACCTCCTGTTCCGTACAGGTTGCAATTTGTCCTGAGGATGAACGGGAAGAGGGGGAACCAATGAGAGACTAGCTCTAGGGGTTGGGACAGGCACAGGTCACTCTATTTTCCCATCAGGAAGAAGAATTAAGCACAAGCTCAGCCTGCCCCCCAGAACCAGAAGAGGGCCTGAAGCAATCCTGCGCTTTTGCGGCCAGCTCCCAAAAAAGCCAGTTGAAAAATGGAGCTCAGGGGCACTGCAATTCACAAACCTGCAGAGTTTTAAATGATACCTCTCGTCCACAAATATATTAAGGGAAGGCAACGAAGAGGCTTTGAAAGCAAGGCAGCATTGCAGGAAACAGATTTCAGGAGGTAGATTCGAATCGCCTTGAAAGCACATGAAAAGCGGCAAAACGTGGACAATGATGCCCTTGGCCAAAAAGGGCGTATGCGTTTTTTCCTGAATATATTCAGGAAAAAACGCATACGCCCTTTTTGGCCAACCAAGCAACCTGGAAAGGCAAATCAGCGCTCCAAAGAAGTCTCGCTTCCCAGCGGGCAAAAGGGCCATGCGGAAAAAAGTGTCCAAACCAGAAATGCAGGACCGGCCATGGAGAAATGGGAGCCTTGCTACGCTGATGGGTGGGATGTAAATTGCCAACAGCCACTCTGGAGAAGTGTACGGTGTGTTCTGAAACATCTAAAAAACACAGCTTGGAGAGCATAGGGCACTTCCACTCATGGGCGTATAAATTGGGAAAACTAAAAATCAGCAAGACACAGGCACCCCAAAGTTTAGGGCTGCTCTGTTGACAAGAACCCCCACTTCATTACACCTTAAATATCCTAGGAAAGAGAAAAATGGATAAAGAAGTTGTGGTCCTCATGTACAATGGAATATCACTCAGCCATGAAATCAACGTCATAAGGCTAGTAGCAGCACGATGAGTGGATTTAGGTACGACGATTCTAAGTGAAATAAGTCACACAGAAAAAGACACTTATCCTAAGATATCACTTAGAGAGGGAATGTAAAAACCGCTACACTTGAACTGAATTACAAAAGAGAACAGAGTCACACGTTTAGGAAACACACTATGGCTGCTGAACGGGACAGGTGAGGTGGGGTGAGGCATAAAACAAGGGTTTCAAATTAGCTCAGATACCGTTCCATAAACCCAATATGTAATAGACAAGACCTATTCCTTTTTCAGTGTACTGGACTCAACACCCCCTATTCACCGCACAAGAATATATCTGACTAGTAAGAATCTTCAAACCTATGTATTGATATCTCTCTGTAAGTGAGTCAAGGGGGTGCAAAGCGTCATAAACGCAGCCGTGAAAAGCAGCTAAACCTCATTATAAAAATAAATTAATTTTCAAAACCAGTGAAACAAAGACAGTGAAAGAGAGAGAAATTCTTGCAAAATTCGTTCAGGGGCTGTGATGCAACCTGGATTGACCATATCTAGACCCACAGCTGATTGAGACATAAGGGTGGACACTCTTGGGGCTGAGAGGTTCGGTGAGGTTGGGTGAGCCAACGCAGACCCTTTCAACTAATACTGCATGGTACCCATCCCATGGGTCCCAAATCTCCAGGTTCAAGGGCATCTTCCTACATCGAAAACAGGCATGAGAAACCCAGAAGATGGTACACTGTGTGATCGGGAAAGGTTTTTAAAACGCACCTCATTTCTCATCTCCTTGGCTCGGGTTCGCCATTCCAGCCGATTTACTAGCCATCTCCCTCCTTGGAGAATCAGCACCTTTAACCTCCTGTTCCGTACAGGTTGCAAATTGTCCTGAGGATGAACGGGAAGAGGGGGAACCAATGAGAGACTAGCTCTAGGGGTTGGGACAGGCACAGGTCACTCTATTTTCCCATCAGGAAGAAGAATTAAGCACAAGCTCAGCCTGCCCCCCAGAACCAGAAGAGGGCCTGAAGCAATCCTGCGCTTTTGCGGCCAGCTCCCAAAAAAGCCAGTTGAAAAATGGAGCTCAGGGGCACTGCAATTCACAAACCTGCAGAGTTTTAAATGATACCTCTCGTCCACAAATATATTAAGGGAAGGCAACGAAGAGGCTTTGAAAGCAAGGCAGCATTGCAGGAAACAGATTTCAGGAGGTAGATTCGAATCGCTTTGAAAGCACATGAAAAGCGGCAAAACGTGGACAATGATGCCCTTGGCCAAAAAGGGCGTATGCGTTTTTTCCTGAATATATTCAGGAAAAAACGCATACGCCCTTTTTGGCCAACCAAGCAACCTGGAAAGGCAAATCAGCGCTCCAAAGAAGTCTCGCTTCCCAGCGGGCAAAAGGGCCATGCGGAAAAAAGTGTCCAAACCAGAAATGCAGGACCGGCCATGGAGAAATGGGAGCCTTGCTACGCTGATGGGTGGGATGTAAATTGCCAACAGCCACTCTGGAGAAGTGTACGGTGTGTTCTGAAACATCTAAAAAACACAGCTTGGAGAGCATAGGGCACTTCCACTCATGGGCGTATAAATTGGGAAAACGAAAAATCAGCAAGACACAGGCACCCCAAAGTTTAGGGCTGCTCTGTTGACAAGAACCCCCACTTCATTACACCTTAAATATCCTAGGAAAGAGAAAAATGGATAAAGAAGTTGTGGTCCTCATGTACAATGGAATATCACTCAGCCATGAAATCAACGTCATAAGGCTAGTAGCAGCACGATGAGTGGATTTAGGTACGACGATTATAAGTGAAATAAGTCACACAGAAAAAGACACTTATCATAAGATATCACTTATAGAGGGAAAGTAAAAACCGCTACACTTGAACTGAATTACAAAAGAGAACAGAGTCACACGTTTAGGAAACACACTATGGCTGCTGAACGGGACAGGTGAGGTGGGGTGATGCATAAAACAAGGGTTTCAAATTAGCTCAGATACCGTTCCATAAACCCAATATGTAATAGACAAGACCTATTCCTTTTTCAGTGTACTGGACTCAACACCCCCTATTCACCGCACAAGAATATATCTGACTAGTAAGAATCTTCAAATCTATGTATTGATATCTCTCTGTAAGTGAGGCAAGGGGGTGTAAAGCGGCATAAACATAGCCGTGAAAAGCAGCTAAACCCCATTATAAAAATAACTTACTTTTCAAAACCAGTGAAACAAAGACAGTGAAAGAGAGAGAAATTCTTACAAAATTCGTTCAGGGGCTGTGATGCAACCTGGATTGACCATATCTAGACCCACAGCTGATTGAGACATAAGGGTGGACACTCTTGGGGCTGAGAGGTTCGGTGAGGTTGGGTGAGCCAACGCAGACCCTTTCAAGTAATACTGCATGGTACCCATCCCATGGGTCCCAAATCTCCAGGTTCAAGGGCATCTTCCTACATCGAAAACAGGCATGAGAAACCCAGAAGATGGTACACCGTGTGATCGGGAAAGGTTTCTAAAACGCACCTCATTTCTCATCTCCTTGGCTCGGGTTCGCCATTCCAGCCGATTTACTAGCCATCTCCCTCCTTGGAGAATCAGCACCTTTAACCTCCTGTTCCGTACAGGTTGCAATTTGTCCTGAGGATGAACGGGAAGAGGGGGAACCAATGAGAGACTAGCTCTAGGGGTTGGGACAGGCACAGGTCACTCTATTTTCCCATCAGGAAGAAGAATTAAGCACAAGCTCAGCCTGCCCCCCAGAACCAGAAGAGGGCCTGAAGCAATCCTGCGCTTTTGCGGCCAGCTCCCAAAAAAGCCAGTTGAAAAATGGAGCTCAGGGGCACTGCAATTCACAAACCTGCAGAGTTTTAAATGATACCTCTCGTCCACAAATATATTAAGGGAAGGCAACGAAGAGGCTTTGAAAGCAAGGCAGCATTGCAGGAAACAGATTTCAGGAGGTAGATTCGAATCGCCTTGAAAGCACATGAAAAGCGGCAAAACGTGGACAATGATGCCCTTGGCCAAAAAGGGCGTATGCGTTTTTTCCTGAATATATTCAGGAAAAAACGCATACGCCCTTTTTGGCCAACCAAGCAACCTGGAAAGGCAAATCAGCGCTCCAAAGAAGTCTCGCTTCCCAGCGGGCAAAAGGGCCATGCGGAAAAAAGTGTCCAAACCAGAAATGCAGGACCGGCCATGGAGAAATGGGAGCCTTGCTACGCTGATGGGTGGGATGTAAATTGCCAACAGCCACTCTGGAGAAGTGTACGGTGTGTTCTGAAACATCTAAAAAACACAGCTTGGAGAGCATAGGGCACTTCCACTCATGGGCGTATAAATTGGGAAAACTAAAAATCAGCAAGACACAGGCACCCCAAAGTTTAGGGCTGCTCTGTTGACAAGAACCCCCACTTCATTACACCTTAAATATCCTAGGAAAGAGAAAAATGGATAAAGAAGTTGTGGTCCTCATGTACAATGGAATATCACTCAGCCATGAAATCAACGTCATAAGGCTAGTAGCAGCACGATGAGTGGATTTAGGTACGACGATTCTAAGTGAAATAAGTCACACAGAAAAAGACACTTATCCTAAGATATCACTTAGAGAGGGAATGTAAAAACCGCTACACTTGAACTGAATTACAAAAGAGAACAGAGTCACACGTTAAGGAAACACACTATGGCTGCTGAACGGGACAGGTGAGGTGGGGTGATGCATAAAACAAGGGTTTCAAATTAGCTCAGATACCGTTCCATAAACCCAATATGTAATAGACAAGACCTATTCCTTTTTCAGTGTACTGGACTCAACACTCCCTATTCACCGCACAAGAATATATCTGACTAGTAAGAATCTTCAAACCTATGTATTGATATCTCTCTGTAAGTGAGGCAAGGGGGTGTAAAGCGGCATAAACACAGCCGTGAAAAGCAGCTAAACCCCATTATAAAAATAACTTACTTTTCAAAACCAGTGAAACAAAGACAGTGAAAGAGAGAGAAATTCTTACAAAATTCGTTCAGGGGCTGTGATGCAACCTGGATTGACCATATCTAGACCCACAGCTGATTGAGACATAAGGGTGGACACTCTTGGGGCTGAGAGGTTCGGTGAGGTTGGGTGAGCCAACGCAGACCCTTTCAAGTAATACTGCATGGTACCCATCCCATGGGTCCCAAATCTCCAGGTTCAAGGGCATCTTCCTACATCGAAAACAGGCATGAGAAACCCAGAAGATGGTACACCGTGTGATCGGGAAAGGTTTCTAAAACGCACCTCATTTCTCATCTCCTTGGCTCGGGTTCGCCATTCCAGCTGATTTACTAGCCATCTCCCTCCTTGGAGAATCAGCACCTTTAACCTCCTGTTCCGTACAGGTTGCAATTTGTCCTGAGGATGAACGGGAAGAGGGGGAACCAATGAGAGACTAGCTCTAGGGGTTGGGACAGGCACAGGTCACTCTATTTTCCCATCAGGAAGAAGAATTAAGCACAAGCTCAGCCTGCCCCCCAGAACCAGAAGAGGGCCTGAAGCAATCCTGCGCTTTTGCGGCCAGCTCCCAAAAAAGCCAGTTGAAAAATGGAGCTCAGGGGCACTGCAATTCACAAACCTGCAGAGTTTTAAATGATACCTCTCGTCCACAAATATATTAAGGGAAGGCAACGAAGAGGCTTTGAAAGCAAGGCAGCATTGCAGGAAACAGATTTCAGGAGGTAGATTCGAATCGCCTTGAAAGCACATGAAAAGCGGCAAAACGTGGACAATGATGCCCTTGGCCAAAAAGGGCGTATGCGTTTTTTCCTGAATATATTCAGGAAAAAACGCATACGCCCTTTTTGGCCAACCAAGCAACCTGGAAAGGCAAATCAGCGCTCCAAAGAAGTCTCGCTTCCCAGCGGGCAAAAGGGCCATGCGGAAAAAAGTGTCCAAACCAGAAATGCAGGACTGGCCATGGAGAAATGGGAGCCTTGCTACGCTGATGGGTGGGATGTAAATTGCCAACAGCCACTCTGGAGAAGTGTACGGTGTGTTCTGAAACATGTAAAAAACACAGCTTGGAGAGCATAGGGCACTTCCACTCATGGGCGTATAAATTGGGAAAACTAAAAATCAGCAAGACACAGGCACCCCAAAGTTTAGGGCTGCTCTGTTGACAAGAACCCCCACTTCATTACACCTTAAATATCCTAGGAAAGAGAAAAATGGATAAAGAAGTTGTGGTCCTCATGTACAATGGAATATCACTCAGCCATGAAATCAACGTCATAAGGCTAGTAGCAGCACGATGAGTGGATTTAGGTACGACGATTCTAAGTGAAATAAGTCACACAGAAAAAGACACTTATCCTAAGATATCACTTAGAGAGGGAATGTAGAAACCGCTACACTTGAACTGAATTACAAAAGAGAACAGAGTCACACGTTAAGGAAACACACTATGGCTGCTGAACGGGACAGGTGAGGTGGGGTGATGCATAAAACAAGGGTTTCAAATTAGCTCAGATACCGTTCCATAAACCCAATATGTAATAGACAAGACCTATTCCTTTTTCAGTGTACTGGACTCAACACCCCCTATTCACCGCACAAGAATATATCTGACTAGTAAGAATCTTCAAACCTATGTATTGATATCTCTCTGTAAGTGAGGCAAGGGGGTGTAAAGCGGCATAAACACAGCCGTGAAAAGCAGCTAAACCCCATTATAAAAATAACTTACTTTTCAAAACCAGTGAAACAAAGACAGTGAAAGAGAGAGAAATTCTTACAAAATTCGTTCAGGGGCTGTGATGCAACCTGGATTGACCATATCTAGACCCACAGCTGATTGAGACATAAGGGTGGACACTCTTGGGGCTGAGAGGTTCGGTGAGGTTGGGTGAGCCAACGCAGACCCTTTCAAGTAATACTGCATGGTACCCATCCCATGGGTCCCAAATCTCCAGGTTCAAGGGCATCTTCCTACATCGAAAACAGGCATGAGAAACCCAGAAGATGGTACACCGTGTGATCGGGAAAGGTTTCTAAAACGCACCTCATTTCTCATCTCCTTGGCTCGGGTTCGCCATTCCAGCCGATTTACTAGCCATCTCCCTCCTTGGAGAATCAGCACCTTTAACCTCCTGTTCCGTACAGGTTGCAATTTCTCCTGAGGATGAACGGGAAGAGGGGGAACCAATGAGAGACTAGCTCTAGGGGTTGGGACAGGCACAGGTCACTCTATTTTCCCATCAGGAAGAAGAATTAAGCACAAGCTCAGCCTGCCCCCCAGAACCAGAAGAGGGCCTGAAGCAATCCTGCGCTTTTGCGGCCAGCTCCCAAAAAAGCCAGTTGAAAAATGGAGCTCAGGGGCACTGCAATTCACAAACCTGCAGAGTTTTAAATGATACCTCTCGTCCACAAATATATTAAGGGAAGGCAACGAAGAGGCTTTGAAAGCAAGGCAGCATTGCAGGAAACAGATTTCAGGAGGTAGATTCGAATCGCCTTGAAAGCACATGAAAAGCGGCAAAACGTGGACAATGATGCCCTTGGCCAAAAAGGGCGTATGCGTTTTTTCCTGAATATATTCAGGAAAAAACGCATACGCCCTTTTTGGCCAACCAAGCAACCTGGAAAGGCAAATCAGCGCTCCAAAGAAGTCTCGCTTCCCAGCGGGCAAAAGGGCCATGCGGAAAAAAGTGTCCAAACCAGAAATGCAGGACCGGCCATGGAGAAATGGGAGCCTTGCTACGCTGATGGGTGGGATGTAAATTGCCAACAGCCACTCTGGAGAAGTGTACGGTGTGTTCTGAAACATCTAAAAAACACAGCTTGGAGAGCATAGGGCACTTCCACTCATGGGCGTATAAATTGGGAAAACGAAAAATCAGCAAGACACAGGCACCCCAAAGTTTAGGGCTGCTCTGTTGACAAGAACCCCCACTTCATTACACCTTAAATATCCTAGGAAAGAGAAAAATGGATAAAGAAGTTGTGGTCCTCATGTACAATGGAATATCACTCAGCCATGAAATCAACGTCATAAGGCTAGTAGCAGCACGATGAGTGGATTTAGGTACGACGATTCTAAGTGAAATAAGTCACACAGAAAAAGACACTTATCCTAAGATATCACTTCTAGAGGGAATGTAAAAACCGCTACACTTGAACTGAATTGCAAAACAGAACAGAGTCACACATTTAGAGAACACACTCTGGCTGCTGAACGGGAAAGGTGAGGTGGGGTGATGCATAAAACAAGGGTTTCAAATTAGCTCCGATACCGTTCCATAAACCCAATATGTAATAGACAAGACCTACTCCTTTTTCAGTGACCAGGACTCAACACCCCCTATTCACCGCACAAGAATATATCTGACTAGTAAGAATCTTCAAACCTATGTATTGATATCTCTCTGTAAGTGAGTCAAGGGCGTGTAAAGCAGCATAAACACAGCCGTGAAAAGCAGCTAAACCCCATTATAAAAATAAATTACTTTTCAAAACCCGTGAAACAAAGACAGTGAAAGAGAGAGAAATTCTTACAAAATTCGTTCAGGGGCTGTGATGCAACCTGGATTGACCATATCTAGACCCACAGCTGATTGAGACATAAGGGTGGACACTCTTGGGGCTGAGAGGTTCGGTGAGGTTGGGTGAGCCAACGCAGACCCTTTCAAGTAATACTGCATGGTACCCATCCCATGGGTCCCAAATCTCCAGGTTCAAGGGCATCTTCCTACTTCGAAAACAGGCATGAGAAACCCAGAAGATGGTACACCGTGTGATCGGGAAAGGTTTCTAAAACTCACCTCATTTCTCATCTCCTTTGCTCGGGTTCGCCATTCCAGCCGATTTACTAGCCATCTCCCTCCTTGGAGAATCAGCACCTTTAACCTCCTGTTCCATACAGGTTGCAATTTGTCCTGAGGATGAACGGGAAGAGGGGGAACCAATGAGAGACTAGCTCTAGGTGTTGGGACAGGCACAGGTCACTCTATTTTCCCATCAGGAATAAGAATTAAGCACAAGCTCAGCCTGCTCCCCAGAACCAGAAGAGGGCCTGAAGCAATCCTGCGCTTTTGCGGCCAGCTTCCAAAAAAGCGAGTTGAAAAATGGAGCTCAGGGGCACTGCAATTCACAAACCTGCAGAGTTTTAAATGATACCTCTCGTCCACAAATATATTAAGGGAAGGCAACGAAGAGGCTTTGAAAGCAAGGCAGAATTGCAAGAAACAGATTTCAGGAGGTAGATTCGAATCGCCTTGAAAGCACATGAAAAGCGGCAAAACGTGGACAATGATGCCCTTGGCCAAAAAGGGCGTATGCGTTTTTTCCTGAATATATTCAGGAAAAAACGCATACGCCCTTTTTGGCCATCCAAGCAACCTGGAAAGGCAAATCAGCGCTCCAAAGAAGTCTCGCTTCCCAGCGGGCAAAAGGGCCATGCGGAAAAAAGTGTCCAAACCAGAAATGCAGGACCGGCCATGGAGAAATGGGAGCCTTGCTACGCTGATGGGCGGGATGTAAATTGCCAACAGCCACTCTGGAGAAGTGTACGGTGTGTCCTGAAACATCTGAAAAACACAGCTTGGAGAGCATAGGGCACTTCCACTCATGGGCGTATAAATTGGGAAAACTAAAAATCAGCAAGACACAGGCACCCCAAAGTTTAGGGCTGCTCTGTTGACAAGAACCCCCACTTCATTACACCTTAAATATCCTAGGAAAGAGAAAAATGGATAAAGAAGTTGTGGTCCTCATGTACAATGGAATATCACTCAGCCATGAAATCAACGTCATAAGGCTAGTAGCAGCACGATGAGTGGATTTAGGTACGATGATTCTAAGTGAAACAAGTCACACAGAAAAAGACACTTATCATAAGATATCACTTAGAGAGGGAATGTAAAAACCGCTACACTTGAACTGAATTACAAAACAGAACAGAGTCACACGTTTAGAAAACACACTATGGCTGCTGAACGGGAAAGGTGAGGTGGGGTGATGCATAAAACAAGGGTATCAAATTGGCTCCGATACCGTTCCATAAACCCAATATGTAAGAGACAAGACCTATTCCTTTTTCAGTGACCTGGACTCAACACCCCCTATTCACCGCACAAGAATATATCTGACTAGTAAGAATCTTCAAACCTATGTATTGATATCTCTCTGTAAGTGAGTCAAGGGGGTGTAAAGCGGCATAAACACAGCCGTGAAAAGCAGCTAAACCCCATTATAAAAATAAATTACTTTTCAAAACCCGTGAAACAAAGACAGTGAAAGAGAGAGAAATTCTTACAAAATTCGTTCAGGGGCTGTGATGCAACCTGGATTGACCATATCTAGACCCACAGCTGATTGAGACATAAGGGTGGACACTCTTGGGGCTGAGAGGTTCAGTGAGGTTGGGTGAGCCAACGCAGACCCTTTCAAGTAATACTGCATGGTACCCATCCCACGGGTCCCAAATCTCCAGGTTCAAGGGCATCTTCCTACATCGAAAACAGGCATGAGAAACCCAGAAGATGTTACACCGTGTGATCGGGAAAGGTTTCTAAAACGCACGTCATTTCTCATCTCCTTTGGTCGGGTTCGCCATTCCAGCCGATTTACTAGCCATCTCCCTCCTTGGAGAATCAGCACCTTTAACCTCCTGTTCCGTACAGGTTGCAAATTGTCCTGAGGATGAACGGGAAGAGGGGGAACCAATGAGAGACTAGCTCTAGGTGTTGGGACAGGCACAGGTCACTCTATTTTCCCATCACGAAGAAGAATTAAGCACAAGCTCAGCCTGCCCCCCAGAACCAGAAGAGGGCCTGAAGCAATCCTGCGCTTTTGCGGCCAGCTCCCAAAAAAGCGAGTTGAAAAATGGAGCTCAGGGGCACTGCAATTCACAAACGTGCAGAGCTTTAAATGATACCTCTCGTCCACAAATATATTAAGGGAAGGCAACGAAGAGGCTTTGAAAGCAAGGCAGAATTGCAGGAAACAGATTTCAGGAGGTAGATTCGAATCGCCTTGAAAGCACATGAAAAGCGGCAAAACCTGGACAATGATGCCCTTGGCCAAAAAGGGCGTATGCGTTTTTTCCTGAATATATTCAGGAAAAAACGCATACGCCCTTTTAGGCCAACCAAGCAACCTGGAAAGGCAAATCAGCGCTCCAAAGAAGTCTCGCTTCCCAGCGGGCAAAAGGGCCATGTGGAAAAAAGTGTCCAAAGCAGAAATGCAGGACCGGCCATGGAGAAATGGGAGCCTTGCTACGCTGATGGGCGGGATGTAAATTGCCAACAGCCACTCTGCAGAAGTGTACGGTGTGTCCTGGAACATCTACAAAACACAGCTTGGAGAGCATAGGGCACTTCCACTCATGGGCGTATAAATTGGGAAAACGAAAAATCAGCAAGACACAGGCACCCCAAAGTTTAGGGCTGCTCTGTTGACAAGAACCCCCACTTCATTACACCTTAAATATCCTAGGAAAGAGAAAAATGGATAAAGAAGTTGTGGTCCTCATGTACAATGGAATATCACTCAGCCATGAAATCAACGTCATAAGGCTAGTAGCAGCACGATGAGTGGATTTAGGTACGACGATTCTAAGTGAAATAAGTCACACAGAAAAAGACACTTGTCATAAGATATCACTTAGAGAGGGAATGTAAAAACCGCTACACTTGAACTGAATTACATAACAGAACAGAGTCACACGTTTAGAAAACACACTATGGCTGCTGAACGGGAAAGGTGAGGTGGGGTGATGCATAAAATAAGGGTTTCAAATTAGCTCCGATACCGTTCCAAAAACCCAATATGTAAGAGACAAGACCTATTCCTTTTTCAGTGAACTGGACTCAACACCCCCTATTCACCGCACAAGAATATATCTGACTAGTAAGAATCTTCAAACCTATGTATTGATATCTCTCTGTAAGTGAGTCAAGGGGGTGTAAAGCGGCATAGACACATCCGTGAAAAGCAGCTAAACCCCATTATAAAAATAAATTACTTTTCAAAACCCGTGAAACAAAGACAGTGAAAGAGAGAGAAATTCTTACAAAATTCGTTCAGGGGCTGTGATGCAACCTGGATTGACCATATCTAGACCCACAGCTGATTGAGACATAAGGGTGGACACTCTTGGGGCTGAGAGGTTCGGTGAGGTTGGGTGAGCCAACGCAGACCCTTTCAAGTAATACTGCATGGTACCCATCCCATGGGTCCCAAATCTCCAGGTTCAAGGGCATCTTCCTACTTCGAAAACAGGCATGAGAAACCCAGAAGATGGTACACCGTGTGATCGGGAAAGGTTTCTAAAACTCACCTCATTTCTCATCTCCTTTGCTCGGGTTCGCCATTCCAGCCGATTTACTAGCCATCTCCCTCCTTGGAGAATCAGCACCTTTAACCTCCTGTTCCATACAGGTTGCAATTTGTCCTGAGGATGAACGGGAAGAGGGGGAACCAATGAGAGACTAGCTCTAGGTGTTGGGACAGGCACAGGTCACTCTATTTTCCCATCAGGAATAAGAATTAAGCACAAGCTCAGCCTGCTCCCCAGAACCAGAAGAGGGCCTGAAGCAATCCTGCGCTTTTGCGGCCAGCTTCCAAAAAAGCGAGTTGAAAAATGGAGCTCAGGGGCACTGCAATTCACAAACCTGCAGAGTTTTAAATGATACCTCTCGTCCACAAATATATTAAGGGAAGGCAACGAAGAGGCTTTGAAAGCAAGGCAGAATTGCAGGAAACAGATTTCAGGAGGTACATTCGAATCGCCTTGAAAGCACATGAAAAGCGGCAAAACGTGGACAATGATGCCCTTGGCCAAAAAGGGCGTATGCGTTTTTTCCTGAATATATTCAGGAAAAAACGCATACGCCCTTTTTGGCCAACCAAGCAACCTGGAAAGGCAAATCAGCGCTCCAAAGAAGTCTCGCTTCCCAGCGGGCAAAAGGGCCATGCGGAAAAAAGTGTCCAAACCAGAAATGCAGGACCGGCCATGGAGAAATATGAGCCTTGCTACGCTGATGGGCGGGATGTAACTTGCCAACAGCCACTCTGGAGAAGTGTACGGTGTGTCCTGAAACATCTGAAAAACACAGCTTGGAGAGCATAGGGCACTTCCACTCATGGGCGTATAAATTGGGAAAACTAAAAATCAGCCAGACACAGGCACCCCAAAATTTAGGGCTGCTCTGTTGACAAGAACCCCCACTTCATTACAGCTTAAATATCCTAGGAAAGAGAAAAATGGATAAAGAAGTTGTGGTCCTCATGTACAATGGAATATCACTCAGCCATGAAATCAACGTCATAAGGCTAGTAGCAGCACGATGAGTGGATTTAGGTACGACGATTCTAAGTGAAATAAGTCACACAGAAAAAGACACTTATCGTAAGATATCACTTAGAGAGGGAATGTAAAAACCGCTACACTTGAACTGAATTACAAAACAGAACAGAGTCACCCGTTTAGAAAACACACTATGGCTGCTGAACGCGAAAGGTGAGGTGGGGTGATGCATAAAACAAGGGTTTCAAATTAGCTCCGATACCGTTCCATAAACCCAATATGTAAGAGACAAGACCTATTCCTTTTTCAGTGAACTGGACTCAACACCCCCTATTCACCGCACAAGAATATATCTGACTAGTAAGAATCTTCAAACCTATGTATTGATATCTCTCTGTAAGTGAGTCAAGGGGGTGTAAAGCGGCATAAACACAGCCGTGAAAAGCAGCTAAACCCCATTATAAAAATAAATTACTTTTCAAAACCCGTGAAACAAAGATATTGAAAGAGAGAGAAATTCTTACAAAATTCGTTCAGGGGCTGTGATGCAACCTGGATTGACCATATCTAGACCCACAGCTGATTGAGACATAAGGGTGGACACTCTTGGGGCTGAGAGGTTCGGTGAGGTTGGGTGAGGCAACGCAGACCCTTTCAAGTAATACTGCATGGTACCCATCCCAAGGGTCCCAAATCTCCGGGTTCAAGGCCATCTTCCTACATCGAAAACAGGCATGAGAAACCCAGAAGATGGTACACCGTGTGATCGGGAAAGGTTTCTAAAACGAACCTCATTTCTCATCTCCTTTGCTCGGGTTCGCCATTCCAGCCGATTTACTAGCCATCTCCCTCCTTGGAGAATCAGCACCTTTAACTTCCTGTTCCGTACAGGTTGCAATTTGTCCTGAGGATGAAGGGGAAGAGGGGGAACCAATGAGAGACTAGCTCTAGGTGTTGGGACAGGCACAGGTCACTCTATTTTCCCATCAGGAAGAAGAATTAAGCACAAGCTCAGCCTGCCCCCCAGAACCAGAAGAGGGCCTGAAGCAATCCTGCGCTTTTGCGGCCAGCTCCCAAAAAAGCGAGTTGAAAAATGGAGCTCAGGGGCACTGCAATTCACAAACGTGCAGAGTTTTAAATGATACCTCTCGTCCACAAATATATTAAGGGAAGGCAACAAAGAGGCTTTGAAAGCAAGGCAGAATTGCAGGAAACAGATTTCAGGAGGTAGATTCGAATCGCCTTGAAAGCACATGAAAAGCGGCAAAACCTGGACAATGATGCCCTTGGCCAAAAAGGGCGTATGCGTTTTTTCCTGAATATATTCAGGAAAAAACGCATACGCCCTTTTTGGCCAACCAAGCAACCTGGAAAGGCAAATCAGCGCTCCAAAGAAGTCTCGCTTCCCAGCGGGCAAAAGGGCCATGCGGAAAAAAGTCTCCAAAGCAGAAATGCAGGACCGGCCATGGAGAAATGGGAGCCTAGCTACGCTGATGGGCGGGATGTAAATTGCCAACAGCCACTCTGGAGAAGTGTACGGTGTGTCCTGAAACATCTGAAAAACACAGCTTGGAGAGCATAGGGCACTTCCACTCATGGGCGTATAAATTGGGAAAACTAAAAATCAGCCAGACACAGGCACCCCAAAATTTAGGGCTGCTCTGTTGACAAGAACCCCCACTTCATTACAGCTTAAATATCCTAGGAAAGAGAAAAATGGATAAAGAAGTTGTGGTCCTCATGTACAATGGAATATCACTCAGCCATGAAATCAACGTCATAAGGCTAGTAGCAGCACGATGAGTGGATTTAGGTACGACGATTCTAAGTGAAATAAGTCACACAGAAAAAGACACTTATCGTAAGATATCACTTAGAGAGGGAATGTAAAAACCGCTACACTTGAACTGAATTACAAAACAGAACAGAGTCACCCGTTTAGAAAACACACTATGGCTGCTGAACGCGAAAGGTGAGGTGGGGTGATGCATAAAACAAGGGTTTCAAATTAGCTCCGATACCGTTCCATAAACCCAATATGTAAGAGACAAGACCTATTCCTTTTTCAGTGAACTGGACTCAACACCCCCTATTCACCGCACAAGAATATATCTGACTAGTAAGAATCTTCAAACCTATGTATTGATATCTCTCTGTAAGTGAGTCAAGGGGCTGTAAAGCGGCATAAACACAGCCGTGAAAAGCAGCTAAACCCCATTATAAAAATAAATTACTTTTCAAAACCCGTGAAACAAAGACATTGAAAGAGAGAGAAATTCTTACAAAATTCGTTCAGGGGCTGTGATGCAACCTGGATTGACCATATCTAGACCCACAGCTGATTGAGACATAAGGGTGGACACTCTTGGGGCTGAGAGGTTCGGTGAGGTTGGGTGAGGCAACGCAGACCCTTTCAAGTAATACTGCATGGTACCCATCCCAAGGGTCCCAAATCTCCGGGTTCAAGGCCATCTTCCTACATCGAAAACAGGCATGAGAAACCCAGAAGATGGTACACCGTGTGATCGGGAAAGGTTTCTAAAACGAACCTCATTTCTCATCTCCTTTGCTCGGGTTCGCCATTCCAGCCGATTTACTAGCCATCTCCCTCCTTGGAGAATCAGCACCTTTAACTTCCTGTTCCGTACAGGTTGCAATTTGTCCTGAGGATGAAGGGGAAGAGGGGGAACCAATGAGAGACTAGCTCTAGGTGTTGGGACAGGCACAGGTCACTCTATTTTCCCATCAGGAAGAAGAATTAAGCACAAGCTCAGCCTGCCCCCCAGAACCAGAAGAGGGCCTGAAGCAATCCTGCGCTTTTGCGGCCAGCTCCCAAAAAAGCGAGTTGAAAAATGGAGCTCAGGGGCACTGCAATTCACAAACGTGCAGAGTTTTAAATGATACCTCTCGTCCACAAATATATTAAGGGAAGGCAACAAAGAGGCTTTGAAAGCAAGGCAGAATTGCAGGAAACAGATTTCAGGAGGTAGATTCGAATCGCCTTGAAAGCACATGAAAAGCGGCAAAACCTGGACAATGATGCCCTTGGCCAAAAAGGGCGTATGCGTTTTTTCCTGAATATATTCAGGAAAAAACGCATACGCCCTTTTTGGCCAACCAAGCAACCTGGAAAGGCAAATCAGCGCTCCAAAGAAGTCTCGCTTCCCAGCGGGCAAAAGGGCCATGCGGAAAAAAGTCTCCAAAGCAGAAATGCAGGACCGGCCATGGAGAAATGGGAGCCTAGCTACGCTGATGGGCGGGATGTAAATTGCCAACAGCCACTCGGGAGAAGTGTACGGTGTGTCCTGAAACATCTAAAAAACACAGCTTGGAGAGCATAGGGCACTTCCACTCATGGGCGTATAAATTGGGAAAACTAAAAATCAGCCAGACACAGGCACCCCAAAGTTTAGGGCTGCTCTGTTGACAAGAACCCCCACTTCATTACACCTTAAATATCCTAGGAAAGAGAAAAATGGATAAAGAAGTTGTGGTCCTCAAGTACAATGGAATATCACTCAGCCATGAAATCAACGTCATAAGGCTAGTAGCAGCACGATGAGTGGATTTAGGTACGACGATTCTAAGTGAAATAAGTCACACAGAAAAAGACACTTATCCTAAGATATCACTTATAGAGGGAATGTAAAAACCGCTACACTTGAACTGAATTGCAAAACAGAACAGAGTCACACGTTTAGGAAACACACTATGGCTGCTGAACGGGAAAGGTGAGGTGGGGTGATGCATAAAACAAGGGTTTCAAATTAGCTCCGATACCGTTCCATAAACCCAATATGTAAGAGACAAGACCTATTCCTTTTTCAGTGAACTGGACTCAACACCCCCTATTCACCGCACAAGAATATATCTGACTAGTAAGAATCTTCAAACCTATGTATTGATATCTCTCTGTAAGTGAGTCAAGGGGGTGTAAAGCGGCATAAACACAGCCGAGAAAAGCAGCTAAACCCCATTACAAAAATAAATTACTTTTCAAAACCCGTGAAACAAAGACAGTGAAAGAGAGAGAAATTCTTACAAAATTCATTCAGGGGCTGTGATGCAACCTGGATTGACCATATCTAGACCCACAGCTGATTGAGACATAAGGGTGGACACTCTTGGGGCTGAGAGCTTCGGTGAGGTTGGGTGAGCCAACGCAGACCCTTTCAAGTAATACTGCATGGTACCCATCCCATGGGTCCCAAATCTCCAGGTTCAAGGCCATCTTCCTACATCGAAAACAGGCATGAGAAACCCAGAAGATGGTACACCGTGTGATCGGGAAAGGTTTCTAAAACGCACCTCATTTCTCATCTCCTTTGCTCGGGTTCACCATTCCAGCCGATTTACTAGCCATTTCCCTCCTTGGAGAATCAGCACCTTTAACCTCCTGTTCCGTACAGGTTGCAATTTGTCCTGAGGATGAACGGGAAGAGGGGGAACCAATGAGAAACTAGCTCTAGGTGTTGGGACAGGCACAGGTCACTCTATTTTCCCATCAGGAAGAAGAATTAAGCACAAGCTCAGCGTGCCCCCCAGAACCAGAAGAGGGCCTGAAGCAATCCTGCGCTTTTGCGGCCAGCTCCCAAAAAAGCGAGTTGAAAAATGGAGCTCAGGGGCACTGCAATTCACAAACCTGCAGAGTTTTAAATGATACCTCTCGTCCACAAATATATTAAGGGAAGGCAACGAAGAGGCTTTGAAAGCAAGGCAGAATTGCAGGAAACAGATTTCAGGAGGTGGATTCGAATCGCCTTGAAAGCACATGAAAAGCGGCAAAACCTGGACAATGATGCCCTTGGACAAAAAGGGCGTATGCGTTTTTTCCTGAATATATTCAGGAAAAAACGCATACGCCCTTTTTGGCCAACCAAGCAACCTGGAAAGGCCAATCAGCGCTCCAAAGAAGTCTGGCTTCCCAGCGGGCAAAAGGGCCATGCGGAAAAAAGTGTCCAAAGCAGAAATGCAGGCCCGGCCATGGAGAAATGGGAGCCTTGCTACGCTGATGGGGGGGATGTAAATTGCCAACAGCCACTGGGGAGAAGTGTACGGTGTGTCCTGAAACATCTAAAAAACACAGCTTGGAGAGCATAGGGCACTTCCACTCATGGGCGTATAAATTGGGAAAACTAAAAATCAGCCAGACACAGGCACCCCAAAGTTTAGGGCTGCTCTGTTGACAAGAACCCCCACTTCATTACACCTTAAATATCCTAGGAAAGAGAAAAATGGATAAAGAAGTTGTGGTCCTCATGTACAATGGAATATCACTCAGCCATGAAATCAACGTCATAAGGCTAGTAGCAACACGATGAGTGGATTTAGGTACGACGATTCTAAGTGAAATAAGTCACACAGAAAAAGACACTTATCCTAAGATATCACTTAGAGAGAGAATGTAAAAACCGCTACACTTGAACTGAATTACAAAACAGAACAGAGTCACACGTTTAGAAAACACACTATGGCTGCTGAATGGGAAAGGTGAGGTGGGGTGATGCATAAAACAAGGGTTTCAAATTAGCTCCGATACCGTTCCATAAACCCAATATGTAAGAGACAAGACCTATTCCTTTTTCAGTGAACTGGACTCAACACCCCCTATTCACCGCACAAGAATATATCTGACTAGTAAGAATCTTCAAACCTATGTATTGATATCTCTCTGTAAGTGAGTCAAGGGGGTGTAAAGCGGCATAAACACAGCCGTGAAAAGCAGCTAAACCCCATTATAAAAATAAATTACTTTTCAAAACCCGTGAAACAAAGACAGTGAAAGAGAGAGAAATTCTTACAAAATTCGTTCAGGGGCTGTGATGCAACCTGGATTGACCATATCTAGACCCACAGCTGATTGAGACATAAGGGTGGACACTCTTGGGGCTGAGAGGTACGGTGAGGTTGGGTGAGCCAACGCAGACCCTTTCAAGTAATACTGCATGGTACCCATCCCACGGGTCCCAAATCTCCAGGTTCAAGGCCATCTTCCTACATCGAAAACAGGCATGAGAAACCCAGAAGATGGTACACCGTGTGATCGGGAAAGGTTTCTAAAACGCACCTCATTTCTCATCTCCTTTGCTCGGGTTCGCCATTCCAGCCGATTTACTAGCCATCTCCCTCCTTGGAGAATCAGCACCTTTAACCTCCTGTTCCGTACAGGTTGCAATTTGTCCTGAGGATGAACGGGAAGAGGGGGAACCAATGAGAGACTAGCTCTAGGTGTTGGGACAGGCACAGGTCACTCTATTTTCCCATCAGGAAGAAGAATTATGCACAAGCTCAGCCTGCCCCACAGAACCAGAAGAGGGCCTGAAGCAATCTTGCGCTTTTGCGGCCAGCTCCCAAAAAAGCGAGTTGAAAAATGGAGCTCAGGGGCACTGCAATTCACAAACGTGCAGAGTTTTAAATGATACCTCTCGTCCACAAATATATTAAGGGAAGGCAACGAAGAGGCTTTGAAAGCAAGGCAGAATTGCAGGAAACAGATTTCAGGAGGTAGATTCGAATCGCCTTGAAAGCACATGAAAAGCGGCAAAACCTGGACAATGATGCCCTTGGCCAAAAAGGGCGTATGCGTTTTTTCCTGAATATATTCAGGAAAAAACGCATACGCCCTTTTTGGCCAACCAAGCAACCTGGAAAGGCAAATCAGCGCTCCAAAGAAGTCTCGCTTCCCAGCGGGCAAAAGGGCCATGCGGAAAAAAGTGTCCAAACCAGAAATGCAGGACCGGCCATGGAGAAATGGGAGCCTTGCTACGCTGATGGGCGGGATGTAAATTGCCAACAGCCACTCTGGAGAAGTGTACGCTGTGTCCTGAAACATCTGAAAAACACAGCTTGGAGAGCATAGGGCACTTCCACTCATGGGCGTATAAATTGGGAAAACTAAAAATCAGCCAGACATAGGCACCCCAAAATTTAGGGCTGCTCTGTTGACAAGAACCCCCACTTCATTACACCTTAAATATCCTAGGAAAGAGAAAAATGGATAAAGAAGTTGTGGTCCTCATGTACAATGGAATATCACTCAGCCATGAAATCAACGTCATAAGGCTAGTAGCAGCACGATGAGTGGATTTAGGTACGACGATTCTAAGTGAAATAAGTCACACAGAAAAAGACACTTATCGTAAGATATCACTTAGAGAGGGAATGTAAAAACCGCTACACTTGAACTGAATTACAAAACAGAACAGAGTCACACGTTTAGAAAACACACTATGGCTGCTGAACGGGAAAGGTGAGGTGGGGTGATGCATAAAACAAGGGTTTCAAATTAGCTCCGATACCGTTCCATAAACCCAATATGTAAGAGACAAGACCTATTCCTTTTTCAGTGAACTGGACTCAACACCCCCTATTCACCGCACAAGAATATATCTGACTAGTAAGAATCTTCAAACCTATGTATTAATATCTCTCTGTAAGTGAGTCAAGGGGGTGTAAAGCGGCATAAACACAGCCGTGAAAAGCAGCTAAACCCCATTATAAAAATAAATTACTTTTCAAAACCCGTGAAACAAAGACATTGAAAGAGAGAGAAATTCTTACAAAATTCGTTCAGGGGCTGTGATGCAACCTGGATTGACCATATCTAGACCCACAGCTGATTGAGACATAAGGGTGGACACTCTTGGGGCTGAGAGGTTCGGTGAGGTTGGGTGAGGCAACGCAGACCCTTTCAAGTAATACTGCATGGTACCCATCCCATGGGTCCCAAATCTCCGGGTTCAAGGCCATCTTCCTACATCGAAAACAGGCATGAGAAACCCAGAAGATGGTACACCGTGTGATCGGGAAAGGTTTCTAAAACGCACCTCATTTCTCATCTCCTTTGCTCGGTTTTGCCATTCCAGCCGATTTACTAGCCATCTCCCTCCTTGGAGAATCAGCACCTTTAACCTCCTGTTCCGTACAGGTTGCAATTTGTCCTGAGGATGAAGGGGAAGAGGGGGAACCAATGAGAGACTAGCTCTAGGTGTTGGGACAGGCACAGGTCACTCTATTTTCCCATCAGGAAGAAGAATTAAGCACAAGCTCAGCCTGCCCCCCAGAAC
The DNA here is from genome assembly GCF_949987535.1 of Balaenoptera acutorostrata. Lineage (NCBI taxonomy): Eukaryota > Metazoa > Chordata > Mammalia > Artiodactyla > Balaenopteridae > Balaenoptera > Balaenoptera acutorostrata. The sequence continues at coordinate 819,661 of NW_026645612.1, forward strand.
CAGAAGAGGGCCTGAAGCAATCCTGCGCTTTTGCGGCCAGCTCCCAAAAAAGCGAGTTGAAAAATGGAGCTCAGGGGCACTGCAATTCACAAACCTGCTGAGTTTTAAATGATACCTCTCGTCCACAAATATATTAAGGGAAGGCAACGAAGAGGCTTTGAAAGCAAGGCAGAATTGCAGGAAACAGATTTCAGGAGGTAGATTCGAATCGCCTTGAAAGCACATGAAAAGCGGCAAAACCTGGACAATGATGCCCTTGGCCAAAAAGGGCGTATGCGTTTTTTCCTGAATATATTCAGGAAAAAACGCATACGCCCTTTTTGGCCAACCAAGCAACCTGGAAAGGCAAATCAGCGCTCCAAAGAAGTCTCGCTTCCCAGCGGGCAAAAGGGCCATGCGGAAAAAAGTCTCCAAAGCAGAAATGCAGGACCGGCCATGGAGAAATGGGAGCCTTGCTACGCTGATGGGCGGGATGTAAATTGCCAACAGCCACTCGGGAGAAGTGTACGGTGTGTCCTGAAACATCTAAAAAACACAGCTTGGAGAGCATAGGGCACTTCCACTCATGGGCGTATAAATTGGGAAAACTAAAAATCAGCCAGACACAGGCACCCCAAAGTTTAGGGCTGCTCTGTTGACAAGAACCCCCACTTCATTACACCTTAAATATCCTAGGAAAGAGAAAAATGGATAAAGAAGTTGTGGTCCTCATGTACAATGGAATATCACTCAGCCATGAAATCAACGTCATAAGGCTAGTAGCAACACGATGAGTGGATTTAGGTACGACGATTCTAAGTGAAATAAGTCACACAGAAAAAGACACTTATCGTAAGATATCACTTATAGAGGGAATGTAAAAACCGCTACACTTGAACTGAATTGCAAAACAGAACAGAGTCACACGTTTAGGAAACACACTATGGCTGCTGAACGGGAAAGGTGAGGTGGGGTGATGCATAAAACAAGGGTTTCAAATTAGCTCCGATACTGTTCCATAAACCCAATATGTAAGAGACAAGACCTATTCCTTTTTCAGTGAACTGGACTCAACACCCCCTATTCACCGCACAAGAATATATCTGACTAGTAAGAATCTTCAAACCTATGTATTGATATCTTTCTGTAAGTGAGTCAAGGGGGTGTAAAGCGGCATAAACACAGCCGTGAAAAGCAGCTAAACCCCATTATAAAAATAAATTACTTTTAAAAACCAGTGAAACAAAGACAGTGAAAGAGAGAGAAATTCTTCCAAAATTCGTTCAGGGGCTGTGATGCAACCTGGATTGACCATATCTAGACCCACAGCTGATTGAGACATAAGGGTGGACACTCTTGGGGCTGAGAGGTTCGGTGAGGTTGGGTGAGGCAACGCAGACCCTTTCAAGTAATACTGCATGGTACCCATCCCATGGGTCCCAAATCTCCGGGTTCAAGGCTATCTTCCTACATCTAAAACAGGCATGAGAAACCCAGAAGATGGTACACCGTGTGATCGGGAAAGGTTTCTAAAACACACCTCATTTTTCATCTCCTTTGCTCGGGTTCGCCATTCCAGCCGATTTAATAGCCATCTCCCTCCTTGGAGAATCAGCACCTTTAACCTCCTGTTCCGTACAGGTTGCAATTTGTCCTGAGGATGAACGGGAAGAGGGGGAACCAATGAGAGACTAGCTCTAGGTGTTGGGACAGGCACAGGTCACTCTATTTTCCCATCAGGAAGAAGAATTAAGCACAAGCTCAGCCTGCCCCCCAGAACCAGAAGAGGGCCTGAAGCAATCCTGTGCTTTTGCGGCCAGCTCCCAAAAAAGCGAGTTGAAAAATGGAGCTCAGGGGCACTGCAATTCACAAACCTGCAGAGTTTTAAATGATACCTCTCGTCCACAAATATATTAAGGGAAGGCAACGAAGAGGCTTTGAAAGCAAGGCAGAATTGCAGGAAACAGATTTCAGGAGGTAGATTCGAATCGCCTTGAAAGCACATGAAAAGCGGCAAAACCTGGACAATGATGCCCTTGGCCAAAAAGGGCGTATGCGTTTTTTCCTGAATATATTCAGGAAAAAACGCATACGCCCTTTTTGGCCAACCAAGCAACCTGGAAAGGCCAATCAGCGCTCCAAAGAAGTCTGGCTTCCCAGCGGGCAAAAGGGCCATGCGGAAAAAAGTGTCCAAAGCAGAAATGCAGGACCGGCCATGGAGAAATGGGAGCCTTGCTACGCTGATGGGCGGGATGTAAATTGCAAACAGCCACTCGGGAGAAGTGTACGGTGTGTCCTGAAACATCTAAAAAACACAGCTTGGAGAGCATAGGGCACTTCCACTCATGGGCGTATAAATTGGGAAAACTAAAAATCAGCCAGACACAGGCACCCCAAAGTTTAGGGCTGCTCTGTTGACAAGAACCCCCACTTCATTACACCTTAAATATCCTAGGAAAGAGAAAAATGGATAAAGAAGTTGTGGTCCTCAAGTACAATGGAATATCACTCAGCCATGAAATCAACGTCATAAGGCTAGTAGCAGCACGATGAGTGGATTTAGGTACGACGATTGTAAGTGAAATAAGTCACACAGAAAAAGACACTTATCCTAAGATATCACTTCTAGAGGGAATGTAAAAACCGCTACACTTGAACTGAATTGCAAAACAGAACAGAGTCACACGTTTAGGAAACACACTATGGCTGCTGAACGGGAAAGGTGAGGTGGGGTGATGCATAAAACAAGGGTTTCAAATTAGCTCCGATACCGTTCCATAAACCCAATATGTAAGAGACAAGACCTATTCCTTTTTCAGTGAACTGGACTCAACACCCCCTATTCACCGAACAAGAATATATCTGACTAGTAAGAATCTTCAAACCTATGTATTGATATCTCTCTGTAAGTGAGTCAAGGGGGTGTAAAGCGGCATAAACACAGCCGTGAAAAGCAGCTAAACCCCATTACAAAAATAAATTACTTTTCAAAACCCGTGAAACAAAGACAGTGAAAGAGAGAGAAATTCTTACAAAATTCATTCAGGGGCTGTGATGCAACCTGGATTGACCATATCTAGACCCACAGCTGATTGAGACATAAGGGTGGACACTCTTGGGGCTGAGAGGTTCGGTGAGGTTGGGTGAGCCAACGCAGACCCTTTCAAGTAATACTGCATGGTACCCATCCCATGGGTCCCAAATCTCCAGGTTCAAGGCCATCTTCCTACATCGAAAACAGGCATGAGAAACCCAGAAGATGGTACACCGTGTGATCGGGAAAGGTTTCTAAAACGCACCTCATTTCTCATCTCCTTTGCTCGGGTTCACCATTCCAGCCGATTTACTAGCCATTTCCCTCCTTGGAGAATCAGCACCTTTAACCTCCTGTTCCGTACAGGTTGCAATTTGTCCTGAGGATGAACGGGAAGAGGGGGAACCAATGAGAAACTAGCTCTAGGTGTTGGGACAGGCACAGGTCACTCTATTTTCCCATCAGGAAGAAGAATTAAGCACAAGCTCAGCGTGCCCCCCAGAACCAGAAGAGGGCCTGAAGCAATCCTGCGCTTTTGCGGCCAGCTCCCAAAAAAGCGAGTTGAAAAATGGAGCTCAGGGGCACTGCAATTCACAAACCTGCAGAGTTTTAAATGATACCTCTCGTCCACAAATATATTAAGGGAAGGCAACGAAGAGGCTTTGAAAGCAAGGCAGAATTGCAGGAAACAGATTTCAGGAGGTGGATTCGAATCGCCTTGAAAGCACATGAAAAGCGGCAAAACCTGGACAATGATGCCCTTGGACAAAAAGGGCGTATGCGTTTTTTCCTGAATATATTCAGGAAAAAACGCATACGCCCTTTTTGGCCAACCAAGCAACCTGGAAAGGCCAATCAGCGCTCCAAAGAAGTCTGGCTTCCCAGCGGGCAAAAGGGCCATGCGGAAAAAAGTGTCCAAAGCAGAAATGCAGGCCCGGCCATGGAGAAATGGGAGCCTTGCTACGCTGATGGGGGGGATGTAAATTGCCAACAGCCACTGGGGTGAAGTGTATGTTGTGTCCTGAAACATCTAAAAAACACAGCTTGGAGAGCATAGGGCACTTCCACTCATGGGCGTATAAATTGGGAAAACTAAAAATCAGCCAGACACAGGCACCCCAAAGTTTAGGGCTGCTCTGTTGACAAGAACCCCCACTTCATTACACCTTAAATATCCTAGGAAAGAGAAAAGTGGATAAAGAAGTTGTGGTCCTCATGCACAATGGAATATCACTCAGCCATGAAATTATCGTCATAAGGCTAGTAGCAGCACGATGAGTGGATTTAGGTACGACGATTGTAAGTGAAATAAGTCACACAGAAAAAGACACTTATCCTAAGATATCACTTAGAGAGAGAATGTAAAAACCGCTACACTTGAACTGAATTACAAAACAGAACAGAGTCACACGTTTAGAAAACACACTATGGCTGCTGAACGGGAAAGGTGAGGTGGGGTGATGCATAAAACAAGGGTTTCAAATTAGCTCCGATACCGTTCCATAAACCCAATATGTAAGAGACAAGACCTATTCCTTTTTCAGTGAACTGGACTCAACACCCCCTATTCACCGCACAAGAATATATCTGACTAGTAAGAATCTTCAAACCTATGTATTGATATCTCTCTGTAAGTGAGTCAAGGGGGTGTAAAGCGGCATAAACACAGCCGTGAAAAGCAGCTAAACCCCATTATAAAAATAAATTACTTTTCAAAACCCGTGAAACAAAGACAGTGAAAGAGAGAGAAATTCTTACAAAATTCGTTCAGGGGCTGTGATGCAACCTGGATTGACCATATCTAGACCCACAGCTGATTGAGACATAAGGGTGGACACTCTTGGGGCTGAGAGGTACGGTGAGGTTGGGTGAGCCAACGCAGACCCTTTCAAGTAATACTGCATGGTACCCATCCCACGGGTCCCAAATCTCCAGGTTCAAGGCCATCTTCCTACATCGAAAACAGGCATGAGAAACCCAGAAGATGGTACACCGTGTGATCGGGAAAGGTTTCTAAAACGCACCTCATTTCTCATCTCCTTTGCTCGGGTTCGCCATTCCAGCCGACTTACTAGCCATCTCCCTCCTTGGAGAATCAGCACCTTTAACCTCCTGTTCCGTACAGGTTGCAATTTGTCCTGAGGATGAACGGGAAGAGGGGGAACCAATGAGAGACTAGCTCTAGGGGTTGGGACAGGCACAGGTCACTCTATTTTCCCATCAGGAAGAAGAATTAAGCACAAGCTCAGCCTGCCCCCCAGAACCAGAAGAGGGCCTGAAGCAATCCTGTGCTTTTGCGGCCAGCTCCCAAAAAAGCGAGTTGAAAAATGGAGCTCAGGGGCACTGCAATTCACAAACCTGCAGAGTTTTAAATGATACCTCTCGTCCACAAATATATTAAGGGAAGGCAACGAAGAGGCTTTGAAAGCAAGGCAGAATTGCAGGAAACAGATTTCAGGAGGTAGATTCGAATCGCCTTGAAAGCACATGAAAAGCGGCAAAACCTGGACAATGATGCCCTTGGCCAAAAAGGGCGTATGCGTTTTTTCCTGAATATATTCAGGGAAAAACGCATACGCCCTTTTTGGCCAACCAAGCAACCTGGAAAGGCAAATCAGCGCTCCAAAGAAGTCTCGCTGCCCAGCGGGCAAAAGGGCCATGCGGAAAAAAGTGTCCAAACCAGAAATGCAGGACAGGCCATGGAGAAATGGGAGCCTTGCTACGCTGATGGGCGGGATGTAAATTGCCAACAGCCACTCTGGAGAAGTGTACGGTGTGTCCTGAAACATCTGAAAAACACAGCTTGGAGAGCATAGGGCACTTCCACTCATGGGCGTATAAATTGGGAAAACTAAAAATCAGCAAGACACAGGCACCCCAAAGTTTAGGACTGCTCTGTTGACAAGAACCCCCACTTCATTACACCTTAAATATACTAGGAAAGAGAAAAATGGATAAAGAAGTTGTGGTCCTCATGTACAATGGAATACCACTCAGCCATGAAATCAACGTCATAAGGCTAGTAGCAGCACGATGAGTGGATTTAGGTACGACGATTCTAAGTGAAATAAGTCACACAGAAAAAGACACTTATCATAAGATATCACTTAGAGAGGGAATGTAAAAACCGCTACACTTGAACTGAATTACAAAACAGAACAGAGTCACACGTTTAGAAAACACACTATGGCTGCTGAAAGGGAAAGGTGAGGTGGGGTGATGCATAAAACAAGGGTTTCAAATTAGCTCCGATACCGTTCCATAAACCCAATATGTAAGAGACAAGACCTATTCCTTTTTCAGTGAACTGGACTCAACACCCCCTATTCACCGCACAAGAATATATCTGACTAGTAAGAATCTTCAAACCTATGTATTGATATCTCTCTGTAAGTGAGTCAAGGGGGTGTAAAGCGGCATAAACACAGCCGTGAAAAGCAGCTAAACCCCATTATAAAAATAAATTACTTTTCAAAACCCGTGAAACAAAGACAGTGAAAGAGAGAGAAATTCTTACAAAATTCGTTCAGGGGCTGTGATGCAACCTGGATTGACCATATCTAGACCCACAGCTGATTGAGACATAAGGGTGGACACTCTTGGGGCTGAGAGGTACGGTGAGGTTGGCTGAGCCAACGCAGACCCTTTCAAGTAATACTGCATGGTACCCATCCCACGGTTCCCAAATCTCCAGGTTCAAGGCCATCTTCCTACATCGAAAACAGGCATGAGAAACCCAGAAGATGGTACACCGTGTGATCGGGAAAGGTTTCTAAAACGCACCTCATTTCTCATCTCCTTTGCTCGGGTTCGCCATTCCAGCCGACTTACTAGCCATCTCCCTCCTTGGAGAATCAGCACCTTTAACCTCCTGTTCCGTACAGGTTGCAATTTGTCCTGAGGATGAACGGGAAGAGGGGGAACCAATGAGAGACTAGCTCTAGGTGTTGGGACAGGCACAGGTCACTCTATTTTCCCATCAGGAAGAAGAATTAAGCACAAGCTCAGCCTGCCCCCCAGAACCAGAAGAGGGCCTGAAGCAATCCTGTGCTTTTGCGGCCAGCTCCCAAAAAAGCGAGTTGAAAAATGGAGCTCAGGGGCACTGCAATTCACAAACCTGCAGAGTTTTAAATGATACCTCTCGTCCACAAATATATTAAGGGAAGGCAACGAAGAGGCTTTGAAAGCAAGGCAGAATTGCAGGAAACAGATTTCAGGAGGTAGATTCGAATCGCCTTGAAAGCACATGAAAAGCGGCAAAACCTGGACAATGATGCCCTTGGCCAAAAAGGGCGTATGCGTTTTTTCCTGAATATATTCAGGAAAAAACGCATACGCCCTTTTTGGCCAACCAAGCAACCTGGAAAGGCAAATCAGCGCTCCAAAGAAGTCTCGCTGCCCAGCGGGCAAAAGGGCCATGTGGAAAAAAGTGTCCAAACCAGAAATGCAGGACCGGCCATGGAGAAATGGGAGCCTTGCTACGCTGATGGGCGGGATGTAAATTGCCAACAGCCACTCTGGAGAAGTGTACGGTGTGTCCTGAAACATCTGAAAAACACAGCTTGGAGAGCATAGGGCACTTCCACTCATGGGCGTATAAATTGGGAAAACTAAAAATCAGCAAGACACAGGCACCCCAAAGTTTAGGACTGCTCTGTTGACAAGAACCCCCACTTCATTACACCTTAAATATACTAGGAAAGAGAAAAATGGATAAAGAAGTTGTGGTCCTCATGTACAATGGAATACCACTCAGCCATGAAATCAACGTCATAAGGCTAGTAGCAGCACGATGAGTGGATTTAGGTACGACGATTCTAAGTGAAATAAGTCACACAGAAAAATACACTTATCTTAAGATATCACTTAGAGAGGGAATGTAAAAACCGCTACACTTGAACTGAATTACAAAACAGAACAGAGTCACACGTTTAGAAAACACACTATGGCTGCTGAACGGGAAAGGTGAGGTGGGGTGATGCATAAAACAAGGGTTTCAAATTAGCTCAGATACCGTTCCATAAACCCAATATGTAAGAGACAAGACCTATTCCTTTTTCAGTGACCTGGACTCAACACCCCCTATTCACCGCACAAGAATATATCTGACTAGTAAGAATCTTCAAACCTATGTATTGATATCTCTCTGTAAGTGAGTCAAGGGGGTGTAAAGCGACATAAACACAGCCGCGAAAAGCAGCTAAACCCCATTACAAAAATAAATTACTTTTCAAAACCCGTGAAACAAACACAGTGAAAGAGAGAGAAATTCTTACAAAATTCGTTCAGGGGCTGTGATGCAACCTGGATTGACCATATCTAGACCCACAGCTGATTGAGACATAAGGGTGGACACTCTTGGGGCTGAGAGGTACGGTGAGGTTGGGTGAGCCAACGCAGACCCTTTCAAGTAATACTGCATGGTACCCATCCCATGGGTCCCAAATCTCCAGGTTCAAGGCCATCTTCCTACATCGAAAACAGGCATGAGAAACCCAGAAGATGGTACACCGTGTGATCGGGAAAGGTTTCTAAAACGCACCTCATTTCTCATCTCCTTTGCTCGGGTTCGCCATTCCAGCCGATTTACTAGCCATCTCCCTCCTTGGAGAATCAGCACCTTTAACCTCCTGTTCCGTACAGGTTGCAATTTGTCCTGAGGATGAACGGGAAGAGGGGGAACCAATGAGAGACTAGCTCTAGGTGTTGGGACAGGCACAGGTCACTCTATTTTCCTATCAGGAAGAAGAATTAAGCACAAGCTCAGCCTGCCCCCCAGAACCAGAAGAGGGCCTGAAGCAATCCTGCGCTTTTGCGGCCAGCTCCCAAAAAAGCCAGTTGAAAAATGGAGCTCAGGGGCACTGCAATTCACAAACCTGCAGAGTTTTAAATGATACCTCTCGTCCACAAATATATTAAGGGAAGGCAACGAAGAGGCTTTGAAAGCAAGGCAGAATTGCAGGAAACAGATTTCAGGAGGTAGATTCGAATCGCCTTGAAAGCACATGAAAAGCAGCAAAACCTGGACAATGATGCCCTTGGCCAAAAAGGGCGTATGCGTTTTTTCCTGAATATATTCAGGAAAAAACGCATACGCCCTTTTTGGACAACCAAGCAACCTGGAAAGGCAAATCAGCGCTCCAAAGAAGTCTCGCTTCCCAGCGGGCAAAAGGGCCATGCGGAAAAAAGTGTCCAAACCAGAAATGCAGGACCGGTCATGGAGAAATGGGAGCCTTGCTACGCTGATGGGCGGGATGTAAATTGCCAACAGCCACTCTGAAGAAGTATACGGTGTGTCCTGAAACATCTACAAAACACAGCTTGGAGAGCATAGGGCACTTCCACTCATGGGCGTATAAATTGGGAAAACTAAAAATCAGCAAGACACAGGCACCCCAAAGTTTAGGGCTGCTCTGTTGACAAGAACCCCCACTTCATTACACCTTAAATATCCTAGGAAAGAGAAAAATGGATAAAGAAGTTGTGGTCCTCATGTACAATGGAATATCACTCAGCCATGAAATCAACGTCATAAGGCTAGTAGCAGCACGATGAGTGGATTTAGGTACGACGATTCTAAGTGAAATAAGTCACACAGAAAAAGACATTTATCCTAAGATATCACTTATAGAGGGAATGTAAAAACCGCTACACTTGAACTGAATTGCAAAACAGAACAGAGTCACACGTTTAGGAAACACACTATGGCTGCTGAACGGGAAAGGTGAGGTGGGGTGATGCATAAAACAAGGGTTTCAAATTAGCTCCGATACCGTTCCATAAACCCAATATGTAAGAGACAAGACCTATTCCTTTTTCAGTGAACTGGACTCAACACCCCCTATTCACCGCACAAGAATATATCTGACTAGTAAGAATCTTCAAACCTATGTATTGATATCTCTCTGTGAGTGAGTCAAGAGGGTGTAAAGCGGCATAAACACAGCCGTGAAAAGCAGCTAAACCCCATTATAAAAATAAATTACTTTTCAAAACCCGTGAAACAAAGACAGTGAAAGAGAGAGAAATTCTTACAAAATTCGTTCAGGGGCTGTGATGCAACCTGGATTGACCATACCTAGACCCACAGCTGATTGAGACATAAGGGTGGACACTCTTGGGGCTGAGAGGTACGGTGAGGTTGGGTGAGCCAACGCAGAACCTTTCAAGTAATACTGCATGGTACCCATCCCACGGGTCCCAAATCTCCAGGTTCAAGGCCATCTTCCTACATCGAAAACAGGCATGAGAAACCCAGAAGATGGTACACCGTGTGATCGGGAAAGGTTTCTAAAACGCACCTCATTTCTCATCTCCTTTGCTCGGTTTTGCCATTCCAGCCGATTTACTAGCCATCTCCCTCCTTGGAGAATCAGCACTTTAACCTCCTGTTCCGTACAGGTTGCAATTTGTCCTGAGGATGAACGGGAAGAGGGGGAACCAATGAGAGACTAGCTCTAGGTGTTGGGACAGGCACAGGTCACTCTATTTTCCCATCAGGAAGAAGAATTAAGCACAAGCTCAGCCTGCCCCCCAGAACCAGAAGAGGGCCTGAAGCAATCCTGCGCTTTTGCGGCCAGCTCCCAAAAAAGCGAGTTGAAAAATGGAGCTCAGGGGCACTGCAATTCACAAACCTGCAGAGTTTTAAATGATACCTCTCGTCCACAAATATATTAAGGGAAGGCAACGAAGAGGCTTTGAAAGCAAGGCAGAATTGCAGGAAACAGATTTCAGGAGGTAGATTCGAATCGCCTTGAAAGCACATGAAAAGCGGCAAAACCTGGACAATGATGCCCTTGGCCAAAAAGGGCGTATGCGTTTTTTCCTGAATATATTCAGGAAAAAACGCATACGCCCTTTTTGGCCAACCAAGCAACCTGGAAAGGCAAATCAGCGCTCCAAAGAAGTCTCGCTGCCCAGCGGGCAAAAGGGCCATGTGGAAAAAAGTGTCCAAACCAGAAATGCAGGACCGGCCATGGAGAAATGGGAGCCTTGCTACGCTGATGGGCGGGATGTAAATTGCCAACAGCCACTCTGGAGAAGTGTACGGTGTGTCCTGAAACATCTGAAAAACACAGCTTGGAGAGCATAGGGCACTTCCACTCATGGGCGTATAAATTGGGAAAACTAAAAATCAGCAAGACACAGGCACCCCAAAGTTTAGGACTGCTCTGTTGACAAGAACCCCCACTTCATTACACCTTAAATATACTAGGAAAGAGAAAAATGGATAAAGAAGTTGTGGTCCTCATGTACAATGGAATACCACTCAGCCATGAAATCAACGTCATAAGGCTAGTAGCAGCACGATGAGTGGATTTAGGTACGACGATTCTAAGTGAAATAAGTCACACAGAAAAATACACTTATCTTAAGATATCACTTAGAGAGGGAATGTAAAAACCGCTACACTTGAACTGAATTACAAAACAGAACAGAGTCACACGTTTAGAAAACACACTATGGCTGCTGAACGGGAAAGGTGAGGTGGGGGTGATGCATAAAACAAGGGTTTCAAATTAGCTCAGATACCGTTCCATAAACCCAATATGTAAGAGACAAGACCTATTCCTTTTTCAGTGACCTGGACTCAACACCCCCTATTCACCGCACAAGAATATATCTGACTAGTAAGAATCTTCAAACCTATGTATTGATATCTCTCTGTAAGTGAGTCAAGGGGGTGTAAAGCGACATAAACACAGCCGCGAAAAGCAGCTAAACCCCATTACAAAAATAAATTACTTTTCAAAACCCGTGAAACAAACACAGTGAAAGAGAGAGAAATTCTTACAAAATTCGTTCAGGGGCTGTGATGCAACCTGGATTGACCATATCTAGACCCACAGCTGATTGAGACATAAGGGTGGACACTCTTGGGGCTGAGAGGTACGGTGAGGTTGGGTGAGCCAACGCAGACCCTTTCAAGTAATACTGCATGGTACCCATCCCATGGGTCCCAAATCTCCAGGTTCAAGGCCATCTTCCTACATCGAAAACAGGCATGAGAAACCCAGAAGATGGTACACCGTGTGATCGGGAAAGGTTTCTAAAACGCACCTCATTTCTCATCTCCTTTGCTCGGGTTCGCCATTCCAGCCGATTTACTAGCCATCTCCCTCCTTGGAGAATCAGCACCTTTAACCTCCTGTTCCGTACAGGTTGCAATTTGTCCTGAGGATGAACGGGAAGAGGGGGGAACCAATGAGAGACTAGCTCTAGGTGTTGGGACAGGCACAGGTCACTCTATTTTCCTATCAGGAAGAAGAATTAAGCACAAGCTCAGCCTGCCCCCCAGAACCAGAAGAGGGCCTGAAGCAATCCTGCGCTTTTGCGGCCAGCTCCCAAAAAAGCCAGTTGAAAAATGGAGCTCAGGGGCACTGCAATTCACAAACCTGCAGAGTTTTAAATGATACCTCTCGTCCACAAATATATTAAGGGAAGGCAACGAAGAGGCTTTGAAAGCAAGGCAGAATTGCAGGAAACAGATTTCAGGAGGTAGATTCGAATCGCCTTGAAAGCACATGAAAAGCAGCAAAACCTGGACAATGATGCCCTTGGCCAAAAAGGGCGTATGCGTTTTTTCCTGAATATATTCAGGAAAAAACGCATACGCCCTTTTTGGACAACCAAGCAACCTGGAAAGGCAAATCAGCGCTCCAAAGAAGTCTCGCTTCCCAGCGGGCAAAAGGGCCATGCGGAAAAAAGTGTCCAAACCAGAAATGCAGGACCGGATGGAGAAATGGGAGCCTTGCTACGCTGATGGGCGGGATGTAAATTGCCAACAGCCACTCTGAAGAAGTATACGGTGTGTCCTGAAACATCTACAAAACACAGCTTGGAGAGCATAGGGCACTTCCACTCATGGGCGTATAAATTGGGAAAACTAAAAATCAGCAAGACACAGGCACCCCAAAGTTTAGGGCTGCTCTGTTGACAAGAACCCCCACTTCATTACACCTTAAATATCCTAGGAAAGAGAAAAATGGATAAAGAAGTTGTGGTCCTCATGTACAATGGAATATCACTCAGCCATGAAATCAACGTCATAAGGCTAGTAGCAGCACGATGAGTGGATTTAGGTACGACGATTCTAAGTGAAATAAGTCACACAGAAAAAGACATTTATCCTAAGATATCACTTATAGAGGGAATGTAAAAACCGCTACACTTGAACTGAATTGCAAAACAGAACAGAGTCACACGTTTAGGAAACACACTATGGCTGCTGAACGGGAAAGGTGAGGTGGGGTGATGCATAAAACAAGGGTTTCAAATTAGCTCCGATACCGTTCCATAAACCCAATATGTAAGAGACAAGACCTATTCCTTTTTCAGTGAACTGGACTCAACACCCCCTATTCACCGCACAAGAATATATCTGACTAGTAAGAATCTTCAAACCTATGTATTGATATCTCTCTGTGAGTGAGTCAAGAGGGTGTAAAGCGGCATAAACACAGCCGTGAAAAGCAGCTAAACCCCATTATAAAAATAAATTACTTTTCAAAACCCGTGAAACAAAGACAGTGAAAGAGAGAGAAATTCTTACAAAATTCGTTCAGGGGCTGTGATGCAACCTGGATTGACCATACCTAGACCCACAGCTGATTGAGACATAAGGGTGGACACTCTTGGGGCTGAGAGGTACGGTGAGGTTGGGTGAGCCAACGCAGAACCTTTCAAGTAATACTGCATGGTACCCATCCCACGGGTCCCAAATCTCCAGGTTCAAGGCCATCTTCCTACATCGAAAACAGGCATGAGAAACCCAGAAGATGGTACACCGTGTGATCGGGAAAGGTTTCTAAAACGCACCTCATTTCTCATCTCCTTTGCTCGGTTTTGCCATTCCAGCCGATTTACTAGCCATCTCCCTCCTTGGAGAATCAGCACCTTTAACCTCCTGTTCCGTACAGGTTGCAATTTGTCCTGAGGATGAACGGGAAGAGGGGGAACCAATGAGAGACTAGCTCTAGGTGTTGGGACAGGCACAGGTCACTCTATTTTCCCATCAGGAAGAAGAATTAAGCACAAGCTCAGCCTGCCCCCCAGAACCAGAAGAGGGCCTGAAGCAATCCTGCGCTTTTGCGGCCAGCTCCCAAAAAAGCGAGTTGAAAAATGGAGCTCAGGGGCACTGCAATTCACAAACCTGCAGAGTTTTAAATGATACCTCTCGTCCACAAATATATTAAGGGAAGGCAACGAAGAGGCTTTGAAAGCAAGGCAGAATTGCAGGAAACAGATTTCAGGAGGTAGATTCGAATCGCCTTGAAAGCACATGAAAAGCGGCAAAACCTGGACAATGATGCCCTTGGCCAAAAAGGGCGTATGCGTTTTTTCCTGAATATATTCAGGAAAAAACGCATACGCCTTTTTTGGCCAACCAAGCAACCTGGAAAGGCAAATCAGCGCTCCAAAGAAGTCTCGCTTCCCAGCGGGCAAAAGGGCTATGCGGAAAAAAGTGTCTAAAGCAGAAATGCAGGACTGGCCATGGAGAAATGGGAGCCTTGCTACGCTGATGGGCGGGATGTAAATTGCCAACAGCCACTCTGGAGAAGTGTACGGTGTGTCCTGAAACATCTGAAAAACACAGCTTGGAGAGCATAGGGCACTTCCACTCATGGGCGTATAAATTGGGAAAACTAAAAATCAGCCAGACACAGGCACCCCAAAATTTAGGGCTGCTCTGTTGACAAGAACCCCCACTTCATTACACCTTAAATATCCTAGGAAAGAGAAAAATGGATAAAGAAGTTGTGGTCCTCATGTACAATGGAATATCACTCAGCCATGAAATCAACGTCATAAGGCTAGTAGCAGCACGATGAGTGGATTTAGGTACGACGATTCTAAGTGAAATAAGTCACACAGAAAAAGACACTTATCGTAAGATATCACTTAGAGAGGGAATGTAAAAACGGCTACACTTGAACTGAATTACAAAACAGAACAGAGTCACACGTTTAGAAAACACACTATGGCTGCTGAACGGGAAAGGTGAGGTGGGGTGATGCATAAAACAAGGGTTTCAAATTAGCTCCGATACCGTTCCATAAACCCAATATGTAAGAGACAAGACCTATTCCTTTTTCAGTGAACTGGACTCAACACCCCCTATTCACCGCACAAGAATATATCTGACTAGTAAGAATCTTCAAACCTATGTATTGATATCTCTCTGTAAGTGAGTCAAGGGGGTGTAAAGCGGCATAAACACAGCCGTGAAAAGCAGCTAAACCCCATTATAAAAATAAATTACTTTTCAAAACCCGTGAAACAAAGACATTGAAAGAGAGAGAAATTCTTACAAAATTCGTTCAGGGGCTGTGATGCAACCTGGATTGACCATATCTAGACCCACAGCTGATTGAGACATAAGGGTGGACACTCTTGGGGCTGAGAGGTTCGGTGAGGTTGGGTGAGGCAACGCAGACCCTTTCAAGTAATACTGCATGGTACCCATCCCATGGGTCCCAAATCTCCGGGTTCAAGGCCATCTTCCTACATCGAAAACAGGCATGAGAAACCCAGAAGATGGTACACCGTGTGATCGGGAAAGGTTTCTAAAACGAACCTCATTTCTCATCTCCTTTGCTCGGGTTCGCCATTCCAGCCGATTTACTAGCCATCTCCCTCCTTGGAGAATCAGCACCTTTAACCTCCTGTTCCGTACAGGTTGCAATTTGTCCTGAGGATGAAGGGGAAGAGGGGGAACCAATGAGAGACTAGCTCTAGGTGTTGGGACAGGCACAGGTCACTCTATTTTCCCATCAGGAAGAAGAATTAAGCACAAGCTCAGCCTGCCCCCCAGAACCAGAAGAGGGCCTGAAGCAATCCTGCACTTTTGCGGCCAGCTCCCAAAAAAGCCAGTTGAAAAATGGAGCTCAGGGGCACTGCAATTCACAAACCTGCAGCGTTTTAAATGATACCTCTCGTCCACAAATATATTAAGGGAAGGCAACGAAGAGGCTTTGAAAGCAAGGCAGAATTGCAGGAAACAGATTTCAGGAGGTAGATTCGAATCGCCTTGAAAGCACATGAAAAGCAGCAAAACGTGGACAATGATGCCCTTGGCCAAAAAGGGCGTATGCGTTTTTTCCTGAATATATTCAGGAAAAAACGCATATGCCCTTTTTGGCCAACCAAGCAACCTGGAAAGGCAAATCAGCGCTCCAAAGAAGTCTCGCTTCCCAGCGGGCAAAAGGGCCATGCGGAAAAAAGTGTCCAAAGCAGAAATGCAGGACCGGCCATGGAGAAATGGGAGCCTTGCTACGCTGATGGGTGGGATGTAAATTGCAAACAGCCACTCGGGAGAAGTGTACGGTGTGTCCTGAAACATCTAAAAAACACAGCTTGGAGAGCATAGGGCACTTCCACTCATGGGCGTATAAATTGGGAAAACTAAAAATCAGCCAGACACAGGCACCCCAAAGTTTAGGGCTGCTCTGTTGACAAGAACCCCCACTTCATTACACCTTAAATATCCTAGGAAAGAGAAAAATGGATAAAGAAGTTGTGGTCCTCAAGTACAATGGAATATCACTCAGCCATGAAATCAACGTCATAAGGCTAGTAGCAGCACGATGAGTGGATTTAGGTACGACGATTCTAAGTGAAATAAGTCACACAGAGAAAGACACTTATCCTAAGATATCACTTATAGAGGGAATGTAAAAACCGCTACACTTGAACTGAATTGCAAAACAGAACAGAGTCACACGTTTAGGAAACACACTATGGCTGCTGAACGGGAAAGGTGAGGTGGGGTGATGCATAAAACAAGGGTTTCAAATTAGCTCCGATACCGTTCCATAAACCCAATATGTAAGAGACAAGACCTATTCCTTTTTCAGTGAACTGGACTCAACACCCCCTATTCACCGCACAAGAATATATCTGACTAGTAAGAATCTTCAAACCTATGTATTGATATCTCTCTGTAAGTGAGTCAAGGGGGTGTAAAGCGGCATAAACACAGCCGTGAAAAGCAGCTAAACCCCATTACAAAAATAAATTACTTTTCAAAACCCGTGAAACAAAGACAGTGAAAGAGAGAGAAATTCTTACAAAATTCGTTCAGGGGCTGTGATGCAACCTGGATTGACCATATCTAGACCCACAGCTGATTGAGACATAAGGGTGGACACTCTTGGGGCTGAGAGCTTCGGTGAGGTTGGGTGAGCCAACGCAGACCCTTTCAAGTAATACTGCATGGTACCCATCCCATGGGTCCCAAATCTCCAGGTTCAAGGCCATCTTCCTACATCGAAAACAGGCATGAGAAACCCAGAAGATGGTACACCGTGTGATCGGGAAAGGTTTCTAAAACGCACCTCATTTCTCATCTCCTTGGCTCGGGTTCACCATTCCAGCCGATTTACTAGCCATTTCCCTCCTTGGAGAATCAGCACCTTTAACCTCCTGTTCCGTACAGGTTGCAATTTGTCCTGAGGATGAACGGGAAGAGGGGGAACCAATGAGAAACTAGCTCTAGGTGTTGGGACAGGCACAGGTCACTCTATTTTCCCATCAGGAAGAAGAATTAAGCACAAGCTCAGCGTGCCCCCCAGAACCAGAAGAGGGCCTGAAGCAATCCTGCGCTTTTGCGGCCAGCTCCCAAAAAAGCGAGTTGAAAAATGGAGCTCAGGGGCACTGCAATTCACAAACCTGCAGAGTTTTAAATGATACCTCTCGTCCACAAATATATTAAGGGAAGGCAACGAAGAGGCTTTGAAAGCAAGGCAGAATTGCAGGAAACAGATTTCAGGAGGTGGATTCGAATCGCCTTGAAAGCACATGAAAAGCGGCAAAACCTGGACAATGATGCCCTTGGACAAAAAGGGCGTATGCGTTTTTTCCTGAATATATTCAGGAAAAAACGCATACGCCCTTTTTGGCCAACCAAGCAACCTGGAAAGGCAAATCAGCGCTCCAAAGAAGTCTCGCTTCCCAGCGGGCAAAAGGGCCATGCGGAAAAAAGTGTCCAAAGCAGAAATGCAGGACCGGCCATGGAGAAATGGGAGCCTTGCTACGCTGATGGGCGGGAGGTAAATTGCCAACAGCCACTCGGGAGAAGTGTACGGTGTGTCC
The DNA here is from genome assembly GCF_949987535.1 of Balaenoptera acutorostrata. Taxonomy (NCBI): domain Eukaryota; kingdom Metazoa; phylum Chordata; class Mammalia; order Artiodactyla; family Balaenopteridae; genus Balaenoptera; species Balaenoptera acutorostrata. Next base: position 837,767 of record NW_026645612.1, read on the forward strand.
TGAAACATCTAAAAAACACAGCTTGGAGAGCATAGGGCACTTCCACTCATGGGCGTATAAATTGGGAAAACTAAAAATCAGCCAGACACAGGCACCCCAAAGTTTAGGGCTGCTCTGTTGACAAGAACCCCCACTTCATTACACCTTAAATATCCTAGGAAAGAGAAAAATGGATAAAGAAGTTGTGGTCCTCAAGTACAATGGAATATCACTCAGCCATGAAATCAACGTCATAAGGCTAGTAGCAGCACGATGAGTGGATTTAGGTACGACGATTCTAAGTGAAATAAGTCACACAGAGAAAGACACTTATCCTAAGATATCACTTATAGAGGGAATGTAAAAACCGCTACACTTGAACTGAATTGCAAAACAGAACAGAGTCACACGTTTAGGAAACACACTATGGCTGCTGAACGGGAAAGGTGAGGTGGGGTGATGCATAAAACAAGGGTTTCAAATTAGCTCCGATACCGTTCCATAAACCCAATATGTAAGAGACAAGACCTATTCCTTTTTCAGTGAACTGGACTCAACACCCCCTATTCACCGCACAAGAATATATCTGACTAGTAAGAATCTTCAAACCTATGTATTGATATCTTTCTGTAAGTGAGTCAAGGGGGTGTAAAGCGGCATAAACACAGCCGTGAAAAGCAGCTAAACCCCATTATAAAAATAAATTACTTTTAAAAACCAGTGAAACAAAGACAGTGAAAGAGAGAGAAATTCTTACAAAATTCGTTCAGGGGCTGTGATGCAACCTGGATTGACCATATCTAGACCCACAGCTGATTGAGACATAAGGGTGGACACTCTTGGGGCTGAGAGGTTCGGTGAGGTTGGGTGAGCCAACGCAGACCCTTTCAAGTAATACTGCATGGTACCCATCCCACGGGTCCCAAATCTCCAGGTTCAAGGCCATCTTCCTACATCGAAAACAGGCATGAGAAACCCAGAAGATGGTACACCGTGTGATCGGGAAAGGTTTCTAAAACGCACCTCATTTCTCATCTCCTTTGCTCGGGTTCACCATTCCAGCCGATTTACTAGCCATTTCCCTCCTTGGAGAATCAGCACCTTTAAGCTCCTGTTCCGTACAGGTTGCAATTTGTCCTGAGGATGAACGGGAAGAGGGGGAACCAATGAGAAACTAGCTCTAGGTGTTGGGACAGGCACAGGTCACTCTATTTTCCCATCAGGAAGAAGAATTAAGCACAAGCTCAGCGTGCCCCCCAGAACCAGAAGAGGGCCTGAAGCAATCCTGCGCTTTTGCGGCCAGCTCCCAAAAAAGCGAGTTGAAAAATGGAGCTCAGGGGCACTGCAATTCACAACCCTGCAGAGTTTTAAATGATACCTCTCGTCCACAAATATATTAAGGGAAGGCAACGAAGAGGCTTTGAAAGCAAGGCAGAATTGCAGGAAACAGATTTCAGGAGGTAGATTCGAATCGCCTTGAAAGCACATGAAAAGCGGCAAAACCTGGACAATGATGCCCTTGGCCAAAAAGGGCGTATGCGTTTTTTCCTGAATATATTCAGGAAAAAACGCATACGCCTTTTTTGGCCAACCAAGCAACCTGGAAAGGCAAATCAGCGCTCCAAAGAAGTCTCGCTTCCCAGCGGGCAAAAGGGCCATGCGGAAAAAAGTGTCCAAAGCAGAAATGCAGGACTGGCCATGGAGAAATGGGAGCCTTGCTACGCTGATGGGCGGGTTGTAAATTGCCAACAGCCACTCTGGAGAAGTGTACGGTGTGTCCTGAAACATCTGAAAAACACAGCTTGGAGAGCATAGGGCACTTCCATTCATGGGCGTATAAATTGGGAAAACTAAAAATCAGCCAGACACAGGCACCCCAAAATTTAGGGCTGCTCTGTTGACAAGAACCCCCACTTCATTACACCTTAAATATCCTAGGAAAGAGAAAAATGGATAAAGAAGTTGTGGTCCTCATGTACAATGGAATATCACTCAGCCATGAAATCAACGTCATAAGGCTAGTAGCAGCACGATGAGTGGATTTAGGTACGACGATTCTAAGTGAAATAAGTCACACAGAAAAAGACACTTATCGTAAGATATCACTTAGAGAGGGAATGTAAAAACGGCTACACTTGAACTGAATTACAAAACAGAACAGAGTCACACGTTTAGAAAACACACTATGGCTGCTGAACGGGAAAGGTGACGTGGGGTGATGCATAAAACAAGGGTTTCAAATTAGCTCCGATACCGTTCCATAAACCCAATATGTAAGAGACAAGACCTATTCCTTTTTCAGTGAACTGGACTCAACACCCCCTATTCACCGCACAAGAATATATCTGACTAGTAAGAATCTTCAAACCTATGTATTGATATCTCTCTGTAAGTGAGTCAAGGGGGTGTAAAGCGGCATAAACACAGCCGTGAAAAGCAGCTAAACCCCATTATAAAAATAAATTACTTTTCAAAACCCGTGAAACAAAGACATTGAAAGAGAGAGAAATTCTTACAAAATTCGTTCAGGGGCTGTGATGCAACCTGGATTGACCATATCTAGACCAACAGCTGATTGAGACATAAGGGTGGACACTCTTGGGGCTGAGAGGTTCGGTGAGGTTGGGTGAGGCAACGCAGACCCTTTCAAGTAATACTGCATGGTACCCATCCCATGGGTCCCAAATCTCCGGGTTCAAGGCCATCTTCCTACATCGAAAACAGGCATGAGAAACCCAGAAGATGGTACACCGTGTGATCGGGAAAGGTTTCTAAAACGAACCTCATTTCTCATCTCCTTTGCTCGGGTTCGCCATTCCAGCCGATTTACTAGCCATCTCCCTCCTTGGAGAATCAGCACCTTTAACCTCCTGTTCCGTACAGGTTGCAATTTGTCCTGAGGATGAACGGGAAGAGGGGGAACCAATGAGAGACTAGCTCTAGGGGTTGGGACAGGCACAGGTCACTCTATTTTCCCATCAGGAAGAAGAATTAAGCACAAGCTCAGCCTGCCCCCCAGAACCAGAAGAGTGCCTGAAGCAATCCTGCGCTTTTGCGGCCAGCTCCAAAAAAAGCGAGTTGAAAAATGGAGCTCAGGGGCACTGCAATTCACAAACCTGCAGAGTTTTAAATGATACCTCTCGTCCACAAATATATTAAGGGAAGGCAACGAAGAGGCTTTGAAAGCAAGGCAGAATTGCAGGAAACAGATTTCAGGAGGTAGATTCGAATCGCCTTGAAAGCACATGAGAAGCGGCCAAACCTGGACAATGATGCCCTTGGCCAAAAAGGGCGTATGCGTTTTTTCCTGAATATATTCAGGAAAAAACGCATACGCCCTTTTTGGCCAACCAAGCAACCTGGAAAGGCAAATCAGCGCTCCAAAGAAGTCTCGCTTCCCAGCGGGCAAAAGGGCCATGCGGAAAAAAGTGTCCAAAGCAGAAATGCAGGACCGGCCATGGAGAAATGGGAGCCTTGCTACGCTGATGGGCGGGATGTAAATTGCCAACAGCCACTCTGGAGAAGTGTACGGTGTGTCCTGAAACATCTAAAAAACACAGCTTGGAGAGCATAGGGCACTTCCACTCATGGGCGTATAAATTGGGAAAACTAAAAATCAGCCAGACACAGGCACCCCAAAGTTTAGGGCTGCTCTGTTGACAAGAACCCCCACTTAATTACACCTTAAATATCCTAGGAAAGAGAAAAATGGATAAAGAAGTTGTGGTCCTCATGTACAATGGAATATCACTCAGCCATGAAATCAACGTCATAAGGCTAGTAGCAACACGATGAGTGGATTTAGGTACGACGATTCTAAGTGAAATAAGTCACACAGAAAAAGACACTTATCCTAAGATATCACTTATAGAGGGAATGTAAAAACCGCTACACTTGAACTGAATTGCAAAACAGAACAGAGTCACACGTTTAGGAAACACACTATGGCTGCTGAACGGGAAAGGTGAGGTGGGGTGATGCATAAAACAAGGGTTTCAAATTAGCTCCGATACAGTTCCATAAACCCAATATGTAAGAGACAAGACCTATTCCTTTTTCAGTGAACTGGACTCAACACCCCCTATTCACCGCACAAGAATATATCTGACTAGTAAGAATCTTCAAACCTATGTATTGATATCTCTCTGTAAGTGAGTCAAGGGGGTGTAAAGCGGCATAAACACAGCCGAGAAAAGCAGCTAAACCCCATTATAAAAATAAATTACTTTTCAAAACCCGTGAAACAAAGACAGTGAAAGAGAGAGAAATTCTTACAAAATTCGTTCAGGGGCTGTGATGCAACCTGGATTGACCATATCTAGACCCACAGCTGATTGAGACATAAGGGTGGACACTCTTGGGGCTGAGAGGTACGGTGAGGTTGGGTGAGCCAACGCAGACCCTTTCAAGTAATACTGCATGGTACCCATCCCACGGGTCCCAAATCTCCAGGTTCAAGGCCATCTTCCTACATCGAAAACAGGCATGAGAAACCCAGAAGATGGTACACCGTGTGATCGGGAAAAGTTTCTAAAACGCACCTCATTTCTCATCTCCTTTGCTCGGGTTCGCCATTCCAGCCGACTTACTAGCCATCTCCCTCCTTGGAGAATCAGCACCTTTAACCTCCTGTTCCGTACAGGTTGCAATTTGTCCTGAGGATGAACGGGAAGAGGGGGAACCAATGAGAGACTAGCTCTAGGTGTTGGGACAGGCACAGGTCACTCTATTTTCCCATCAGGAAGAAGAATTAAGCACAAGCTCAGCCTGCCCCCCAGAACCAGAAGAGGGCCTGAAGCAATCCTGTGCTTTTGCGGCCAGCTCCCAAAAAAGCGAGTTGAAAAATGGAGCTCAGGGGCACTGCAATTCACAAACCTGCAGAGTTTTAAATGATACCTCTCGTCCACAAATATATTAAGGGAAGGCAACGAAGAGGCTTTGAAAGCAAGGCAGAATTGCAGGAAACAGATTTCAGGAGGTAGATTCGAATCGCCTTGAAAGCACATGAAAAGCGGCAAAACCTGGACAATGATGCCCTTGGCCAAAAAGGGCGTATGCGTTTTTTCCTGAATATATTCAGGAAAAAACGCATACGCCCTTTTTGGCCAACCAAGCAACCTGGAAAGGCAAATCAGCGCTCCAAAGAAGTCTCGCTGCCCAGCGGGCAAAAGGGCCATGCGGAAAAAAGTCTCCAAAGCAGAAATGCAGGACCGGCCATGGAGAAATGGGAGCCTTGCTACTCTGATGGGCGGGATGTAAACTGCCATCAGCCACTCTGGAGAAGTGTACGGTGTGTCCTGAAACATCTACAAAACACAGCTTGGAGAGCATAGGGCACTTCCACTCATGGGCGTATAAATTGGGAAAACTAAAAATCAGCAAGACACAGGCACCCCAAAGTTTAGGGCTGCTCTGTTGACAAGAACCCCCACTTCATTACACCTTAAATATCCTAGGAAAGAGAAAAATGGATAAAGAAGTTGTGGTCCTCATGTACAATGGAATATCACTCAGCCATGAAATCAACGTCATAAGGCTAGTAGCAGCACGATGAGTGGATTTAGGTACGACGATTCTAAGTGAAATAAGTCACACAGAAAAAGACATTTATCCTAAGATATCACTTATAGAGGGAATGTAAAAACCGCTACACTTGAACTGAATTGCAAAACAGAACAGAGTCACACGTTTAGGAAACACACTATGGCTGCTGAACGGGAAAGGTGAGGTGGGGTGATGCATAAAACAAGGGTTTCAAATTAGCTCCGATACCGTTCCATAAACCCAATATGTAAGAGACAAGACCTATTCCTTTTTCAGTGAACTGGACTCAACACCCCCTATTCACCGCACAAGAATATATCTGACTAGTAAGAATCTTCAAACCTATGTATTGATATCTCTCTGTGAGTGAGTCAAGGGGGTGTAAAGCGGCATAAACACAGCCGTGAAAAGCAGCTAAACCCCATTATAAAAATAAATTACTTTTCAAAACCCGTGAAACAAAGACAGTGAAAGAGAGAGAAATTCTTACAAAATTCGTTCAGGGGCTGTGATGCAACCTGGATTGACCATATCTAGACCCACAGCTGATTGAGACATAAGGGTGGACACTCTTGGGGCTGAGAGGTACGGTGAGGTTGGGTGAGCCAACGCAGACCCTTTCAAGTAATACTGCATGGTACCCATCCCACGGGTCCCAAATCTCCAGGTTCAAGGCCATCTTCCTACATCGAAAACAGGCATGAGAAACCCAGAAGATGGTACACCGTGTGATCGGGAAAAGTTTCTAAAACGCACCTCATTTCTCATCTCCTTTGCTCGGGTTCGCCATTCCAGCCGACTTACTAGCCATCTCCCTCCTTGGAGAATCAGCACCTTTAACCTCCTGTTCCGTACAGGTTGCAATTTGTCCTGAGGATGAACGGGAAGAGGGGGAACCAATGAGAGACTAGCTCTAGGTGTTGGGACAGGCACAGGTCACTCTATTTTCCCATCAGGAAGAAGAATTAAGCACAAGCTCAGCCTGCCCCCCAGAACCAGAAGAGGGCCTGAAGCAATCCTGTGCTTTTGCGGCCAGCTCCCAAAAAAGCGAGTTGAAAAATGGAGCTCAGGGGCACTGCAATTCACAAACCTGCAGAGTTTTAAATGATACCTCTCGTCCACAAATATATTAAGGGAAGGCAACGAAGAGGCTTTGAAAGCAAGGCAGAATTGCAGGAAACAGATTTCAGGAGGTAGATTCGAATCGCCTTGAAAGCACATGAAAAGCGGCAAAACCTGGACAATGATGCCCTTGGCCAAAAAGGGCGTATGCGTTTTTTCCTGAATATATTCAGGAAAAAACGCATACGCCCTTTTTGGCCAACCAAGCAACCTGGAAAGGCAAATCAGCGCTCCAAAGAAGTCTCGCTGCCCAGCGGGCAAAAGGGCCATGCGGAAAAAAGTCTCCAAAGCAGAAATGCAGGACCGGCCATGGAGAAATGGGAGCCTTGCTACTCTGATGGGCGGGATGTAAACTGCCAACAGCCACTCTGGAGAAGTGTACGGTGTGTCCTGAAACATCTACAAAACACAGCTTGGAGAGCATAGGGCACTTCCACTCATGGGCGTATAAATTGGGAAAACTAAAAATCAGCAAGACACAGGCACCCCAAAGTTTAGGGCTGCTCTGTTGACAAGAACCCCCACTTCATTACACCTTAAATATCCTAGGAAAGAGAAAAATGGATAAAGAAGTTGTGGTCCTCATGTACAATGGAATATCACTCAGCCATGAAATCAACGTCATAAGGCTAGTAGCAGCACGATGAGTGGATTTAGGTACGACGATTCTAAGTGAAATAAGTCACACAGAAAAAGACATTTATCCTAAGATATCACTTATAGAGGGAATGTAAAAACCGCTACACTTGAACTGAATTGCAAAACAGAACAGAGTCACACGTTTAGGAAACACACTATGGCTGCTGAACGGGAAAGGTGAGGTGGGGTGATGCATAAAACAAGGGTTTCAAATTAGCTCCGATACCGTTCCATAAACCCAATATGTAAGAGACAAGACCTATTCCTTTTTCAGTGAACTGGACTCAACACCCCCTATTCACCGCACAAGAATATATCTGACTAGTAAGAATCTTCAAACCTATGTATTGATATCTCTCTGTGAGTGAGTCAAGGGGGTGTAAAGCGGCATAAACACAGCCGTGAAAAGCAGCTAAACCCCATTATAAAAATAAATTACTTTTCAAAACCCGTGAAACAAAGACAGTGAAAGAGAGAGAAATTCTTACAAAATTCGTTCAGGGGCTGTGATGCAACCTGGATTGACCATACCTAGACCAACAGCTGATTGAGACATAAGGGTGGACACTCTTGGGGCTGAGAGGTACGGTGAGGTTGGGTGAGCCAACGCAGACCCTTTCAAGTAATACTGCATGGTACCCATCCCACGGGTCCCAAATCTCCAGGTTCAAGGCCATCTTCCTACATCGAAAACAGGCATGAGAAACCCAGAAGATGGTACACCGTGTGATCGGGAAAGGTTTCTAAAACGCACCTCATTTCTCATCTCCTTTGCTCGGTTTTGCCATTCCAGCCGATTTACTAGCCATCTCCCTCCTTGGAGAATCAGCACCTTTAACCTCCTGTTCCGTACAGGTTGCAATTTGTCCTGAGGATGAACGGGAAGAGGGGGAACCAATGAGAGACTAGCTCTAGGTGTTGGGACAGGCACAGGTCACTCTATTTTCCCATCAGGAAGAAGAATTAAGCACAAGCTCAGCCTGCCCCCCAGAACCAGAAGAGGGCCTGAAGCAATCCTGCGCTTTTGCGGCCAGCTCCCAAAAAAGCGAGTTGAAAAATGGAGCTCAGGGGCACTGCAATTCACAACCCTGCAGAGTTTTAAATGATACCTCTCGTCCACAAATATATTAAGGGAAGGCAACGAAGAGGCTTTGAAAGCAAGGCAGAATTGCAGGAAACAGATTTCAGGAGGTAGATTCGAATCGCCTTGAAAGCACATGAAAAGCGGCAAAACCTGGACAATGATGCCCTTGGCCAAAAAGGGCGTATGCGTTTTTTCCTGAATATATTCAGGAAAAAACGCATACGCCTTTTTTGGCCAACCAAGCAACCTGGAAAGGCAAATCAGCGCTCCAAAGAAGTCTCGCTTCCCAGCGGGCAAAAGGGCCATGCGGAAAAAAGTGTCCAAAGCAGAAATGCAGGACTGGCCATGGAGAAATGGGAGCCTTGCTACGCTGATGGGCGGGTTGTAAATTGCCAACAGCCACTCTGGAGAAGTGTACGGTGTGTCCTCAAACATCTGAAAAACACAGCTTGGAGAGCATAGGGCACTTCCACTCATGGGCGTATAAATTGGGAAAACTAAAAATCAGCCAGACACAGGCACCCCAAAATTTAGGGCTGCTCTGTTGACAAGAACCCCCACTTCATTACACCTTAAATATCCTAGGAAAGAGAAAAATGGATAAAGAAGTTGTGGTCCTCATGTACAATGGAATATCACTCAGCCATGAAATCAACGTCATAAGGCTAGTAGCAGCACGATGAGTGGATTTAGGTACGACGATTCTAAGTGAAATAAGTCACACAGAAAAAGACACTTATCGTAAGATATCACTTAGAGAGGGAATGTAAAAACGGCTACACTTGAACTGAATTACAAAACAGAACAGAGTCACACGTTTAGAAAACACACTATGGCTGCTGAACGGGAAAGGTGACGTGGGGTGATGCATAAAACAAGGGTTTCAAATTAGCTCCGATACCGTTCCATAAACCCAATATGTAAGAGACAAGACCTATTCCTTTTTCAGTGAACTGGACTCAACACCCCCTATTCACCGCACAAGAATATATCTGACTAGTAAGAATCTTCAAACCTATGTATTGATATCTCTCTGTAAGTGAGTCAAGGGGGTGTAAAGCGGCATAAACACAGCCGTGAAAAGCAGCTAAACCCCATTATAAAAATAAATTACTTTTCAAAACCCGTGAAACAAAGACATTGAAAGAGAGAGAAATTCTTACAAAATTCGTTCAGGGGCTGTGATGCAACCTGGATTGACCATATCTAGACCAACAGCTGATTGAGACATAAGGGTGGACACTCTTGGGGCTGAGAGGTTCGGTGAGGTTGGGTGAGGCAACGCAGACCCTTTCAAGTAATACTGCATGGTACCCATCCCATGGGTCCCAAATCTCCGGGTTCAAGGCCATCTTCCTACATCGAAAACAGGCATGAGAAACCCAGAAGATGGTACACCGTGTGATCGGGAAAGGTTTCTAAAACGAACCTCATTTCTCATCTCCTTTGCTCGGGTTCGCCATTCCAGCCGATTTACTAGCCATCTCCCTCCTTGGAGAATCAGCACCTTTAACCTCCTGTTCCGTACAGGTTGCAATTTGTCCTGAGGATGAACGGGAAGAGGGGGAACCAATGAGAGACTAGCTCTAGGGGTTGGGACAGGCACAGGTCACTCTATTTTCCCATCAGGAAGAAGAATTAAGCACAAGCTCAGCCTGCCCCCCAGAACCAGAAGAGTGCCTGAAGCAATCCTGCGCTTTTGCGGCCAGCTCCAAAAAAAGCGAGTTGAAAAATGGAGCTCAGGGGCACTGCAATTCACAAACCTGCAGAGTTTTAAATGATACCTCTCGTCCACAAATATATTAAGGGAAGGCAACGAAGAGGCTTTGAAAGCAAGGCAGAATTGCAGGAAACAGATTTCAGGAGGTAGATTCGAATCGCCTTGAAAGCACATGAAAAGCGGCCAAACCTGGACAATGATGCCCTTGGCCAAAAAGGGCGTATGCGTTTTTTCCTGAATATATTCAGGAAAAAACGCATACGCCCTTTTTGGCCAACCAAGCAACCTGGAAAGGCAAATCAGCGCTCCAAAGAAGTCTCGCTTCCCAGCGGGCAAAAGGGCCATGCGGAAAAAAGTGTCCAAAGCAGAAATGCAGGACCGGCCATGGAGAAATGGGAGCCTTGCTACGCTGATGGGCGGGATGTAAATTGCCAACAGCCACTCTGGAGAAGTGTACGGTGTGTCCTGAAACATCTAAAAAACACAGCTTGGAGAGCATAGGGCACTTCCACTCATGGGCGTATAAATTGGGAAAACTAAAAATCAGCCAGACACAGGCACCCCAAAGTTTAGGGCTGCTCTGTTGACAAGAACCCCCACTTCATTACACCTTAAATATCCTAGGAAAGAGAAAAATGGATAAAGAAGTTGTGGTCCTCATGTACAATGGAATATCACTCAGCCATGAAATCAACGTCATAAGGCTAGTAGCAACACGATGAGTGGATTTAGGTACGACGATTCTAAGTGAAATAAGTCACACAGAAAAAGACACTTATCCTAAGATATCACTTATAGAGGGAATGTAAAAACCGCTACACTTGAACTGAATTGCAAAACAGAACAGAGTCACACGTTTAGGAAACACACTATGGCTGCTGAACGGGAAAGGTGAGGTGGGGTGATGCATAAAACAAGGGTTTCAAATTAGCTCCGATACAGTTCCATAAACCCAATATGTAAGAGACAAGACCTATTCCTTTTTCAGTGAACTGGACTCAACACCCCCTATTCACCGCACAAGAATATATCTGACTAGTAAGAATCTTCAAACCTATGTATTGATATCTCTCTGTAAGTGAGGCAAGGGGGTGTAAAGCGGCATAAACACAGCCGTGAAAAGCAGCTAAACCCCATTATAAAAATAAATTACTTTTAAAAACCAGTGAAACAAAGACAGTGAAAGAGAGAGAAATTCTTCCAAAATTCGTTCAGGGGCTGTGATGCAACCTGGATTGACCATATATACACCCACAGCTGATTGAGACATAAGGGTGGACACTCTTGGGGCTGAGAGGTTCGGTGAGGTTGGGTGAGGCAACGCAGACCCTTTCAAGTAATACTGCATGGTACCCATCCCATGGGTCCCAAATCTCCGGGTTCAAGGCTATCTTCCTACATCTAAAACAGGCATGAGAAACCCAGAAGATGGTACACCGTGTGATCGGCAAAGGTTTCTAAAACACACCTCATTTTTCATCTCCTTTGCTCGGGTTCGCCATTCCAGCCGATTTAATAGCCATCTCCCTCCTTGGAGAATCAGCACCTTTAACCTCCTGTTCCGTACAGGTTGCAATTTGTCCTGAGGATGAAGGGGAAGAGGGGGAACCAATGAGAGACTAGCTCTAGGTGTTGGGACAGGCACAGGTCACTCTATTTTCCCATAAGGAAGAAGAATTAAGCACAAGCTCAGCCTGCCCCCCAGAACCAGAAGAGGGCCTGAAGCAATCCTGCACTTTTGCGGCCAGCTCCCAAAAAAGCCAGTTGAAAAATGGAGCTCAGGGGCACTGCAATTCACAAACCTGCAGCGTTTTAAATGATACCTCTCGTCCACAAATATATTAAGGGAAGGCAACGAAGAGGCTTTGAAAGCAAGGCAGAATTGCAGGAAACAGATTTCAGGAGGTAGATTCGAATCGCCTTGAAAGCACATGAAAAGCGGCAAAACGTGGACAATGATGCCCTTGGCCAAAAAGGGCGTATGCGTTTTTTCCTGAATATATTCAGGAAAAAACGCATACGCCCTTTTTGGCCAACCAAGCAACCTGGAAAGGCAAATCAGCGCTCCAAAGAAGTCTCGCTTCCCAGCGGGCAAAAGGGCCATGCGGAAAAAAGTGTCCAAAGCAGAAATGCAGGACCGGCCATGGAGAAATGGGAGCCTTGCTACGCTGATGGGCGGGATGTAAATTGCCAACAGCCACTCTGGAGAAGTGTACGGTGTGTCCTGAAACATCTAAAAAACACAGCTTGGAGAGCATAGGGCACTTCCACTCATGGGCGTATAAATTGGGAAAACTAAAAATCAGCCAGACACAGGCACCCCAAAGTTTAGGGCTGCTCTGTTGACAAGAACCCCCACTTCATTACACCTTAAATATCCTAGGAAAGAGAAAAATGGATAAAGAAGTTGTGGTCCTCAAGTACAATGGAATATCACTCAGCCATGAAATCAACGTCATAAGGCTAGTAGCAGCACGATGAGTGGATTTAGGTACGACGATTCTAAGTGAAATAAGTCACACAGAAAAAGACACTTATCCTAAGATATCACTTCTAGAGGGAATGTAAAAACCGCTACACTTGAACTGAATTGCAAAACAGAACAGAGTCACACGTTTAGGAAACACACTATGGCTGCTGAACGGGAAAGGTGAGGTGGGGTGATGCATAAAACAAGGGTTTCAAATTAGCTCAGATACCGTTCCATAAACCCAATATTTAAGAGACAAGAACTATTCCTTTTTCAGTGAACTGGACTCAACACCCCCTATTCACCGCACAAGAATATATCTGACTAGTAAGAATCTTCAAACCTATGTATTGATATCTCCCTGTGAGTGAGTCAAGGGGGTGTAAAGCGGCATAAACACAGCCGTGAAAAGCAGCTAAACACCATTATAAAAATAAATTACTTTTCAAAACCCGTGAAACAAAGACAGTGAAAGAGAGAGAAATTCTTACAAAATTCGTTCAGGGGCTGTGATGCAACCTGGATTGACCATATCTAGACCCACAGCTGATTGAAACATAAGGGTGGACACTCTTGGGGCTGAGAGGTTCGGTGAGGTTGGGTGAGCCAACGCAGACCCTTTCAAGTAATACTGCATGGTACCCATCCCATGGGTCCCAAATCTCCAGGTTCAAGGTCATCTTCCTACGTCGAAAACAGGCATGAGAAACCCAGAAGATGGTACACCGTGTGATCGGGAAAGGTTTCTAAAACGCACCTCATTTCTCATCTCCTTTGCTCGGGTTCGCCATTCCAGCTGATTTACTAGCCATCTCCCTCCTTGGAGAATCAGCACCTTTAACCTCCTGTTCCGTACAGGTTGCAATTTGTCCTGAGGATGAACGGGAAGAGGGGGAACCAATGAGAGACTAGCTCTAGGTGTTGGGACAGGCACAGGTCACTCTATTTTCCCATCAGGAAGAAGAATTAAGCACAAGCTCAGCCTGCCCCCCAGAACCAGAAGAGGGCCTGAAGCAATCCTGCGCTTTTGCGGCCAGCTCCCAAAAAGCGAGTTGAAAAACGGAGCTCAGGGGCACTGCAATTCACAAACCTGCAGAGTTTTAAATGATACCTCTCGTCCACAAATATATTAAGGGAAGGCAACGAAGAGGCTTTGAAAGCAAGGCAGAATTGCAGGAAACAGATTTCAGGAGGTAGATTCGAATCGCCTTGAAAGCACATGAAAAGCGGCAAAACCTGGACAATGATGTCCTTGGCCAAAAAGGGCGTATGCGTTTTTTCCTGAATATATTCAGGAAAAAACGCATACGCCCTTTTTGGCCAACCAAGCAACCTGGAAAGGCAAATCAGCGCTCCAACGAAGTCTGGCTTCCCAGCGGGCAAAAGGGCCATGCGGAAAAAAGTCTCCAAAGCAGAAATGCAGGACCGGCCATGGAGAAATGGGAGCCTTGCTACTCTGATGGGCGGGATGTAAACTGCCAACAGCCACTCTGGAGAAGTGTACGGTGTGTCCTGAAACATCTACAAAACACAGCTTGGAGAGCATAGGGCACTTCCACTCATGGGCGTATAAATTGGGAAAACTAAAAATCAGCAAGACACAGGCACCCCAAAGTTTAGGGCTGCTCTGTTGACAAGAACCCCCACTTCATTACACCTTAAATATCCTAGGAAAGAGAAAAATGGATAAAGAAGTTGTGGTCCTCATGTACAATGGAATATCACTCAGCCATGAAATCAACGTCATAAGGCTAGTAGCAGCACGATGAGTGGATTTAGGTACGACAATTCTAAGTGAAATAAGTCACACAGAAAAAGACACTTATCATAAGATATCACTTATAGAGGGAATGTAAAAACCGCTACACTTGAACTGAATTACAAAAGAGAACAGAGTCACACGTTTAGGAAACACACTATGGCTGCTGAACGGGACAGGTGAGGTGGGGTGATGCATAAAAGAAGGGTTTCAAATTAGCTCCGATACCGTTCCATAAACCCAATAGGTAACAGACAAGACCTATTCCTTTTTCAGTGAACTGGACTCAACACACCCTATTCACTGCACAAGAATATATCTGACTAGTAAGAATCTTCAAACCTATGTATTGATATCTCTCTGTAAGTGAGTCAAGGCGGTGTACAGCGGCATAAACACAGCCGTGAAAAGCAGCTAAACCCCATTATAAAAATAAATTACTTTTCAAAACCAGTGAAACAAAGACAGTGAAAGAGAGAGAAATTCTTACAAAATTCGTTCAGGGGCTGTGATGCAACCTGGATTGACCATATCTAGACCCACAGCTGATTGAGACATAAGGGTGGACACTCTTGGGGCTGAGAGGTTCGGTGAGGTTGGGTGAGCCAACGCAGACCCTTTCAAGTAATACTGCATGGTACCCATCCCATGGGTCCCAAATCTCCAGGTTCAAGGGCATCTTCCTACATCGAAAACAGGCATGAGAAACCCAGAAGATGGTACACCGTGTGATCGGGAAAGGTTTCTAAAACGCACCTCATTTCTCATCTCCTTGGCTCGGGTTCGCCATTCCAGCCGATTTACTAGCCATCTCCCTCCTTGGAGAATCAGCACCTTTAACCTCCTGTTCCGTACAGGTTGCAATTTGTCCTGAGGATGAACGGGAAGAGGGGGAACCAATGAGAGACTAGCTCTAGGGGTTGGGACAGGCACAGGTCACTCTATTTTCCCATCAGGAAGAAGAATTAAGCACAAGCTCAGCCTTCCCCCCAGAACCAGAAGAGGGCCTGAAGAAATCCTGCGCTTTTGCGGCCAGCTCCCAAAAAAGCCAGTTGAAAAATGGAGCTCAGGGGCACTGCAATTCCCAAACCTGCAGAGTTTTAAATGATACCTCTCGTCCACAAATATATTAAGGGAAGGCAACGAAGAGGCTTTGAAAGCAAGGCAGAATTGCAGGAAACAGATTTCAGGAGGTAGATTCGAATAGCCTTGAAAGCACATGAAAAGCGGCAAAACGTGGACAATGATGCCCTTGGCCAAAAAGGGCGTATGCGTTTTTTCCTGAATATATTCAGGAAAAAACGCATACGCCCGTTTTGGCCAACCAAGCAACCTGGAAAGGCAAATCAGCGCTCCAAAGAAGTCTGGCTTCCCAGCGGGCAAAGGGCCATGCGGAAAAAAGTGTCCAAAGCAGAAATGCAGGACCGGCCATGGAGAAATGGGAGCCTTGCTATGCTGATGGGTGGGATGTAAATTGCCAACAGCCACTCTGGAGAAGAGTACGGTGTGTTCTGAAACATCTAAAAAACACAGCTTGGAGAGCATAGGGCACTTCCACTCATGGGCGTATAAATTGGGAAAACTAAAAATCAGCAAGACACAGGCACCCCAAAGTTTAGGGCTGCTCTGTTGACAAGAACCCCCACTTCATTACACCTTAAATATCCTAGGAAAGAGAAAAATGGATAAAGAAGTTGTGGTCCTCATGTACAATGGAATATCACTCAGCCATGAAATCAACGTCATAAGGCTAGTAGCAGCACGATGAGTGGATTTAGGTACGACGATTCTAAGTGAAATAAGTCACACAGAAAAAGACACTTATCCTAAGATATCACTTCTAGAGGGAATGTAAAAACCGCTACACTTGAACTGAATTGCAAAACAGAACAGAGTCACACGTTTAGGAAACACACTATGGCTGCTGAACGGGAAAGGTGAGGTGGGGTGATGCATAAAACAAGGGTTTCAAATTAGCTCCGATACCGTTCCATAAACCCAATATGTAAGAGACAAGACCTATTCCTTTTTCAGTGAACTGGACTCAACACCCCCTATTCACCGCACAAGAATATATCTGACTAGTAAGAATCTTCAAACCTATGTATTGATATCTCTCTGTAAGTGAGGCAAGGGGGTGTAAAGCGGCATAAACACAGCCGTGAAAAGCAGCTAAACCCCATTATAAAAATAAATTACTTTTCAAAACCCGTGAAACAAAGACAGTGAAAGAGAGAGAAATTCTTACAAAATTCGTTCAGGGGCTGTGATGCAACCTGGATTGACCATATCTATACCCACAGCTGATTGAGACATAAGGGTGGACACTCTTGGGGCTGAGAGGTAAGGTGAGGTTGGGTGAGCCAACGCAGACCCTTTCAAGTAATACTGCATGGTACCCATCCCACGGGTCCCAAATCTCCAGGTTCAAGGCCATCTTCCTACATCGAAAACAGGCATGAGAAACCCAGAAGATGGTACACCGTGTGATCGGGAAAGGTTTCTAAAACGCACCTCATTTCTCATCTCCTTTGCTCGGGTTCGCCATTCCAGCCGATTTACTAGCCATCTCCCTCCTTGGAGAATCAGCACCTTTAACCTCCTGTTCCGTACAGGTTGCAATTTGTCCTGAGGATGAACGGGAAGAGGGGGAACCAATGAGAGACTAGCTCTAGGTGTTGGGACAGGCACAGGTCACTCTATTTTCCCATCAGGAAGAAGAATTAAGCACAAGCTCAGCCTGCCCCCCAGAACCAGAAGAGGGCCTGAAGCAATCCTGCGCTTTTGCGGCCTGCTCCCAAAAAAGCGAGTTGAAAAACGGAGCTCAGAGGCACTGCAATTCACAAACCTGCAGAGTTTTAAATGATACCTCTCGTCCACAAATATATTAAGGGAAGGCAACGAAGAGGCTTTGAAAGCAAGGCAGAATTGCAGGAAACAGATTTCAGGAGGTAGATTCGAATCGCCTTGAAAGCACATGAAAAGCGGCAAAACCTGGACAATGATGCCCTTGGCCAAAAAGGGCGTATGCGTTTTTTCCTGAATATATTCAGGAAAAAACGCATACGCCCTTTTTGGCCAACCAAGCAACCTGGAAAGGCAAATCAGCGCTCCAAAGAAGTCTCGCTTCCCAGCGGGCAAAAGGGCCATGCGGAAAAAAGTGTCCAAACCAGAAATGCAGGACCGGCCATGGAGAAATGGGAGCCTTGCTACGCTGATGGGCGGGATGTAAACTGCCAACAGCCACTCTGGAGAAGTGTACGGTGTGTCCTGAAACATCTACAAAACACAGCTTGGAGAGCATAGGGCACTTCCACTCATGGGCGTATAAATTGGGAAAACTAAAAATCAGCAAGACACAGGCACCCCAAAGTTTAGGGCTGCTCTGTTGACAAGAACCCCCACTTCATTACACCTTAAATATCCTAGGAAAGAGAAAAATGGATAAAGAAGTTGTGGTCCTCATGTACAATGGAATATCCCTCAGCCATGAAATCAACGTCATAAGGCTAGTAGCAGCACGATGAGTGGATTTAGGTACGACGATTCTAAGTGAAATAAGTCACACAGAAAAAGACATTTATCCTAAGATATCACTTATAGAGGGAATGTAAAAACCGCTACACTTGAACTGAATTGCAAAACAGAACAGAGTCACACGTTTAGGAAACACACTATGGCTGCTGAACGGGAAAGGTGAGGTGGGGTGATGCATAAAACAAGGGTTTCAAATTAGCTCCGATACCGTTCCATAAACCCAATATGTAAGAGACAAGACCTATTCCTTTTTCAGTGAACTGGACTCAACACCCCCTATTCACCGCACAAGAATATATCTGACTAGTAAGAATCTTCAAACCTATGTATTGATATCTCTCTGTGAGTGAGTCAAGGGGGTGTAAAGCGGCATAAACACAGCCGTGAAAAGCAGCTAAACCCCATTATAAAAATAAATTACTTTTCAAAACCCGTGAAACAAAGACAGTGAAAGAGAGAGAAATTCTTACAAAATTCGTTCAGGGGCTGTGATGCAACCTGGATTGACCATACCTAGACCCACAGCTGATTGAGACATAAGTGTGGACACTCTTGGGGCTGAGAGGTACGGTGAGGTTGGGTGAGCCAACGCAGACCCTTTCAAGTAATACTGCATGGTACCCATCCCACGGGTCCCAAATCTCCAGGTTCAAGGCCATCTTCCTACATCGAAAACAGGCATGAGAAACCCAGAAGATGGTACACCGTGTGATCGGGAAAGGTTTCTAAAACGCACCTCATTTCTCATCTCCTTTGCTCGGGTTCGCCATTCCAGCCATTTACTAGCCATCTCCCTCCTTGGAGAATCAGCACCTTTAACCTCCTGTTCCGTACAGGTTGCAATTTGTCCTGAGGATGAAGGGGAAGAGGGGGAACCAATGAGAGACTAGCTCTAGGTGTTGGGACAGGCACAGGTCACTCTATTTTCCCATCAGGAAGAAGAATTAAACACAAGCTCAGCCTGCCCCCCAGAACCAGAAGAGGGCCTGAAGCAATCCTGCGCTTTTGCGGCCAGCTCCCAAAAAAGCGAGTTGAGAAATGGAGCTCAGGGGCACTGCAATTCACAAAGCTGCAGAGTTTTAAATGATACCTCTCGTCCACAAATATATTAAGGGAAGGCAACGAAGAGGCTTTGAAAGCAAGGCAGAATTGCAGGAAACAGATTTCAGGAGGTAGATTCGAATTGCCTTGAAAGCACATGAAAAGCGGCAAAACGTGGACAATGATGCCCTTGGCCAAAAAGGGCGTATGCGTTTTTTCCTGAATATATTCAGGAAAAAACGCATACGCCCTTTTTGGCCAACCAAGCAACCTGGAAAGGCAAATCAGCGCTCCAAAGAAGTCTCGCTTCCCAGCGGGCAAAAGGGCCATGCGGAAAAAAGTGTCCAAACCAGAAATGCAGGACCGGCCATGGAGAAATGAGAGCCTTGCTACGCTGATGGCTGGGATGTAAATTGCCAACAGCCACTCTGGAGAAGTGTACGGTGTGTTCTGAAACATCTAAGAAACACAGCTTGGTGAGCATAGGGCACTTCCACTCATGGGCGTATAAATTGGGAAAACTAAAAATCAGCAAGACACAGGCACCCCAAAGTTTAGGGCTGCTCTGTTGACAAGAACCCCCACTTCATTACACCTTAAATATCCTAGGAAAGAGAAAAATGGATAAAGAAGTTGTGGTCCTCATGTACAATGGAATATCACTCAGCCATGAAATCAACGTCATAAGGCTAGTAGCAGCACGATGAGTGGATTTAGGTACGACAATTCTAAGTGAAATAAGTCACACAGAAAAAGACACTTATCATAAGATATCACTTAGAGAGGGAATGTAAAAACCGCTACACTTGAACTGAATTACAAAAGAGAACAGAGTCACACGTTTAGGAAACACACTATGGCTGCTGAACGGGACAGGTGAGGTGGGGTGATGCATAAAACAAGGGTTTCAAATTAGCTCAGATACCGTTCCATAAACACAATAGGTAACAGACAAGACCTATTCATTTTTCAGTGAACTGGACTCAACACCCCCTATTCACTGCACAAGAATATATCTGACTAGTAAGAATCTTCAAACCTATGTATTGATATCTCTCTGTAAGTGAGTCAAGGGGGTGTAAAGCGGCATAAACACAGCCGTGAAAAGCAGCTAAACCCCATTATAAAAATAAATTACTTTTCAAAACCCGTGAAACAAAGACAGTGAAAGAGAGAGAAATTCTTACAAAATTCGTTCAGGGGCTGTGATGCAACCTGCATTGACCATATCTAGACACACAGCTGATTGAGACATAAGGGTGGACACTCTTGGGGCTGAGAGGTTCGGTGAGGTTGGGTGAGCCAACGCAGACCCTTTCAAGTAATACTGCATGGTACCCATCCCATGGGTCCCAAATCTCCAGGTTCAAGGGCATCTTCCTACATCGAAAACAGGCATGAGAAACCCAGAAGATGGTACACCGTGTGATCGGGAAAGGTTTCTAAAACGCACCTCATTTCTCATCTCCTTGGCTCGGGTTCGCCATTCCAGCCCATTTACTAGCCATCTCCCTCCTTGGAGAATCAGCACCTTTAACCTCCTGTTCCGTACAGGTTGCAATTTGTCCTGAGGATGAACGGGAAGAGGGGGAACCAATGAGAGACTAGCTCTAGGTGTTGGGACAGGCACAGGTCACTCTATTTTCCCATCAGGAAGAAGAATTAAGCACAAGCTCAGCCTGCCCCCCAGAACCAGAAGAGGGCCTGAAGCAATCCTGCGCTTTTGCGGCCAGCTCCCAAAAAAGCGAGTTGAAAAATGGAGCTCAGGGGCACTGCAATTCACAAACCTGCAGAGTTTTAAATGATACCTCTCGTCCTCAGATATATTAAGGGAAAGCAACTAAGAGGCTTTGAAAGCAAGGCAGAATTGCAGGAAAGACATTTCAGGAGGTAGATTCTAATCGCCTTGAAAGCACATGAAAAGCGGTAAAACGTGGACAATGATGCCCTTGGCCAAAAAGAGCGTATGCGTTTTTTCCTGAATATATTCACGAAAAAACGCATACGCACTTTTTGGCAAACCAAGCAACCTGGAAAGGCAAATCAGCGCTCCAAAGAAGTCTCGCTTCCCAGCGAGCAAAAGGGCCATGCGGAAAAAAGTGTCCAAACCAGAAATGCAGGACCGGCCATGGAGAAATGGGAGCCATGCTACGCTGATGGGTGGGATGTAAATTGCCAACAGCCACTCTGGAGAAGTGTACGGTGTGTTCTGAAACATCTAAAAAACACAGCTTGGAGAGCATAGGGCACTTCCACTCATGGGCGTATAAATTGGGAAAACTAAAAATCAGCAAGACACAGGCACCCCAAAGTTTAGGGCTGCTCTGTTGACAAGAACCCCCACTTCATTACACCTTAAATATCCTAGGAAAGAGAAAAATGGATAAAGAAGTTGTGGTCCTCATGTACAATGGAATATCACTCAGCCATGAAATCAACGTCTATAGGCTAGTAGCAGCACGATGAGTCAATTTAGGTACGACAATTCTAAGTGAAATAAGTCACACAGAAAAAGACACTTATCATAAGATATCACTTATAGAGGGAATGTAAAAACCGCTACACTTGAACTGAATTACAAAAGAGAACAGAGTCACACGTTTAGGAAACACACTATGGCTGCTGAACGGGACAGGTGAGGTGGGGTGATGCATAAAACAAGGGTTTCAAATTAGCTCCGATACCGTTCCATAAACCCAATAGGTAACAGACAAGACCTATTCCTTTTTCAGTGAACTGGACTCAACACACCCTATTCACCGCACAAGAATATATCTGACTAGTAAGAATCTTCAAACCTATGTATTGATATCTCTCTGTAAGTGAGTCAAGGGGGTGCAAAGCGTCATAAACACAGCCGTGAAAAGCAGCTAAACCTCATTATAAAAATAAATTAATTTTCAAAACCAGTGAAACAAAGACAGTGAAAGAGAGAGAAATTCTTGCAAAATTTGTTCAGGGGCTGTGATGCAACCTGGATTGACCATATCTAGACCCACAGCTGATTGAAACATAAGGGTGGACACTCTTGGGGCTGAGAGGTTCGGTGAGGTTGGGTGAGCCAACGCAGACCCTTTCAACTAATACTGCATGGTACCCATCCCATGGGTCCCAAATCTCCAGGTTCAAGGGCATCTTCCTACATCGAAAACAGGCATGAGAAACCGAGAAGATGGTACACTGTGTGATCGGGAAAGGTTTCTAAAACGCACCTCATTTCTCATCTCCTTGGCTCGGGTTCGCCATTCCAGCCGATTTACTAGCCATCTCCCTCCTTGGAGAATCAGCACCTTTAATCTCCTGTTCCGTACAGGTTGCAAATTGTCCTGAGGATGAACGGGAAGAGGGGGAACCAATGAGAGACTAGCTCTAGGGGTTGAGACAGGCACAGGTCACTCTATTTTCCCATCAGGAAGAAGAATTAAGCACAAGCTCAGCCTGCCCCCCAGAACCAGAAGAGGGCCTGAAGCAATCCTGCGCTTTTGCGGCCAGCTCCCAAAAAAGCCAGTTGAAAAATGGAGATCAGGGGCACTGCAATTCACAAACCTGCAGAGTTTTAAATGATACCTCTCGTCCACAAATATATTAAGGGAAGGCAACGAAGAGGCTTTGAAAGCAAGGCAGCATTGCAGGAAACAGATTTCAGGAGGTAGATTCGAATCGCCTTGAAAGCACATGAAAAGCGGCAAAACGTGGACAATGATGCCCTTGGCCAAAAAGGGCGTATGCGTTTTTTCCTGAATATATTCAGGAAAAAACGCATACGCCCTTTTTGGCCAACCAAGCAACCTGGAAAGGCAAATCAGCGCTCCAAACAAGTCTCGCTTCCCAGCGGGCAAAAGGGCCATGCGGAAAAAAGTGTCCAAACCAGAAATGCAGGACCGGCCATGGAGAAATGGGAGCCTTGCTACGCTGATGGGTGGGATGTAAATTGCCAACAGCCACTCTGGAGAAGTGTACAGTGTGTTCTGAAACATCTAAAAAACACAGCTTGGAGAGCATAGGGCACTTCCACTCATGGGCGTATAAATTGGGAAAACGAAAAATCAGCAAGACACAGGCACCCCAAAGTTTAGGGCTGCTCTGTTGACAAGAACCCCCACTTCATTACACCTTAAATATCCTAGGAAAGAGAAAAATGGATAAAGAAGTTGTGGTCCTCATGTACAATGGAATATCACTCAGCCATGAAATCAACGTCATAAGGCTAGTAGCAGCACGATGAGTGGATTTAGGTACGACGATTATAAGTGAAATAAGTCACACAGAAAAAGACACTTATCATAAGATATCACTTATAGAGGGAATGTAAAAACCGCTACACTTGAACTGAATTACAAAAGAGAACAGAGTCACACGTTTAGGAAACACACTATGGCTGCTGAACGGGACAGGTGAGGTGGGGTGATGCATAAAACAAGGGTTTCAAATTAGCTCAGATACCGTTCCATAAACCCAATATGTAATAGACAAGACCTATTCCTTTTTCAGTGTACTGGACTCAACACCCCCTATTCACCGCACAAGAATATATCTGACTAGTAAGAATCTTCAAACCTATGTATTGATATCTCTCTGTAAGTGAGGCAAGGGGGTGTAAAGCGGCATAAACACAGCCGTGAAAAGCAGCTAAACCCCATTATAAAAATAACTTACTTTTCAAAACCAGTGAAACAAAGACAGTGAAAGAGAGAGAAATTCTTACAAAATTCGTTCAGGGGCTGTGATGCAACCTGGATTGACCATATCTAGACCCACAGCTGATTGAGACATAAGGGTGGACACTCTTGGGGCTGAGAGGTTCGGTGAGGTTGGGTGAGCCAACGCAGACCCTTTCAAGTAATACTGCATGGTACCCATCCCATGGGTCCCAAATCTCCAGGTTCAAGGGCATCTTCCTACATCGAAAACAGGCATGAGAAACCCAGAAGATGGTACACCGTGTGATCGGGAAAGGTTTCTAAAACGCACCTCATTTCTCATCTCCTTGGCTCGGGTTCGCCATTCCAGCCGATTTACTAGCCATCTCCCTCCTTGGAGAATCAGCACCTTTAACCTCCTGTTCCGTACAGGTTGCAATTTGTCCTGAGGATGAACGGGAAGAGGGGGAACCAATGAGAGACTAGCTCTAGGTGTTGGGACAGGCACAGGTCACTCTATTTTCCCATCAGGAAGAAGAATTAAGCACAAGCTCAGCCTGCCCCCCAGAACCAGAAGAGGGCCTGAAGCAATCCTGCGCTTTTGCGGCCAGCTCCCAAAAAAGCGAGTTGAAAAATGGAGCTCAGGGGCACTGCAATTCACAAACCTGCAGAGTTTTAAATGATACCTCTCGTCCTCAGATATATTAAGGGAAGGCAACGAAGAGGCTTTGAAAGCAAGGCAGCATTGCAGGAAACAGATTTCAGGAGGTAGATTCGAATCGCCTTGAAAGCACATGAAAAGCGGCAAAACGTGGACAATGATGCCCTTGGCCAAAAAGGGCGTATGCGTTTTTTCCTGAATATATTCAGGAAAAAACGCATACGCCCTTTTTGGCCAACCAAGCAACCTGGAAAGGCAAATCAGCGCTCCAAAGAAGTCTCGCTTCCCAGCGGGCAAAAGGGCCATGCGGAAAAAAGTGTCCAAACCAGAAATGCAGGACCGGCCATGGAGAAATGAGAGCCTTGCTACGCTGATGGGTGGGATGTAAATTGCCAACAGCCACTCTGGAGAAGTGTACGGTGTGTTCTGAAACATCTAAGAAACACAGCTTGGTGAGCATAGGGCACTTCCACTCATGGGCGTATAAATTGGGAAAACTAAAAATCAGCAAGACACAGGCACCCCAAAGTTTAGGGCTGCTCTGTTGACAAGAACCCCCACTTCATTACACCTTAAATATCCTAGGAAAGAGAAAAATGGATAAAGAAGTTGTGGTCCTCATGTACAATGGAATATCACTCAGCCATGAAATCAACGTCATAAGGCTAGTAGCAGCACGATGAGTGGATTTAGGTACGACAATTCTAAGTGAAATAAGTCACACAGAAAAAGACACTTATCATAAGATATCACTTAGAGAGGGAATGTAAAAACCGCTACACTTGAACTGAATTACAAAAGAGAACAGAGTCACACGTTTAGGAAACACACTATGGCTGCTGAACGGGACAGGTGAGGTGGGGTGATGCATAAAACAAGGGTTTCAAATTAGCTCAGATACCGTTCCATAAACACAATAGGTAACAGACAAGACCTATTCATTTTTCAGTGAACTGGACTCAACACCCCCTATTCACTGCACAAGAATATATCTGACTAGTAAGAATCTTCAAACCTATGTATTGATATCTCTCTGTAAGTGAGTCAAGGGGGTGTAAAGCGGCATAAACACAGCCGTGAAAAGCAGCTAAACCCCATTATAAAAATAAATTACTTTTCAAAACCCGTGAAACAAAGACAGTGAAAGAGAGAGAAATTCTTACAAAATTCGTTCAGGGGCTGTGATGCAACCTGCATTGACCATATCTAGACACACAGCTGATTGAGACATAAGGGTGGACACTCTTGGGGCTGAGAGGTTCGGTGAGGTTGGGTGAGCCAACGCAGACCCTTTCAAGTAATACTGCATGGTACCCATCCCATGGGTCCCAAATCTCCAGGTTCAAGGGCATCTTCCTACATCGAAAACAGGCATGAGAAACCCAGAAGATGGTACACCGTGTGATCGGGAAAGGTTTCTAAAACGCACCTCATTTCTCATCTCCTTGGCTCGGGTTCGCCATTCCAGCCCATTTACTAGCCATCTCCCTCCTTGGAGAATCAGCACCTTTAACCTCCTGTTCCGTACAGGTTGCAATTTGTCCTGAGGATGAACGGGAAGAGGGGGAACCAATGAGAGACTAGCTCTAGGTGTTGGGACAGGCACAGGTCACTCTATTTTCCCATCAGGAAGAAGAATTAAGCACAAGCTCAGCCTGCCCCCCAGAACCAGAAGAGGGCCTGAAGCAATCCTGCGCTTTTGCGGCCAGCTCCCAAAAAAGCGAGTTGAAAAATGGAGCTCAGGGGCACTGCAATTCACAAACCTGCAGAGTTTTAAATGATACCTCTCGTCCTCAGATATATTAAGGGAAAGCAACTAAGAGGCTTTGAAAGCAAGGCAGAATTGCAGGAAAGACATTTCAGGAGGTAGATTCTAATCGCCTTGAAAGCACATGAAAAGCGGTAAAACGTGGACAATGATGCCCTTGGCCAAAAAGAGCGTATGCGTTTTTTCCTGAATATATTCACGAAAAAACGCATACGCACTTTTTGGCAAACCAAGCAACCTGGAAAGGCAAATCAGCGCTCCAAAGAAGTCTCGCTTCCCAGCGAGCAAAAGGGCCATGCGGAAAAAAGTGTCCAAACCAGAAATGCAGGACCGGCCATGGAGAAATGGGAGCCATGCTACGCTGATGGGTGGGATGTAAATTGCCAACAGCCACTCTGGAGAAGTGTACGGTGTGTTCTGAAACATCTAAAAAACACAGCTTGGAGAGCATAGGGCACTTCCACTCATGGGCGTATAAATTGGGAAAACTAAAAATCAGCAAGACACAGGCACCCCAAAGTTTAGGGCTGCTCTGTTGACAAGAACCCCCACTTCATTACACCTTAAATATCCTAGGAAAGAGAAAAATGGATAAAGAAGTTGTGGTCCTCATGTACAATGGAATATCACTCAGCCATGAAATCAACGTCTATAGGCTAGTAGCAGCACGATGAGTCAATTTAGGTACGACAATTCTAAGTGAAATAAGTCACACAGAAAAAGACACTTATCATAAGATATCACTTATAGAGGGAATGTAAAAACCGCTACACTTGAACTGAATTACAAAAGAGAACAGAGTCACACGTTTAGGAAACACACTATGGCTGCTGAACGGGACAGGTGAGGTGGGGTGATGCATAAAACAAGGGTTTCAAATTAGCTCCGATACCGTTCCATAAACCCAATAGGTAACAGACAAGACCTATTCCTTTTTCAGTGAACTGGACTCAACACACCCTATTCACCGCACAAGAATATATCTGACTAGTAAGAATCTTCAAACCTATGTATTGATATCTCTCTGTAAGTGAGTCAAGGGGGTGCAAAGCGTCATAAACACAGCCGTGAAAAGCAGCTAAACCTCATTATAAAAATAAATTAATTTTCAAAACCAGTGAAACAAAGACAGTGAAAGAGAGAGAAATTCTTGCAAAATTTGTTCAGGGGCTGTGATGCAACCTGGATTGACCATATCTAGACCCACAGCTGATTGAAACATAAGGGTGGACACTCTTGGGGCTGAGAGGTTCGGTGAGGTTGGGTGAGCCAACGCAGACCCTTTCAACTAATACTGCATGGTACCCATCCCATGGGTCCCAAATCTCCAGGTTCAAGGGCATCTTCCTACATCGAAAACAGGCATGAGAAACCGAGAAGATGGTACACTGTGTGATCGGGAAAGGTTTCTAAAACGCACCTCATTTCTCATCTCCTTGGCTCGGGTTCGCCATTCCAGCCGATTTACTAGCCATCTCCCTCCTTGGAGAATCAGCACCTTTAATCTCCTGTTCCGTACAGGTTGCAAATTGTCCTGAGGATGAACGGGAAGAGGGGGAACCAATGAGAGACTAGCTCTAGGGGTTGAGACAGGCACAGGTCACTCTATTTTCCCATCAGGAAGAAGAATTAAGCACAAGCTCAGCCTGCCCCCCAGAACCAGAAGAGGGCCTGAAGCAATCCTGCGCTTTTGCGGCCAGCTCCCAAAAAAGCCAGTTGAAAAATGGAGATCAGGGGCACTGCAATTCACAAACCTGCAGAGTTTTAAATGATACCTCTCGTCCACAAATATATTAAGGGAAGGCAACGAAGAGGCTTTGAAAGCAAGGCAGCATTGCAGGAAACAGATTTCAGGAGGTAGATTCGAATCGCCTTGAAAGCACATGAAAAGCGGCAAAACGTGGACAATGATGCCCTTGGCCAAAAAGGGCGTATGCGTTTTTTCCTGAATATATTCAGGAAAAAACGCATACGCCCTTTTTGGCCAACCAAGCAACCTGGAAAGGCAAATCAGCGCTCCAAACAAGTCTCGCTTCCCAGCGGGCAAAAGGGCCATGCGGAAAAAAGTGTCCAAACCAGAAATGCAGGACCGGCCATGGAGAAATGGGAGCCTTGCTACGCTGATGGGTGGGATGTAAATTGCCAACAGCCACTCTGGAGAAGTGTACAGTGTGTTCTGAAACATCTAAAAAACACAGCTTGGAGAGCATAGGGCACTTCCACTCATGGGCGTATAAATTGGGAAAACGAAAAATCAGCAAGACACAGGCACCCCAAAGTTTAGGGCTGCTCTGTTGACAAGAACCCCCACTTCATTACACCTTAAATATCCTAGGAAAGAGAAAAATGGATAAAGAAGTTGTGGTCCTCATGTACAATGGAATATCACTCAGCCATGAAATCAACGTCATAAGGCTAGTAGCAGCACGATGAGTGGATTTAGGTACGACGATTATAAGTGAAATAAGTCACACAGAAAAAGACACTTATCATAAGATATCACTTATAGAGGGAATGTAAAAACCGCTACACTTGAACTGAATTACAAAAGAGAACAGAGTCACACGTTTAGGAAACACACTATGGCTGCTGAACGGGACAGGTGAGGTGGGGTGATGCATAAAACAAGGGTTTCAAATTAGCTCAGATACCGTTCCATAAACCCAATATGTAATAGACAAGACCTATTCCTTTTTCAGTGTACTGGACTCAACACCCCCTATTCACCGCACAAGAATATATCTGACTAGTAAGAATCTTCAAACCTATGTATTGATATCTCTCTGTAAGTGAGGCAAGGGGGTGTAAAGCGGCATAAACACAGCCGTGAAAAGCAGCTAAACCCCATTATAAAAATAACTTACTTTTCAAAACCAGTGAAACAAAGACAGTGAAAGAGAGAGAAATTCTTACAAAATTCGTTCAGGGGCTGTGATGCAACCTGGATTGACCATATCTAGACCCACAGCTGATTGAGACATAAGGGTGGACACTCTTGGGGCTGAGAGGTTCGGTGAGGTTGGGTGAGCCAACGCAGACCCTTTCAAGTAATACTGCATGGTACCCATCCCATGGGTCCCAAATCTCCAGGTTCAAGGGCATCTTCCTACATCGAAAACAGGCATGAGAAACCCAGAAGATGGTACACCGTGTGATCGGGAAAGGTTTCTAAAACGCACCTCATTTCTCATCTCCTTGGCTCGGGTTCGCCATTCCAGCCGATTTACTAGCCATCTCCCTCCTTGGAGAATCAGCACCTTTAACCTCCTGTTCCGTACAGGTTGCAATTTGTCCTGAGGATGAACGGGAAGAGGGGGAACCAATGAGAGACTAGCTCTAGGTGTTGGGACAGGCACAGGTCACTCTATTTTCCCATCAGGAAGAAGAATTAAGCACAAGCTCAGCCTGCCCCCCAGAACCAGAAGAGGGCCTGAAGCAATCCTGCGCTTTTGCGGCCAGCTCCCAAAAAAGCGAGTTGAAAAATGGAGCTCAGGGGCACTGCAATTCACAAACCTGCAGAGTTTTAAATGATACCTCTCGTCCTCAGATATATTAAGGGAAGGCAACGAAGAGGCTTTGAAAGCAAGGCAGCATTGCAGGAAACAGATTTCAGGAGGTAGATTCGAATCGCCTTGAAAGCACATGAAAAGCGGCAAAACGTGGACAATGATGCCCTTGGCCAAAAAGGGCGTATGCGTTTTTTCCTGAATATATTCAGGAAAAAACGCATACGCCCTTTTTGGCCAACCAAGCAACCTGGAAAGGCAAATCAGCGCTCCAAAGAAGTCTCGCTTCCCAGTGGGCAAAAGGGCCATGCGAAAAAAGGGTCCAAACCAGAAATGCAGGACCGGCCATGGAGAAATGGGAGCCTTGCTACGCTGATGGGTGGGATGTAAATTGCCAACAGCCACTCTGGAGAAGTGTACGGTGTGTTCTGAAACATCTAAAAAACACAGCTTGGAGAGCATAGGGCACTTCCACTCATGGGCGTATAAATTGGGAAAACGAAAAATCAGCAAGACACAGGCACCCCAAAGTTTAGGGCTGCTCTGTTGACAAGAACCCCCACTTCATTACACCTTAAATATCCTAGGAAAGAGAAAAATGGATAAAGAAGTTGTGGTCCTCATGTACAATGGAATATCACTCAGCCATGAAATCAACGTCATAAGGCTAGTAGCAGCACGATGAGTGGATTTAGGTACGACGATTATAAGTGAAATAAGTCACACAGAAAAAGACACTTATCATAAGATATCACTTATAGAGGGAATGTAAAAACCGCTACACTTGAACTGAATTACAAAAGAGAACAGAGTCACACGTTTAGGAAACACACTATGGCTGCTGAACGGGACAGGTGAGGTGGGGTGATGCATAAAACAAGGGTTTCAAATTAGCTCAGATACCGTTCCATAAACCCAATAGGTAACAGACAAGACCTATTCCTTTTTCAGTGTACTGGACTCAACACCCCCTATTCACTGCACAAGAATATATCTGACTAGTAAGAATCTTCAAACCTATGTATTGATATCTCTCTGTAAGTGAGTCAAGGGGGTGTACAGCGGCATAAACACAGCCGTGAAAAGCAGCTAAACCCCATTATAAAAATAAATTACTTTTCAAAACCAGTGAAACAAAGACAGTGAAAGAGAGAGAAATTCTTACAAAATTCGTTCAGGGGCTGTGATGCAACCTGGATTGACCATATCTAGACCCACAGCTGATTGAGACATAAGGGTGGACACTCTTGGGGCTGAGAGGTTCGGTGAGGTTGGGTGAGCCAATGCAGACCCTTTCAAGTAATACTGCATGGTACCCATCCCATGGGTCCCAAATCTCCAGGTTCAAGGGCATCTTCCTACATCGAAAACAGGCATGAGAAACCCAGAAGATGGTACACCGTGTGATCGGGAAAGGTTTCTAAAACGCACCTCATTTCTCATCTCCTTGGCTCGGGTTCGCCATTCCAGCCGATTTACTAGCCATCTCCCTCCTTGGAGAATCAGCACCTTTAACCTCCTGTTCCGTACAGGTTGCAATTTGTCCTGAGGATGAACGGGAAGAGGGGGAACCAATGAGAGACTAGCTCTAGGGGTTGGGACAGGCACAGGTCACTCTATTTTCCCATCAGGAAGAAGAATTAAGCACAAGCTCAGCCTTCCCCCCAGAACCAGAAGAGGGCCTGAAGAAATCCTGCGCTTTTGCGGCCAGCTCCCAAAAAAGCCAGTTGAAAAATGGAGCTCAGGGGCACTGCAATTCCCAAACCTGCAGAGTTTTAAATGATACCTCTCGTCCACAAATATATTAAGGGAAGGCAACGAAGAGGCTTTGAAAGCAAGGCAGAATTGCAGGAAACAGATTTCAGGAGGTAGATTCGAATCGCCTTGAAAGCACATGAAAAGCGGCAAAACGTGGACAATGATGCCCTTGGCCAAAAAGGGCGTATGCGTTTTTTCCTGAATATATTCAGGAAAAAACGCATACGCCCGTTTTGGCCAACCAAGCAACCTGGAAAGGCAAATCAGCGCTCCAAAGAAGTCTGGCTTCCCAGCGGGCAAAGGGCCATGCGGAAAAAAGTGTCCAAAGCAGAAATGCAGGACCGGCCATGGAGAAATGGGAGCCTTGCTACGCTGATGGGTGGGATGTAAATTGCCAACAGCCACTCTGGAGAAGAGTACGGTGTGTTCTGAAACATCTAAAAAACACAGCTTGGAGAGCATAGGGCACTTCCACTCATGGGCGTATAAATTGGGAAAACTAAAAATCAGCAAGACACAGGCACCCCAAAGTTTAGGGCTGCTCTGTTGACAAGAACCCCCACTTCATTACACCTTAAATATCCTAGGAAAGAGAAAAAAGGATAAAGAAGTTGTGGTCCTCATGTACAATGGAATATCACTCAGCCATGAAATCAACGTCATAAGGCTAGTAGCAGCACGATGAGTGGATTTAGGTACGACGATTCTAAGTGAAATAAGTCACACAGAAAACGACACTTATCCTAAGATATCACTTCTAGAGGGAATGTAAAAACCGCTACACTTGAACTGAATTGCAAAACAGAACAGAGTCACACGTTTAGGAAACACACTATGGCTGCTGAACGGGAAAGGTGAGGTGGGGTGATGCATAAAACAAGGGTTTCAAATTAGCTCCGATACCGTTCCATAAACCCAATATGTAAGAGACAAGACCTATTCCTTTTTCAGTGAACTGGACTCAACACCCCCTATTCACCGCACAAGAATATATCTGACTAGTAAGAATCTTCAAACCTATGTATTGATATCTCTCTGTAAGTGAGTCAAGGGGGTGTAAAGCGGCATAAACACAGCCGTGAAAAGCAGCTAAACCCCATTATAAAAATAAATTACTTTTCAAAACCCGTGAAACAAAGACAGTGAAAGAGAGAGAAATTCTTACAAAATTCGTTCAGGGGCTGTGATGCAACCTGGATTGACCATATCTAGACCCACAGCTGATTGAGACATAAGGGTGGACACTCTTGGGGCTGAGAGGTAAGGTGAGGTTGGGTGAGCCAACGCAGACCCTTTCAAGTAATACTGCATGGTACCCATCCCACGGGTCCCAAATCTCCAGGTTCAAGGCCATCTTCCTACATCGAAAACAGGCATGAGAAACCCAGAAGATGGTACACCGTGTGATCGGGAAAGGTTTCTAAAACGCACCTCATTTCTCATCTCCTTTGCTCGGGTTCGCCATTCCAGCCGATTTACTAGCCATCTCCCTCCTTGGAGAATCAGCACCTTTAACCTCCTGTTCCGTACAGGTTGCAATTTGTCCTGAGGATGAACGGGTAGAGGGGGAACCAATGAGAGACTAGCTCTAGGTGTTGGGACAGGCACAGGTCACTCTATTTTCCCATCAGGAAGAAGAATTAAGCACAAGCTCAGCCTGCCCCCCAGAACCAGAAGAGGGCCTGAAGCAATCCTGCGCTTTTGCGGCCAGCTCCCAAAAAAGCCAGTTGAAAAATGGAGCTCAGGGGCACTGCAATTCACAAACCTGCAGAGTTTTAAATGATACCTCTCGTCCACAAATATATTAAGGGAAGGCAAAGAAGAGGCTTTGAAAGCAAGGCAGCATTGCAGGAAACAGATTTCAGGAGGTAGATTCGAATCGCCTTGAAAGCACATGAAAAGCGGCAAAACGTGGACAATGATGCCCTTGGCCAAAAAGGGCGTATGCGTTTTTTCCTGAATATATTCAGGAAAAAACGCATACGCCCTTTTTGGCCAACCAAGCAACCTGGAAAGGCAAATCAGCGCTCCAAAGAAGTCTCGCTTCCCAGCGGGCAAAAGGGCCATGCGGAAAAAAGTGTCCAAACCAGAAATGCAGGACCGGCCATGGAGAAATGGGAGCCTTGCTACGCTGATGGGTGGGATGTAAATTGCCAACAGCCACTCTGGAGAAGTGTACGGTGTGTTCTGAAACATCTAAAAAACACAGCTTGGAGAGCATAGGGCACTTCCACTCATGGGCGTATAAATTGGGAAAACGAAAAATCAGCAAGACACAGGCACCCCAAAGTTTAGGGCTGCTCTGTTGACAAGAACCCCCACTTCATTACACCTTAAATATCCTAGGAAAGAGAAAAATGGATAAAGAAGTTGTGGTCCTCATGTACAATGGAATATCACTCAGCCATGAAATCAACGTCATAAGGCTAGTAGCAGCACGATGAGTGGATTTAGGTACGACGATTCTAAGTGAAATAAGTCACACAGAAAAAGACATTTATCCTAAGATATCACTTATAGAGGGAATGTAAAAACCGCTACACTTGAACTGAATTGCAAAACAGAACAGAGTCACACGTTTAGGAAACACACTATGGCTGCTGAACGGGAAAGGTGAGGTGGGGTGATGCATAAAACAAGGGTTTCAAATTAGCTCCGATACCGTTCCATAAACCCAGTATGTAAGAGACAAGACATATTCCTTTTTCAGTGAACTGGACTCAACACCCCCTATTCACCGCACAAGAATATATCTGACTAGTAAGAATCTTCAAACGTATGTATTGATATCTCTCTGTGAGTGAGTCAAGGGGGTGTAAAGCGGCATAAACACAGCCGTGAAAAGCAGCTAAACCCCATTATAAAAATAAATTACTTTTCAAAACCCGTGAAACAAAGACAGTGAAAGAGAGAGAAATTCTTACAAAATTCGTTCAGGGGCTGTGATGCAACCTGGATTGACCATACCTAGACCCACAGCTGATTGAGACATAAGGGTGGACACTCTTGGGGCTGAGAGGTACGGTGAGGTTGGGTGAGCCAACGCAGACCCTTTCAAGTAATACTGCATGGTACCCATCCCACGGGTCCCAAATCTCCAGGTTCAAGGCCATCTTCCTACATCGAAAACAGGCATGAGAAACCCAGAAGATGGTACACCGTGTGATCGGGAAAGGTTTCTAAAACGCACCTCATTTCTCATCTCCTTTGCTCGGGTTCGCCATTCCAGCCATTTACTAGCCATCTCCCTCCTTGGAGAATCAGCACCTTTAACCTCCTGTTCCGTACAGGTTGCAATTTGTCCTGAGGATGAAGGGGAAGAGGGGGAACCAATGAGAGACTAGCTCTAGGTGTTGGGACAGGCACAGGTCACTCTATTTTCCCATCAGGAAGAAGAATTAAACACAAGCTCAGCCTGCCCCCCAGAACCAGAAGAGGGCCTGAAGCAATCCTGCGCTTTTGCGGCCAGCTCCCAAAAAAGCGAGTTGAGAAATGGAGCTCAGGGGCACTGCAATTCACAAAGCTGCAGAGTTTTAAATGATACCTCTCGTCCACAAATATATTAAGGGAAGGCAACGAAGAGGCTTTGAAAGCAAGGCAGAATTGCAGGAAACAGATTTCAGGAGGTAGATTCGAATTGCCTTGAAAGCACATGAAAAGCGGCAAAACGTGGACAATGATGCCCTTGGCCAAAAAGGGCGTATGCGTTTTTTCCTGAATATATTCAGGAAAAAACGCATACGCCCTTTTTGGCCAACCAAGCAACCTGGAAAGGCAAATCAGCGCTCCAAAGAAGTCTCGCTTCCCAGCGGGCAAAAGGGCCATGCGGAAAAAAGTGTCCAAACCAGAAATGCAGGACCGGCCATGGAGAAATGAGAGCCTTGCTACGCTGATGGGTGGGATGTAAATTGCCAACAGCCACTCTGGAGAAGTGTACGGTGTGTTCTGAAACATCTAAAAAACACAGCTTGGTGAGCATAGGGCACTTCCACTCATGGGCGTATAAATTGGGAAAACTAAAAATCAGCAAGACACAGGCACCCCAAAGTTTAGGGCTGCTCTGTTGACAAGAACCCCCACTTCATTACACCTTAAATATCCTAGGAAAGAGAAAAATGGATAAAGAAGTTGTGGTCCTCATGTACAATGGAATATCACTCAGCCATGAAATCAACGTCATAAGGCTAGTAGCAGCACGATGAGTGGATTTAGGTACGACAATTCTAAGTGAAATAAGTCACACAGAAAAAGACACTTATCATAAGATATCACTTAGAGAGGGAATGTAAAAACCGCTACACTTGAACTGAATTACAAAAGAGAACAGAGTCACACGTTTAGGAAACACACTATGGCTGCTGAACGGGACAGGTGAGGTGGGGTGATGCATAAAACAAGGGTTTCAAATTAGCTCAGATACCGTTCCATAAACCCAATAGGTAACAGACAAGACCTATTCATTTTTCAGTGAACTGGACTCAACACCCCCTATTCACTGCACAAGAATATATCTGACTAGTAAGAATCTTCAAACCTATGTATTGATATCTCTCTGTAAGTGAGTCAAGGGGGTGTAAAGCGGCATAAACACAGCCGTGAAAAGCAGCTAAACCCCATTATAAAAATAAATTACTTTTCAAAACCCGTGAAACAAAGACAGTGAAAGAGAGAGAAATTCTTACAAAATTCGTTCAGGGGCTGTGATGCAACCTGCATTGACCATATCTAGACACACAGCTGATTGAGACATAAGAGTGGACACTCTTGGGGCTTAGAGGTTCGGTGAGGTTGGGTGAGCCAACGCAGACCCTTTCAAGTAATACTGCATGGTACCCATCCCATGGGTCCCAAATCTCCAGGTTCAAGGGCATCTTCCTACATCGAAAACAGGCATGAGAAACCCAGAAGATGGTACACCGTGTGATCGGGAAAGGTTTCTAAAACGCACCTCATTTCTCATCTCCTTGGCTCGGGTTCGCCATTCCAGCCGATTTACTAGCCATCTCCCTCCTTGGAGAATCAGCACCTTTAACCTCCTGTTCCGTACAGGTTGCAATTTGTCCTGAGGATGAACGGGAAGAGGGGGAACCAATGAGAGACTAGCTCTAGGGGTTGGGACAGGCACAGGTCACTCTATTTTCCCATCAGGAAGAAGAATTAAGCACAAGCTCAGCCTGCCCCCCAGAACCAGAAGAGGGCCTGAAGCAATCCTGCGCTTTTGCGGCCAGCTCCCAAAAAAGCGAGTTGAAAAATGGAGCTCAGGGGCACTGCAATTCACAAACCTGCAGAGTTTTAAATGATACCTCTCGTCCTCAGATATATTAAGGGAAGGCAACTAAGAGGCTTTGAAAGCAAGGCAGAATTGCAGGAAAGACATTTCAGGAGGTAGATTCGAATCGCCTTGAAAGCACATGAAAAGCGGTAAAACGTGGACAATGATGCCCTTGGCCAAAAAGAGCGTATGCGTTTTTTCCTGAATATATTCACGAAAAAACGCATACGCACTTTTTGGCAAACCAAGCAACCTGGAAAGGCAAATCAGCGCTCCAAAGAAGTCTCGCTTCCCAGCGAGCAAAAGGGCCATGCGGAAAAAAGTGTCCAAACCAGAAATGCAGGACCGGCCATGGAGAAATGGGAGCCATGCTACGCTGATGGGTGGGATGTAAATTGCCAACAGCCACTCTGGAGAAGTGTACGGTGTGTTCTGAAACATCTAAAAAACACAGCTTGGAGAGCATAGGGCACTTCCACTCATGGGCGTATAAATTGGGAAAACTAAAAATCAGCAAGACACAGGCACCCCAAAGTTTAGGGCTGCTCTGTTGACAAGAACCCCCACTTCATTACACCTTAAATATCCTAGGAAAGAGAAAAATGGATAAAGAAGTTGTGGTCCTCATGTACAATGGAATATCACTCAGCCATGAAATCAACGTCCTAAGGCTAGTAGCAGCACGATGAGTCAATTTAGGTACGACAATTCTAAGTGAAATAAGTCACACAGAAAAAGACACTTATCATAAGATATCACTTATAGAGGGAATGTAAAAACCGCTACACTTGAACTGAATTACAAAAGAGAACAGAGTCACACGTTTAGGAAACACACTATGGCTGCTGAATGGGACAGGTGAGGTGGGGTGATGCATAAAACAAGGGTTTCAAATTAGCTCCGATACCGTTCCATAAACCCAATAAGTAAAAGACAAGACCTATTCCTTTTTCAGTGAACTGGACTCAACACACCCTATTCACCGCACAAGAATATATCTGACTAGTAAGAATCTTCAAACCTATGTATTGATATCTCTCTGTAAGTGAGTCAAGGGGGTGCAAAGCGTCATAAACACAGCCGTGAAAAGCAGCTAAACCTCATTATAAAAATAAATTAATTTTCAAAACCAGTGAAACAAAGACAGTGAAAGAGAGAGAAATTCTTGCAAAATTTGTTCAGGGGCTGTGATGCAACCTGGATTGACCATATCTAGACCCACAGCTGATTGAAACATAAGGGTGGACACTCTTGGGGCTGAGAGGTTCGGTGAGGTTGGGTGAGCCAACGCAGACCCTTTCAACTAATACTGCATGGTACCCATCCCATGGGTCCCAAATCTCCAGGTTCAAGGGCATCTTCCTACATCGAAAACAGGCATGAGAAACCCAGAAGATGGTACACTGTGTGATCGGGAAAGGTTTCTAAAACGCACCTCATTTCTCATCTCCTTGGCTCGGGTTCGCCATTCCAGCCGATTTACTAGCCATCTCCCTCCTTGGAGAATCAGCACCTTTAATCTCCTGTTCCGTACAGGTTGCAAATTGTCCTGAGGATGAACGGGAAGAGGGGGAACCAATGAGAGACTAGCTCTAGGGGTTGAGACAGGCACATGTCACTCTATTTTCCCATCAGGAAGAAGAATTAAGCACAAGCTCAGCCTGCCCCCCAGAACCAGAAGAGGGCCTGAAGCAATCCTGCGCTTTTGCGGCCAGTTCCCAAAAAAGCCAGTTGAAAAATGGAGCTCAGGGGCACTGCAATTCCCAAACCTGCAGAGTTTTAAATGATACCTCTCGTCCACAAATATATTAAGGGAAGGCAACGAAGAGGCTTTGAAAGCAAGGCAGCATTGCAGGAAACAGATTTCAGGAGGTAGATTCGAATCGCCTTGAAAGCACATGAAAAGCGGCAAAACGTGGACAATGATGCCCTTGGCCAAAAAGGGCGTATGCGTTTTTTCCTGAATATATTCAGGAAAAAACGCATACGCCCTTTTTGGCCAACCAAGCAACCTGGAAAGGCAAATCAGCGCTCCAAACAAGTCTCGCTTCCCAGCGGGCAAAAGGGCCATGCGGAAAAAAGTGTCCAAACCAGAAATGCAGGACCGGCCATGGAGAAATGGGAGCCTTGCTACGCTGATGGGTGGGATGTAAATTGCCAACAGCCACTCTGGAGAAGTGTACAGTGTGTTCTGAAACATCTAAAAAACACAGCTTGGAGAGCATAGGGCACTTCCACTCATGGGCTTATAAATTGGGAAAACGAAAAATCAGCAAGACACAGGCACCCCAAAGTTTAGGGCTGCTCTGTTGACAAGAACCCCCACTTCATTACACCTTAAATATCCTAGGAAAGAGAAAAATGGATGAAGAAGTTGTGGTCCTCATGTACAATGGAATATCACTCAGCCATGAAATCAACGTCATAAGGCTAGTAGCAGCACGATGAGTGGATTTAGGTACGACGATTCTAAGTGAAATAAGTCACACAGAAAAAGACACTTATCATAAGATATCACTTATAGAGGGAATGTAAAAACCGCTACACTTGAACTGAATTACAAAAGAGAACAGAGTCACACGTTTAGGAAACACACTATGGCTGCTGAACGGGACAGGTGAGGTGGGGTGATGCATAAAACAAGGGTTTCAAATTAGCTCAGATACCGTTCCATAAACCCAATATGTAATAGACAAGACCTATTCCTTTTTCAGTGTACTGGACTCAACACCCCCTATTCACCGCACAAGAATATATCTGACTAGTAAGAATCTTCAAACCTATGTATTGATATCTCTCTGTAAGTGAGGCAAGGGGGTGTAAAGCGGCATAAACACAGCCGTGAAAAGCAGCTAAACCCCATTATAAAAATAACTTACTTTTCAAAACCAGTGAAACAAAGACAGTGAAAGAGAGAGAAATTCTTACAAAATTCGTTCAGGGGCTGTGATGCAACCTGGATTGACCATATCTAGACCCACAGCTGATTGAGACATAAGGGTGGACACTCTTGGGGCTGAGAGGTTCGGTGAGGTTGGGTGAGCCAACGCAGACCCTTTCAAGTAATACTGCATGGTACCCATCCCATGGGTCCCAAATCTCCAGGTTCAAGGGCATCTTCCTACATCGAAAACAGGCATGAGAAACCCAGAAGATGGTACACCGTGTGATCGGGAAAGGTTTCTAAAACGCACCTCATTTCTCATCTCCTTGGCTCGGGTTCGCCATTCCAGCCGATTTACTAGCCATCTCCCTCCTTGGAGAATCAGCACCTTTAACCTCCTGTTCCGTACAGGTTGCAATTTGTCCTGAGGATGAACGGGAAGAGGGGGAACCAATGAGAGACTAGCTCTAGGTGTTGGGACAGGCACAGGTCACTCTATTTTCCCATCAGGAAGAAGAATTAAGCACAAGCTCAGCCTGCCCCCCAGAACCAGAAGAGGGCCTGAAGCAATCCTGCGCTTTTGCGGCCAGCTCCCAAAAAAGCCAGTTGAAAAATGGAGCTCAGGGGCACTGCAATTCACAAACCTGCAGAGTTTTAAATGATACCTCTCGTCCTCAGATATATTAAGGGAAGGCAACGAAGAGGCTTTGAAAGCAAGGCAGAATTGCAGGAAAGACATTTCAGGAGGTAGATTCGAATCGCCTTGAAAGCACATGAAAAGCGGTAAAACGTGGACAATGATGCCCTTGGCCAAAAAGGGCGTATGCGTTTTTTCCTGAATATATTCACGAAAAAACGCATACGCACTTTTTGGCAAACCAAGCAACCTGGAAAGGCAAATCAGCGCTCCAAAGAAGTCTCGCTTCCCAGCGAGCAAAAGGGCCATGCGGAAAAAAGTGTCCAAACCAGAAATGCAGGACCGGCCATGGAGAAATGGGAGCCATGCTACGCTGATGGGTGGGATGTAAATTGCCAACAGCCACTCTGGAGAAGTGTACGGTGTGTTCTGAAAAATCTAAAAAACACAGCTTGGAGAGCATAGGGCACTTCCACTCATGGGCGTATAAATTGGGAAAACGAAAAATCAGCAAGACACAGGCACCCCAAAGTTTAGGGCTGCTCTGTTGACAAGAACCCCCACTTCATTACACCTTAAATATCCTAGGAAAGAGAAAAATGGATAAAGAAGTTGTGGTCCTCATGTACAATGGAATATCACTCAGCCATGAAATCAACGTCATAAGGCTAGTAGCAGCACGATGAGTGGATTTAGGTACGACGATTCTAAGTGAAATAAGTCACACAGAAAAAGACACTTATCATAAGATATCACTTATAGAGGGAATGTAAAAACCGCTACACTTGAACTGAATTACAAAAGAGAACAGAGTCACACGTTTAGGAAACACACTATGGCTGCTGAACGGGACAGGTGAGGTGGGGTGATGCATAAAACAAGGGTTTCAAATTAGCTCAGATACCGTTCCATAAACCCAATATGTAATAGACAAGACCTATTCCTTTTTCAGTGTACTGGACTCAACACCCCCTATTCACCGCACAAGAATATATCTGACTAGTAAGAATCTTCAAACCTATGTATTGATATCTCTCTGTAAGTGAGGCAAGGGGGTGTAAAGCGGCATAAACACAGCCGTGAAAAGCAGCTAAACCCCATTATAAAAATAACTTACTTTTCAAAACCAGTGAAACAAAGACAGTGAAAGAGAGAGAAATTCTTACAAAATTCGTTCAGGGGCTGTGATGCAACCTGGATTGACCATATCTAGACCCACAGCTGATTGAGACATAAGGGTGGACACTCTTGGGGCTGAGAGGTTCGGTGAGGTTGGGTGAGCCAACGCAGCCCCTTTCAAGTAATACTGCATGGTACCCATCCCATGGGTCCCAAATCTCCAGGTTCAAGGGCATCTTCCTACATCGAAAACAGGCATGAGAAACCCAGAAGATGGTACACCGTGTGATCGGGAAAGGTTTCTAAAACGCACCTCATTTCTCATCTCCTTGGCTCGGGTTCGCCATTCCAGCCGATTTACTAGCCATCTCCCTCCTTGGAGAATCAGCACCTTTAACCTCCTGTTCCGTACAGGTTGCAATTTGTCCTGAGGATGAACGGGAAGAGGGGGAACCAATGAGAGACTAGCTCTAGGGGTTGGGACAGGCACAGGTCACTCTATTTTCCCATCAGGAAGAAGAATTAAGCACAAGCTCAGCCTGCCCCCCAGAACCAGAAGAGGGCCTGAAGCAATCCTGCGCTTTTGCGGCCAGCTCCCAAAAAAGCCAGTTTAAAAATGTAGCTCAGGGGCACTGCAATTCACAAACCTGCAGAGTTTTAAATGATACCTCTCGTCCACAAATATATTAAGGGAAGGCAACGAAGAGGCTTTGAAAGCAAGGCAGCATTGCAGGAAACAGATTTCAGGAGGTAGATTCGAATCGCCTTGAAAGCACATGAAAAGCGGCAAAACGTGGACAATGATGCCCTTGGCCAAAAAGGGCGTATGCGTTTTTTCCTGAATATATTCAGGAAAAAACGCATACGCCCTTTTTGGCCAACCAAGCAACCTGGAAAGGCAAATCAGCGCTCCAAAGAAGTCTCGCTTCCCAGCGGGCAAAAGGGCCATGCGGAAAAAAGTGTCCAAACCAGAAATGCAGGACCGGCCATGGAGAAATGGGAGCCTTGCTACGCTGATGGGTGGGATGTAAATTGCCAACAGCCACTCTGGAGAAGTGTACGGTGTGTTCTGAAACATCTAAAAAACACAGCTTGGAGAGCATAGGGCACTTCCACTCATGGGCGTATAAATTGGGAAAACGAAAAATCAGCAAGACACAGGCACCCCAAAGTTTAGGGCTGCTCTGTTGACAAGAACCCCCACTTCATTACACCTTAAATATCCTAGGAAAGAGAAAAATGGATAAAGAAGTTGTGGTCCTCATGTACAATGGAATATCACTCAGCCATGAAATCAACGTCATAAGGCTAGTAGCAGCACGATGAGTGGATTTAGGTACGACGATTCTAAGTGAAATAAGTCACACAGAAAAAGACACTTATCCTAAGATATCACTTAGAGAGGGAATGTAAAAACCGCTACACTTGAACTGAATTACAAAAGAGAACAGAGTCACACGTTAAGGAAACACACTATGGCTGCTGAACGGGACAGGTGAGGTGGGGTGATGCATAAAACAAGGGTTTCAAATTAGCTCAGATACCGTTCCATAAACCCAATATGTAATAGACAAGACCTATTCCTTTTTCAGTGTACTGGACTCAACACCCCCTATTCACCGCACAAGAATATATCTGACTAGTAAGAATCTTCAAACCTATGTATTGATATCTCTCTGTAAGTGAGGCAAGGGGGTGTAAAGCGGCATAAACACAGCCGTGAAAAGCAGCTAAACCCCATTATAAAAATAACTTACTTTTCAAAACCAGTGAAACAAAGACAGTGAAAGAGAGAGAAATTCTTACAAAATTCGTTCAGGGGCTGTGATGCAACCTGGATTGACCATATCTAGACCCACAGCTGATTGAGACATAAGGGTGGACACTCTTGGGGCTGAGAGGTTCGGTGAGGTTGGGTGAGCCAACGCAGACCCTTTCAAGTAATACTGCATGGTACCCATCCCATGGGTCCCAAATCTCCAGGTTCAAGGGCATCTTCCTACATCGAAAACAGGCATGAGAAACCCAGAAGATGGTACACCGTGTGATCGGGAAAGGTTTCTAAAACGCACCTCATTTCTCATCTCCTTGGCTCGGGTTCGCCATTCCAGCCGATTTACTAGCCATCTCCCTCCTTGGAGAATCAGCACCTTTAACCTCCTGTTCCGTACAGGTTGCAATTTGTCCTGAGGATGAAGGGGAAGAGGGGGAACCAATGAGAGACTAGCTCTAGGGGTTGGGACAGGCACAGGTCACTCTATTTTCCCATCAGGAAGAAGAATTAAGCACAAGCTCAGCCTGCCCCCCAGAACCAGAAGAGGGCCTGAAGCAATCCTGCGCTTTTGCGGCCAGCTCCCAAAAAAGCCAGTTGAAAAATGGAGCTCAGGGGCACTGCAATTCACAAACCTGCAGAGTTTTAAATGATACCTCTCGTCCACAAATATATTAAGGGAAGGCAACGAAGAGGCTTTGAAAGCAAGGCAGAATTGCAGGAAACAGATTTCAGGAGGTAGATTCGAATCGCCTTGAAAGCACATGAAAAGCGGCAAAACGTGGACAATGATGCCCTTGGCCAAAAAGGGCGTATGCGTTTTTTCCTGAATATATTCAGGAAAAAACGCATACGCCCTTTTTGGCCAACCAAGCAACCTGGAAAGGCAAATCAGCGCTCCAAAGAAGTCTCGCTTCCCAGCGGGCAAAAGGGCCATGCGGAAAAAAGTGTCCAAACCAGAAATGCAGGACCGGCCATGGAGAAATGGGAGCCTTGCTACGCTGATGGGTGGGATGTAAATTGCCAACAGCCACTCTGGAGAAGT
This sequence comes from Balaenoptera acutorostrata, assembly GCF_949987535.1. NCBI lineage: Eukaryota > Metazoa > Chordata > Mammalia > Artiodactyla > Balaenopteridae > Balaenoptera > Balaenoptera acutorostrata. The sequence goes on from NW_026645612.1 coordinate 881,723, forward strand.
GTACGGTGTGTTCTGAAACATCTAAAAAACACAGCTTGGAGAGCATAGGGCACTTCCACTCATGGGCGTATAAATTGGGAAAACGAAAAATCAGCAAGACACAGGCACCCCAAAGTTTAGGGCTGCTCTGTTGACAAGAACCCCCACTTCATTACACCTTAAATATCCTAGGAAAGAGAAAAATGGATAAAGAAGTTGTGGTCCTCATGTACAATGGAATATCACTCAGCCATGAAATCAACGTCATAAGGCTAGTAGCAGCACGATGAGTGGATTTAGGTACGACGATTCTAAGTGAAATAAGTCACACAGAAAAAGACACTTATCATAAGATATCACTTATAGAGGGAATGTAAAAACCGCTACACTTGAACTGAATTACAAAAGAGAACAGAGTCACACGTTAAGGAAACACACTATGGCTGCTGAACGGGACAGGTGAGGTGGGGTGATGCATAAAACAAGGGTTTCAAATTAGCTCAGATACCGTTCCATAAACCCAATATGTAATAGACAAGACCTATTCCTTTTTCAGTGTACTGGACTCAACACCCCCTATTCACCGCACAAGAATATATCTGACTAGTAAGAATCTTCAAACCTATGTATTGATATCTCTCTGTAAGTGAGGCAAGGGGGTGTAAAGCGGCATAAACACAGCCGTGAAAAGCAGCTAAACCCCATTATAAAAATAACTTACTTTTCAAAACCAGTGAAACAAAGACAGTGAAAGAGAGAGAAATTCTTACAAAATTCGTTCAGGGGCTGTGATGCAACCTGGATTGACCATATCTAGACCCACAGCTGATTGAGACATAAGGGTGGACACTCTTGGGGCTGAGAGGTTCGGTGAGGTTGGGTGAGCCAACGCAGACCCTTTCAAGTAATACTGCATGGTACCCATCCCATGGGTCCCAAATCTCCAGGTTCAAGGGCATCTTCCTACATCGAAAACAGGCATGAGAAACCCAGAAGATGGTACACCGTGTGATCGGGAAAGGTTTCTAAAACGCACCTCATTTCTCATCTCCTTGGCTCGGGTTCGCCATTCCAGCCGATTTACTAGCCATCTCCCTCCTTGGAGAATCAGCACCTTTAACCTCCTGTTCCGTACAGGTTGCAATTTGTCCTGAGGATGAACGGGAAGAGGGGGAACCAATGAGAGACTAGCTCTAGGTGTTGGGACAGGCACAGGTCACTCTATTTTCCCATCAGGAAGAAGAATTAAGCACAAGCTCAGCCTGCCCCCCAGAACCAGAAGAGGGCCTGAAGCAATCCTGCGCTTTTGCGGCCAGCTCCCAAAAAAGCCAGTTGAAAAATGGAGCTCAGGGGCACTGCAATTCACAAACCTGCAGAGTTTTAAATGATACCTCTCGTCCTCAGATATATTAAGGGAAGGCAACGAAGAGGCTTTGAAAGCAAGGCAGAATTGCAGGAAAGACATTTCAGGAGGTAGATTCGAATCGCCTTGAAAGCACATGAAAAGCGGTAAAACGTGGACAATGATGCCCTTGGCCAAAAAGGGCGTATGCGTTTTTTCCTGAATATATTCACGAAAAAACGCATACGCACTTTTTGGCAAACCAAGCAACCTGGAAAGGCAAATCAGCGCTCCAAAGAAGTCTCGCTTCCCAGCGAGCAAAAGGGCCATGCGGAAAAAAGTGTCCAAACCAGAAATGCAGGACCGGCCATGGAGAAATGGGAGCCATGCTACGCTGATGGGTGGGATGTAAATTGCCAACAGCCACTCTGGAGAAGTGTACGGTGTGTTCTGAAAAATCTAAAAAACACAGCTTGGAGAGCATAGGGCACTTCCACTCATGGGCGTATAAATTGGGAAAACGAAAAATCAGCAAGACACAGGCACCCCAAAGTTTAGGGCTGCTCTGTTGACAAGAACCCCCACTTCATTACACCTTAAATATCCTAGGAAAGAGAAAAATGGATAAAGAAGTTGTGGTCCTCATGTACAATGGAATATCACTCAGCCATGAAATCAACGTCATAAGGCTAGTAGCAGCACGATGAGTGGATTTAGGTACGACGATTCTAAGTGAAATAAGTCACACAGAAAAAGACACTTATCATAAGATATCACTTATAGAGGGAATGTAAAAACCGCTACACTTGAACTGAATTACAAAAGAGAACAGAGTCACACGTTTAGGAAACACACTATGGCTGCTGAACGGGACAGGTGAGGTGGGGTGATGCATAAAACAAGGGTTTCAAATTAGCTCAGATACCGTTCCATAAACCCAATATGTAATAGACAAGACCTATTCCTTTTTCAGTGTACTGGACTCAACACCCCCTATTCACCGCACAAGAATATATCTGACTAGTAAGAATCTTCAAACCTATGTATTGATATCTCTCTGTAAGTGAGGCAAGGGGGTGTAAAGCGGCATAAACACAGCCGTGAAAAGCAGCTAAACCCCATTATAAAAATAACTTACTTTTCAAAACCAGTGAAACAAAGACAGTGAAAGAGAGAGAAATTCTTACAAAATTCGTTCAGGGGCTGTGATGCAACCTGGATTGACCATATCTAGACCCACAGCTGATTGAGACATAAGGGTGGACACTCTTGGGGCTGAGAGGTTCGGTGAGGTTGGGTGAGCCAACGCAGCCCCTTTCAAGTAATACTGCATGGTACCCATCCCATGGGTCCCAAATCTCCAGGTTCAAGGGCATCTTCCTACATCGAAAACAGGCATGAGAAACCCAGAAGATGGTACACCGTGTGATCGGGAAAGGTTTCTAAAACGCACCTCATTTCTCATCTCCTTGGCTCGGGTTCGCCATTCCAGCCGATTTACTAGCCATCTCCCTCCTTGGAGAATCAGCACCTTTAACCTCCTGTTCCGTACAGGTTGCAATTTGTCCTGAGGATGAACGGGAAGAGGGGGAACCAATGAGAGACTAGCTCTAGGGGTTGGGACAGGCACAGGTCACTCTATTTTCCCATCAGGAAGAAGAATTAAGCACAAGCTCAGCCTGCCCCCCAGAACCAGAAGAGGGCCTGAAGCAATCCTGCGCTTTTGCGGCCAGCTCCCAAAAAAGCCAGTTTAAAAATGTAGCTCAGGGGCACTGCAATTCACAAACCTGCAGAGTTTTAAATGATACCTCTCGTCCACAAATATATTAAGGGAAGGCAACGAAGAGGCTTTGAAAGCAAGGCAGCATTGCAGGAAACAGATTTCAGGAGGTAGATTCGAATCGCCTTGAAAGCACATGAAAAGCGGCAAAACGTGGACAATGATGCCCTTGGCCAAAAAGGGCGTATGCGTTTTTTCCTGAATATATTCAGGAAAAAACGCATACGCCCTTTTTGGCCAACCAAGCAACCTGGAAAGGCAAATCAGCGCTCCAAAGAAGTCTCGCTTCCCAGCGGGCAAAAGGGCCATGCGGAAAAAAGTGTCCAAACCAGAAATGCAGGACCGGCCATGGAGAAATGGGAGCCTTGCTACGCTGATGGGTGGGATGTAAATTGCCAACAGCCACTCTGGAGAAGTGTACGGTGTGTTCTGAAACATCTAAAAAACACAGCTTGGAGAGCATAGGGCACTTCCACTCATGGGCGTATAAATTGGGAAAACGAAAAATCAGCAAGACACAGGCACCCCAAAGTTTAGGGCTGCTCTGTTGACAAGAACCCCCACTTCATTACACCTTAAATATCCTAGGAAAGAGAAAAATGGATAAAGAAGTTGTGGTCCTCATGTACAATGGAATATCACTCAGCCATGAAATCAACGTCATAAGGCTAGTAGCAGCACGATGAGTGGATTTAGGTACGACGATTCTAAGTGAAATAAGTCACACAGAAAAAGACACTTATCCTAAGATATCACTTAGAGAGGGAATGTAAAAACCGCTACACTTGAACTGAATTACAAAAGAGAACAGAGTCACACGTTAAGGAAACACACTATGGCTGCTGAACGGGACAGGTGAGGTGGGGTGATGCATAAAACAAGGGTTTCAAATTAGCTCAGATACCGTTCCATAAACCCAATATGTAATAGACAAGACCTATTCCTTTTTCAGTGTACTGGACTCAACACCCCCTATTCACCGCACAAGAATATATCTGACTAGTAAGAATCTTCAAACCTATGTATTGATATCTCTCTGTAAGTGAGGCAAGGGGGTGTAAAGCGGCATAAACACAGCCGTGAAAAGCAGCTAAACCCCATTATAAAAATAACTTACTTTTCAAAACCAGTGAAACAAAGACAGTGAAAGAGAGAGAAATTCTTACAAAATTCGTTCAGGGGCTGTGATGCAACCTGGATTGACCATATCTAGACCCACAGCTGATTGAGACATAAGGGTGGACACTCTTGGGGCTGAGAGGTTCGGTGAGGTTGGGTGAGCCAACGCAGACCCTTTCAAGTAATACTGCATGGTACCCATCCCATGGGTCCCAAATCTCCAGGTTCAAGGGCATCTTCCTACATCGAAAACAGGCATGAGAAACCCAGAAGATGGTACACCGTGTGATCGGGAAAGGTTTCTAAAACGCACCTCATTTCTCATCTCCTTGGCTCGGGTTCGCCATTCCAGCCGATTTACTAGCCATCTCCCTCCTTGGAGAATCAGCACCTTTAACCTCCTGTTCCGTACAGGTTGCAATTTGTCCTGAGGATGAAGGGGAAGAGGGGGAACCAATGAGAGACTAGCTCTAGGGGTTGGGACAGGCACAGGTCACTCTATTTTCCCATCAGGAAGAAGAATTAAGCACAAGCTCAGCCTGCCCCCCAGAACCAGAAGAGGGCCTGAAGCAATCCTGCGCTTTTGCGGCCAGCTCCCAAAAAAGCCAGTTGAAAAATGGAGCTCAGGGGCACTGCAATTCACAAACCTGCAGAGTTTTAAATGATACCTCTCGTCCACAAATATATTAAGGGAAGGCAACGAAGAGGCTTTGAAAGCAAGGCAGAATTGCAGGAAACAGATTTCAGGAGGTAGATTCGAATCGCCTTGAAAGCACATGAAAAGCGGCAAAACGTGGACAATGATGCCCTTGGCCAAAAAGGGCGTATGCGTTTTTTCCTGAATATATTCAGGAAAAAACGCATACGCCCTTTTTGGCCAACCAAGCAACCTGGAAAGGCAAATCAGCGCTCCAAAGAAGTCTCGCTTCCCAGCGGGCAAAAGGGCCATGCGGAAAAAAGTGTCCAAACCAGAAATGCAGGACCGGCCATGGAGAAATGGGAGCCTTGCTACGCTGATGGGTGGGATGTAAATTGCCAACAGCCACTCTGGAGAAGTGTACGGTGTGTTCTGAAACATCTAAAAAACACAGCTTGGAGAGCATAGGGCACTTCCACTCATGGGCGTATAAATTGGGAAAACGAAAAATCAGCAAGACACAGGCACCCCAAAGTTTAGGGCTGCTCTGTTGACAAGAACCCCCACTTCATTACACCTTAAATATCCTAGGAAAGAGAAAAATGGATAAAGAAGTTGTGGTCCTCATGTACAATGGAATATCACTCAGCCATGAAATCAACGTCATAAGGCTAGTAGCAGCACGATGAGTGGATTTAGGTACGACGATTCTAAGTGAAATAAGTCACACAGAAAAAGACACTTATCATAAGATATCACTTAGAGAGGGAATGTAAAAACCGCTACACTTGAACTGAATTACAAAAGAGAACAGAGTCACACGTTAAGGAAACACACTATGGCTGCTGAACGGGACAGGTGAGGTGGGGTGATGCATAAAACAAGGGTTTCAAATTAGCTCAGATACCGTTCCATAAACCCAATATGTAATAGACAAGACCTATTCCTTTTTCAGTGTACTGGACTCAACACCCCCTATTCACCGCACAAGAATATATCTGACTAGTAAGAATCTTCAAACCTATGTATTGATATCTCTCTGTAAGTGAGGCAAGGGGGTGTAAAGCGGCATAAACACAGCCGTGAAAAGCAGCTAAACCCCATTATAAAAATAACTTACTTTTCAAAACCAGTGAAACAAAGACAGTGAAAGAGAGAGAAATTCTTACAAAATTCGTTCAGGGGCTGTGATGCAACCTGGATTGACCATATCTAGACCCACAGCTGATTGAGACATAAGGGTGGACACTCTTGGGGCTGAGAGGTTCGGTGAGGTTGGGTGAGCCAACGCAGACCCTTTCAAGTAATACTGCATGGTACCCATCCCATGGGTCCCAAATCTCCAGGTTCAAGGGCATCTTCCTACATCGAAAACAGGCATGAGAAACCCAGAAGATGGTACACCGTGTGATCGGGAAAGGTTTCTAAAACGCACCTCATTTCTCATCTCCTTGGCTCGGGTTCGCCATTCCAGCTGATTTACTAGCCATCTCCCTCCTTGGAGAATCAGCACCTTTAACCTCCTGTTCCGTACAGGTTGCAATTTGTCCTGAGGATGAACGGGAAGAGGGGGAACCAATGAGAGACTAGCTCTAGGGGTTGGGACAGGCACAGGTCACTCTATTTTCCCATCAGGAAGAAGAATTAAGCACAAGCTCAGCCTGCCCCCCAGAACCAGAAGAGGGCCTGAAGCAATCCTGCGCTTTTGCGGCCAGCTCCCAAAAAAGCCAGTTGAAAAATGGAGCTCAGGGGCACTGCAATTCACAAACCTGCAGAGTTTTAAATGATACCTCTCGTCCACAAATATATTAAGGGAAGGCAACGAAGAGGCTTTGAAAGCAAGGCAGCATTGCAGGAAACAGATTTCAGGAGGTAGATTCGAATCGCCTTGAAAGCACATGAAAAGCGGCAAAACGTGGACAATGATGCCCTTGGCCAAAAAGGGCGTATGCGTTTTTTCCTGAATATATTCAGGAAAAAACGCATACGCCCTTTTTGGCCAACCAAGCAACCTGGAAAGGCAAATCAGCGCTCCAAAGAAGTCTCGCTTCCCAGCGGGCAAAAGGGCCATGCGGAAAAAAGTGTCCAAACCAGAAATGCAGGACCGGCCATGGAGAAATGGGAGCCTTGCTACGCTGATGGGTGGGATGTAAATTGCCAACAGCCACTCTGGAGAAGTGTACGGTGTGTTCTGAAACATCTAAAAAACACAGCTTGGAGAGCATAGGGCACTTCCACTCATGGGCGTATAAATTGGGAAAACGAAAAATCAGCAAGACACAGGCACCCCAAAGTTTAGGGCTGCTCTGTTGACAAGAACCCCCACTTCATTACACCTTAAATATCCTAGGAAAGAGAAAAATGGATAAAGAAGTTGTGGTCCTCATGTACAATGGAATATCACTCAGCCATGAAATCAACGTCATAAGGCAAGTAGCAGCACGATGAGTGGATTTAGGTACGACGATTCTAAGTGAAATAAGTCACACAGAAAAAGACACTTATCCTAAGATATCACTTCTAGAGGGAATGTAAAAACCGCTACACTTGAACTGAATTGCAAAACAGAACAGAGTCACACGTTTAGGAAACACACGATGGCTGCTGAACGGGAAAGGTGAGGTGGGGTGATGCATAAAACAAGGGTTTCAAATTAGCTCAGATACCGTTCCATAAACCCAATATGTAATAGACAAGACCTATTCCTTTTTCAGTGTACTGGACTCAACACCCCCTATTCACCGCACAAGAATATATCTGACTAGTAAGAAGCTTCAAACCTATGTATTGATATCTCTCTGTAAGTGAGGCAAGGGGGTGTAAAGCGGCATAAACACAGCCGTGAAAAGCAGCTAAAACCCATTATAAAAATAACTTACTTTTCAAAACCAGTGAAACAAAGACAGTGAAAGAGAGAGAAATTCTTACAAAATTCGTTCAGGGGCTGTGATGCAACCTGGATTGACCATATCTAGACCCACAGCTGATTGAGACATAAGGGTGGACACTCTTGGGGCTGAGAGGTTCGGTGAGGTTGGGTGAGCCAACGCAGACCCTTTCAAGTAATACTGCATGGTACCCATCCCATGGGTCCCAAATCTCCAGGTTCAAGGGCATCTTCCTACATCGAAAACAGGCATGAGAAACCCAGAAGATGGTACACCGTGTGATCGGGAAAGGTTTCTAAAACGCACCTCATTTCTCATCTCCTTGGCTCGGGTTCGCCATTCCAGCCGATTTACTAGCCATCTCCCTCCTTGGAGAATCAGCACCTTTAACCTCCTGTTCCGTACAGGTTGCAATTTGTCCTGAGGATGAACGGGAAGAGGGGGAACCAATGAGAGACTAGCTCTAGGTGTTGGGACAGGCACAGGTCACTCTATTTTCCCATCAGGAAGAAGAATTAAGCAGAAGCTCAGCCTGCCCCCCAGAACCAGAAGAGGGCCTGAAGCAATCCTGCGCTTTTGCGGCCAGCTCCCAAAAAAGCCAGTTGAAAAATGGAGCTCAGGGGCACTGCAATTCACAAACCTGCAGAGTTTTAAATGATACCTCTCGTCCACAAATATATTAAGGGAAGGCAACGAAGAGGCTTTGAAAGCAAGGCAGCATTGCAGGAAACAGATTTCAGGAGGTAGATTCGAATCGCCTTGAAAGCAAATGAAAAGTGGCAAAACGTGGACAATGATGCCCTTGGCCAAAAAGGGCGTATGCGTTTTTTCCTGAATATATTCAGGAAAAAACGCATACGCCCTTTTTGGCCAACCAAGCAACCTGGAAAGGCAAATCAGCGCTCCAAAGAAGTCTCGCTTCCCAGCGGGCAAAAGGGCCATGCGGAAAAAAGTGTCCAAACCAGAAATGCAGGACCGGCCATGGAGAAATGGGAGCCTTGCTACGCTGATGGGTGGGATGTAAATTGCCAACAGCCACTCTGGAGAAGTGTACGGTGTGTTCTGAAACATCTAAAAAACACAGCTTGGAGAGCATAGGGCACTTCCACTCATGGGCGTATAAATTGGGAAAACTAAAAATCAGCAAGACACAGGCACCCCAAAGTTTAGGGCTGCTCTGTTGACAAGAACCCCCACTTCATTACACCTTAAATATCCTAGGAAAGAGAAAAATGGATAAAGAAGTTGTGGTCCTCATGTACAATGGAATATCACTCAGCCATGAAATCAACGTCATAAGGCTAGTAGCAGCACGATGAGTGGATTTAGGTACGACGATTCTAAGTGAAATAAGTCACACAGAAAAAGACACTTATCCTAAGATATCACTTAGAGAGGGAATGTAAAAACCGCTACACTTGAACTGAATTACAAAAGAGAACAGAGTCACACGTTTAGGAAACACACTATGGCTGCTGAACGGGACAGGTGAGGTGGGGTGATGCATAAAACAAGGGTTTCAAATTAGCTCAGATACCGTTCCATAAACCCAATATGTAATAGACAAGACCTATTCCTTTTTCAGTGTACTGGACTCAACACCCCCTATTCACCGCACAAGAATATATCTGACTAGTAAGAATCTTCAAACCTATGTATTGATATCTCTCTGTAAGTGAGTCAAGGGGGTGCAAAGCGTCATAAACGCAGCCGTGAAAAGCAGCTAAACCTCATTATAAAAATAAATTAATTTTCAAAACCAGTGAAACAAAGACAGTGAAAGAGAGAGAAATTCTTGCAAAATTCGTTCAGGGGCTGTGATGCAACCTGGATTGACCATATCTAGACCCACAGCTGATTGAGACATAAGGGTGGACACTCTTGGGGCTGAGAGGTTCGGTGAGGTTGGGTGAGCCAACGCAGACCCTTTCAACTAATACTGCATGGTACCCATCCCATGGGTCCCAAATCTCCAGGTTCAAGGGCATCTTCCTACATCGAAAACAGGCATGAGAAACCCAGAAGATGGTACACTGTGTGATCGGGAAAGGTTTTTAAAACGCACCTCATTTCTCATCTCCTTGGCTCGGGTTCGCCATTCCAGCCGATTTACTAGCCATCTCCCTCCTTGGAGAATCAGCACCTTTAACCTCCTGTTCCGTACAGGTTGCAAATTGTCCTGAGGATGAACGGGAAGAGGGGGAACCAATGAGAGACTAGCTCTAGGGGTTGGGACAGGCACAGGTCACTCTATTTTCCCATCAGGAAGAAGAATTAAGCACAAGCTCAGCCTGCCCCCCAGAACCAGAAGAGGGCCTGAAGCAATCCTGCGCTTTTGCGGCCAGCTCCCAAAAAAGCCAGTTGAAAAATGGAGCTCAGGGGCACTGCAATTCACAAACCTGCAGAGTTTTAAATGATACCTCTCGTCCACAAATATATTAAGGGAAGGCAACGAAGAGGCTTTGAAAGCAAGGCAGCATTGCAGGAAACAGATTTCAGGAGGTAGATTCGAATCGCTTTGAAAGCACATGAAAAGCGGCAAAACGTGGACAATGATGCCCTTGGCCAAAAAGGGCGTATGCGTTTTTTCCTGAATATATTCAGGAAAAAACGCATACGCCCTTTTTGGCCAACCAAGCAACCTGGAAAGGCAAATCAGCGCTCCAAAGAAGTCTCGCTTCCCAGCGGGCAAAAGGGCCATGCGGAAAAAAGTGTCCAAACCAGAAATGCAGGACCGGCCATGGAGAAATGGGAGCCTTGCTACGCTGATGGGTGGGATGTAAATTGCCAACAGCCACTCTGGAGAAGTGTACGGTGTGTTCTGAAACATCTAAAAAACACAGCTTGGAGAGCATAGGGCACTTCCACTCATGGGCGTATAAATTGGGAAAACGAAAAATCAGCAAGACACAGGCACCCCAAAGTTTAGGGCTGCTCTGTTGACAAGAACCCCACTTCATTACACCTTAAATATCCTAGGAAAGAGAAAAATGGATAAAGAAGTTGTGGTCCTCATGTACAATGGAATATCACTCAGCCATGAAATCAACGTCATAAGGCTAGTAGCAGCACGATGAGTGGATTTAGGTACGACGATTATAAGTGAAATAAGTCACACAGAAAAAGACACTTATCATAAGATATCACTTATAGAGGGAAAGTAAAAACCGCTACACTTGAACTGAATTACAAAAGAGAACAGAGTCACACGTTTAGGAAACACACTATGGCTGCTGAACGGGACAGGTGAGGTGGGGTGATGCATAAAACAAGGGTTTCAAATTAGCTCAGATACCGTTCCATAAACCCAATATGTAATAGACAAGACCTATTCCTTTTTCAGTGTACTGGACTCAACACCCCCTATTCACCGCACAAGAATATATCTGACTAGTAAGAATCTTCAAACCTATGTATTGATATCTCTCTGTAAGTGAGGCAAGGGGGTGTAAAGCGGCATAAACACAGCCGTGAAAAGCAGCTAAACCCCATTATAAAAATAACTTACTTTTCAAAACCAGTGAAACAAAGACAGTGAAAGAGAGAGAAATTCTTACAAAATTCGTTCAGGGGCTGTGATGCAACCTGGATTGACCATATCTAGACCCACAGCTGATTGAGACATAAGGGTGGACACTCTTGGGGCTGAGAGGTTCGGTGAGGTTGGGTGAGCCAACGCAGACCCTTTCAAGTAATACTGCATGGTACCCATCCCATGGGTCCCAAATCTCCAGGTTCAAGGGCATCTTCCTACATCGAAAACAGGCATGAGAAACCCAGAAGATGGTACACCGTGTGATCGGGAAAGGTTTCTAAAACGCACCTCATTTCTCATCTCCTTGGCTCGGGTTCGCCATTCCAGCCGATTTACTAGCCATCTCCCTCCTTGGAGAATCAGCACCTTTAACCTCCTGTTCCGTACAGGTTGCAATTTGTCCTGAGGATGAACGGGAAGAGGGGGAACCAATGAGAGACTAGCTCTAGGGGTTGGGACAGGCACAGGTCACTCTATTTTCCCATCAGGAAGAAGAATTAAGCACAAGCTCAGCCTGCCCCCCAGAACCAGAAGAGGGCCTGAAGCAATCCTGCGCTTTTGCGGCCAGCTCCCAAAAAAGCCAGTTGAAAAATGGAGCTCAGGGGCACTGCAATTCACAAACCTGCAGAGTTTTAAATGATACCTCTCGTCCACAGATATATTAAGGGAAGGCAACGAAGAGGCTTTGAAAGCAAGGCAGAATTGCAGGAAACAGATTTCAGGAGGTAGATTCGAATCGCCTTGAAAGCACATGAAAAGCGGCAAAACGTGGACAATGATGCCCTTGGCCAAAAAGGGCGTATGCGTTTTTTCCTGAATATATTCAGGAAAAAACGCATACGCCCTTTTTGGCCAACCAAGCAACCTGGAAAGGCAAATCAGCGCTCCAAAGAAGTCTCGCTTCCCAGCGGGCAAAAGGGCCATGCGGAAAAAAGTGTCCAAACCAGAAATGCAGGACCGGCCATGGAGAAATGGGAGCCTTGCTACGCTGATGGGTGGGATGTAAATTGCCAACAGCCACTCTGGAGAAGTGTACGGTGTGTTCTGAAACATCTAAAAAACACAGCTTGGAGAGCATAGGGCACTTCCACTCATGGGCGTATAAATTGGGAAAACTAAAAATCAGCAAGACACAGGCACCCCAAAGTTTAGGGCTGCTCTGTTGACAAGAACCCCCACTTCATTACACCTTAAATATCCTAGGAAAGAGAAAAATGGATAAAGAAGTTGTGGTCCTCATGTACAATGGAATATCACTCAGCCATGAAATCAACGTCATAAGGCTAGTAGCAGCACGATGAGTGGATTTAGGTATGACGATTCTAAGTGAAATAAGTCACACAGAAAAAGACACTTATCCTAAGATATCACTTAGAGAGGGAATGTAAAAACCGCTACACTTGAACTGAATTACAAAAGAGAACAGAGTCACACGTTAAGGAAACACACTATGGCTGCTGAACGGGACAGGTGAGGTGGGGTGATGCATAAAACAAGGGTTTCAAATTAGCTCAGATACCGTTCCATAAACCCAATATGTAATAGACAAGACCTATTCCTTTTTCAGTGTACTGGACTCAACACTCCCTATTCACCGCACAAGAATATATCTGACTAGTAAGAATCTTCAAACCTATGTATTGATATCTCTCTGTAAGTGAGGCAAGGGGGTGTAAAGCGGCATAAACACAGCCGTGAAAAGCAGCTAAACCCCATTATAAAAATAACTTACTTTTCAAAACCAGTGAAACAAAGACAGTGAAAGAGAGAGAAATTCTTACAAAATTCGTTCAGGGGCTGTGATGCAACCTGGATTGACCATATCTAGACCCACAGCTGATTGAGACATAAGGGTGGACACTCTTGGGGCTGAGAGGTTCGGTGAGGTTGGGTGAGCCAACGCAGACCCTTTCAAGTAATACTGCATGGTACCCATCCCATGGGTCCCAAATCTCCAGGTTCAAGGGCATCTTCCTACATCGAAAACAGGCATGAGAAACCCAGAAGATGGTACACCGTGTGATCGGGAAAGGTTTCTAAAACGCACCTCATTTCTCATCTCCTTGGCTCGGGTTCGCCATTCCAGCCGATTTACTAGCCATCTCCCTCCTTGGAGAATCAGCACCTTTAACCTCCTGTTCCGTACAGGTTGCAATTTGTCCTGAGGATGAACGGGAAGAGGGGGAACCAATGAGAGACTAGCTCTAGGGGTTGGGACAGGCACAGGTCACTCTATTTTCCCATCAGGAAGAAGAATTAAGCACAAGCTCAGCCTGCCCCCCAGAACCAGAAGAGGGCCTGAAGCAATCCTGCGCTTTTGCGGCCAGCTCCCAAAAAAGCCAGTTGAAAAATGGAGCTCAGGGGCACTGCAATTCACAAACCTGCAGAGTTTTAAATGATACCTCTCGTCCACAAATATATTAAGGGAAGGCAACGAAGAGGCTTTGAAAGCAAGGCAGCATTGCAGGAAACAGATTTCAGGAGGTAGATTCGAATCGCCTTGAAAGCACATGAAAAGCGGCAAAACGTGGACAATGATGCCCTTGGCCAAAAAGGGCGTATGCGTTTTTTCCTGAATATATTCAGGAAAAAACGCATACGCCCTTTTTGGCCAACCAAGCAACCTGGAAAGGCAAATCAGCGCTCCAAAGAAGTCTCGCTTCCCAGCGGGCAAAAGGGCCATGCGGAAAAAAGTGTCCAAACCAGAAATGCAGGACTGGCCATGGAGAAATGGGAGCCTTGCTACGCTGATGGGTGGGATGTAAATTGCCAACAGCCACTCTGGAGAAGTGTACGGTGTGTTCTGAAACATGTAAAAAACACAGCTTGGAGAGCATAGGGCACTTCCACTCATGGGCGTATAAATTGGGAAAACTAAAAATCAGCAAGACACAGGCACCCCAAAGTTTAGGGCTGCTCTGTTGACAAGAACCCCCACTTCATTACACCTTAAATATCCTAGGAAAGAGAAAAATGGATAAAGAAGTTGTGGTCCTCATGTACAATGGAATATCACTCAGCCATGAAATCAACGTCATAAGGCTAGTAGCAGCACGATGAGTGGATTTAGGTACGACGATTCTAAGTGAAATAAGTCACACAGAAAAAGACACTTATCCTAAGATATCACTTAGAGAGGGAATGTAGAAACCGCTACACTTGAACTGAATTACAAAAGAGAACAGAGTCACACGTTAAGGAAACACACTATGGCTGCTGAACGGGACAGGTGAGGTGGGGTGATGCATAAAACAAGGGTTTCAAATTAGCTCAGATACCGTTCCATAAACCCAATATGTAATAGACAAGACCTATTCCTTTTTCAGTGTACTGGACTCAACACCCCCTATTCACCGCACAAGAATATATCTGACTAGTAAGAATCTTCAAACCTATGTATTGATATCTCTCTGTAAGTGAGGCAAGGGGGTGTAAAGCGGCATAAACACAGCCGTGAAAAGCAGCTAAACCCCATTATAAAAATAACTTACTTTTCAAAACCAGTGAAACAAAGACAGTGAAAGAGAGAGAAATTCTTACAAAATTCGTTCAGGGGCTGTGATGCAACCTGGATTGACCATATCTAGACCCACAGCTGATTGAGACATAAGGGTGGACACTCTTGGGGCTGAGAGGTTCGGTGAGGTTGGGTGAGCCAACGCAGACCCTTTCAAGTAATACTGCATGGTACCCATCCCCTGGGTCCCAAATCTCCAGGTTCAAGGGCATCTTCCTACATCGAAAACAGGCATGAGAAACCCAGAAGATGGTACACCGTGTGATCGGGAAAGGTTTCTAAAACGCACCTCATTTCTCATCTCCTTGGCTCGGGTTCGCCATTCCAGCCGATTTACTAGCCATCTCCCTCCTTGGAGAATCAGCACCTTTAACCTCCTGTTCCGTACAGGTTGCAATTTGTCCTGAGGATGAACGGGAAGAGGGGGAACCAATGAGAGACTAGCTCTAGGGGTTGGGACAGGCACAGGTCACTCTATTTTCCCATCAGGAAGAAGAATTAAGCACAAGCTCAGCCTGCCCCCCAGAACCAGAAGAGGGCCTGAAGCAATCCTGCGCTTTTGCGGCCAGCTCCCAAAAAAGCCAGTTGAAAAATGGAGCTCAGGGGCACTGCAATTCACAAACCTGCAGAGTTTTAAATGATACCTCTCGTCCACAAATATATTAAGGGAAGGCAACGAAGAGGCTTTGAAAGCAAGGCAGCATTGCAGGAAACAGATTTCAGGAGGTAGATTCGAATCGCCTTGAAAGCACATGAAAAGCGGCAAAACGTGGACAATGATGCCCTTGGCCAAAAAGGGCGTATGCGTTTTTTCCTGAATATATTCAGGAAAAAACGCATACGCCCTTTTTGGCCAACCAAGCAACCTGGAAAGGCAAATCAGCGCTCCAAAGAAGTCTCGCTTCCCAGCGGGCAAAAGGGCCATGCGGAAAAAAGTGTCCAAACCAGAAATGCAGGACCGGCCATGGAGAAATGGGAGCCTTGCTACGCTGATGGGTGGGATGTAAATTGCCAACAGCCACTCTGGAGAAGTGTACGGTGTGTTCTGAAACATCTAAAAAACACAGCTTGGAGAGCATAGGGCACTTCCACTCATGGGCGTATAAATTGGGAAAACGAAAAATCAGCAAGACACAGGCACCCCAAAGTTTAGGGCTGCTCTGTTGACAAGAACCCCCACTTCATTACACCTTAAATATCCTAGGAAAGAGAAAAATGGATAAAGAAGTTGTGGTCCTCATGTACAATGGAATATCACTCAGCCATGAAATCAACGTCATAAGGCTAGTAGCAGCACGATGAGTGGATTTAGGTACGACGATTCTAAGTGAAATAAGTCACACAGAAAAAGACACTTATCCTAAGATATCACTTCTAGAGGGAATGTAAAAACCGCTACACTTGAACTGAATTGCAAAACAGAACAGAGTCACACGTTTAGGAAACACACTATGGCTGCTGAACGGGACAGGTGAGGTGGGGTGATGCATAAAACAAGGGTTTCAAATTAGCTCAGATACCGTTCCATAAACCCAATATGTAATAGACAAGACCTATTCCTTTTTCAGTGTACTGGACTCAACACCCCCTATTCACCGCACAAGAATATATCTGACTAGTAAGAATCTTCAAACCTATGTATTGATATCTCTCTGTAAGTGAGGCAAGGGGGTGTAAAGCGGCATAAACACAGCCGTGAAAAGCAGCTAAACCCCATTATAAAAATAACTTACTTTTCAAAACCAGTGAAACAAAGACAGTGAAAGAGAGAGAAATTCTTACAAAATTCGTTCAGGGGCTGTGATGCAACCTGGATTGACCATATCTAGACCCACAGCTGATTGAGACATAAGGGTGGACACTCTTGGGGCTGAGAGGTTCGGTGAGGTTGGGTGAGCCAACGCAGACCCTTTCAAGTAATACTGCATGGTACCCATCCCATGGGTCCCAAATCTCCAGGTTCAAGGGCATCTTCCTACATCGAAAACAGGCATGAGAAACCCAGAAGATGGTACACCGTGTGATCGGGAAAGGTTTCTAAAACGCACCTCATTTCTCATCTCCTTGGCTCGGGTTCGCCATTCCAGCCGATTTACTAGCCATCTCCCTCCTTGGAGAATCAGCACCTTTAACCTCCTGTTCCGTACAGGTTGCAATTTGTCCTGAGGATGAACGGGAAGAGGGGGAACCAATGAGAGACTAGCTCTAGGGGTTGGGACAGGCACAGGTCACTCTATTTTCCCATCAGGAAGAAGAATTAAGCACAAGCTCAGCCTGCCCCCCAGAACCAGAAGAGGGCCTGAAGCAATCCTGCGCTTTTGCGGCCAGCTCCCAAAAAAGCCAGTTGAAAAATGGAGCTCAGGGGCACTGCAATTCACAAACCTGCAGAGTTTTAAATGATACCTCTCGTCCACAAATATATTAAGGGAAGGCAACGAAGAGGCTTTGAAAGCAAGGCAGCATTGCAGGAAACAGATTTCAGGAGGTAGATTCGAATCGCCTTGAAAGCACATGAAAAGCGGCAAAACGTGGACAATGATGCCCTTGGCCAAAAAGGGCGTATGCGTTTTTTCCTGAATATATTCAGGAAAAAACGCATACGCCCTTTTTGGCCAACCAAGCAACCTGGAAAGGCAAATCAGCGCTCCAAAGAAGTCTCGCTTCCCAGCGGGCAAAAGGGCCATGCGGAAAAAAGTGTCCAAACCAGAAATGCAGGACTGGCCATGGAGAAATGGGAGCCTTGCTACGCTGATGGGTGGGATGTAAATTGCCAACAGCCACTCTGGAGAAGTGTACGGTGTGTTCTGAAACATGTAAAAAACACAGCTTGGAGAGCATAGGGCACTTCCACTCATGGGCGTATAAATTGGGAAAACTAAAAATCAGCAAGACACAGGCACCCCAAAGTTTAGGGCTGCTCTGTTGACAAGAACCCCCACTTCATTACACCTTAAATATCCTAGGAAAGAGAAAAATGGATAAAGAAGTTGTGGTCCTCATGTACAATGGAATATCACTCAGCCATGAAATCAACGTCATAAGGCTAGTAGCAGCACGATGAGTGGATTTAGGTACGACGATTCTAAGTGAAATAAGTCACACAGAAAAAGACACTTATCCTAAGATATCACTTAGAGAGGGAATGTAGAAACCGCTACACTTGAACTGAATTACAAAAGAGAACAGAGTCACACGTTAAGGAAACACACTATGGCTGCTGAACGGGACAGGTGAGGTGGGGTGATGCATAAAACAAGGGTTTCAAATTAGCTCAGATACCGTTCCATAAACCCAATATGTAATAGACAAGACCTATTCCTTTTTCAGTGTACTGGACTCAACACCCCCTATTCACCGCACAAGAATATATCTGACTAGTAAGAATCTTCAAACCTATGTATTGATATCTCTCTGTAAGTGAGGCAAGGGGGTGTAAAGCGGCATAAACACAGCCGTGAAAAGCAGCTAAACCCCATTATAAAAATAACTTACTTTTCAAAACCAGTGAAACAAAGACAGTGAAAGAGAGAGAAATTCTTACAAAATTCGTTCAGGGGCTGTGATGCAACCTGGATTGACCATATCTAGACCCACAGCTGATTGAGACATAAGGGTGGACACTCTTGGGGCTGAGAGGTTCGGTGAGGTTGGGTGAGCCAACGCAGACCCTTTCAAGTAATACTGCATGGTACCCATCCCATGGGTCCCAAATCTCCAGGTTCAAGGGCATCTTCCTACATCGAAAACAGGCATGAGAAACCCAGAAGATGGTACACCGTGTGATCGGGAAAGGTTTCTAAAACGCACCTCATTTCTCATCTCCTTGGCTCGGGTTCGCCATTCCAGCCGATTTACTAGCCATCTCCCTCCTTGGAGAATCAGCACCTTTAACCTCCTGTTCCGTACAGGTTGCAATTTGTCCTGAGGATGAACGGGAAGAGGGGGAACCAATGAGAGACTAGCTCTAGGGGTTGGGACAGGCACAGGTCACTCTATTTTCCCATCAGGAAGAAGAATTAAGCACAAGCTCAGCCTGCCCCCCAGAACCAGAAGAGGGCCTGAAGCAATCCTGCGCTTTTGCGGCCAGCTCCCAAAAAAGCCAGTTGAAAAATGGAGCTCAGGGGCACTGCAATTCACAAACCTGCAGAGTTTTAAATGATACCTCTCGTCCACAAATATATTAAGGGAAGGCAACGAAGAGGCTTTGAAAGCAAGGCAGCATTGCAGGAAACAGATTTCAGGAGGTAGATTCGAATCGCCTTGAAAGCACATGAAAAGCGGCAAAACGTGGACAATGATGCCCTTGGCCAAAAAGGGCGTATGCGTTTTTTCCTGAATATATTCAGGAAAAAACGCATACGCCCTTTTTGGCCAACCAAGCAACCTGGAAAGGCAAATCAGCGCTCCAAAGAAGTCTCGCTTCCCAGCGGGCAAAAGGGCCATGCGGAAAAAAGTGTCCAAACCAGAAATGCAGGACCGGCCATGGAGAAATGGGAGCCTTGCTACGCTGATGGGTGGGATGTAAATTGCCAACAGCCACTCTGGAGAAGTGTACGGTGTGTTCTGAAACATCTAAAAAACACAGCTTGGAGAGCATAGGGCACTTCCACTCATGGGCGTATAAATTGGGAAAACTAAAAATCAGCAAGACACAGGCACCCCAAAGTTTAGGGCTGCTCTGTTGACAAGAACCCCCACTTCATTACACCTTAAATATCCTAGGAAAGAGAAAAATGGATAAAGAAGTTGTGGTCCTCATGTACAATGGAATATCACTCAGCCATGAAATCAACGTCATAAGGCTAGTAGCAGCACGATGAGTGGATTTAGGTACGACGATTCTAAGTGAAATAAGTCACACAGAAAAAGACACTTATCCTAAGATATCACTTAGAGAGGGAATGTAGAAACCGCTACACTTGAACTGAATTACAAAAGAGAACAGAGTCACACGTTAAGGAAACACACTATGGCTGCTGAACGGGACAGGTGAGGTGGGGTGATGCATAAAACAAGGGTTTCAAATTAGCTCAGATACCGTTCCATAAACCCAATATGTAATAGACAAGACCTATTCCTTTTTCAGTGTACTGGACTCAACACCCCCTATTCACCGCACAAGAATATATCTGACTAGTAAGAATCTTCAAACCTATGTATTGATATCTCTCTGTAAGTGAGGCAAGGGGGTGTAAAGCGGCATAAACACAGCCGTGAAAAGCAGCTAAACCCCATTATAAAAATAACTTACTTTTCAAAACCAGTGAAACAAAGACAGTGAAAGAGAGAGAAATTCTTACAAAATTCGTTCAGGGGCTGTGATGCAACCTGGATTGACCATATCTAGACCCACAGCTGATTGAGACATAAGGGTGGACACTCTTGGGGCTGAGAGGTTCGGTGAGGTTGGGTGAGCCAACGCAGACCCTTTCAAGTAATACTGCATGGTACCCATCCCATGGGTCCCAAATCTCCAGGTTCAAGGGCATCTTCCTACATCGAAAACAGGCATGAGAAACCCAGAAGATGGTACACCGTGTGATCGGGAAAGGTTTCTAAAACGCACCTCATTTCTCATCTCCTTGGCTCGGGTTCGCCATTCCAGCCGATTTACTAGCCATCTCCCTCCTTGGAGAATCAGCACCTTTAACCTCCTGTTCCGTACAGGTTGCAATTTGTCCTGAGGATGAACGGGAAGAGGGGGAACCAATGAGAGACTAGCTCTAGGGGTTGGGACAGGCACAGGTCACTCTATTTTCCCATCAGGAAGAAGAATTAAGCACAAGCTCAGCCTGCCCCCCAGAACCAGAAGAGGGCCTGAAGCAATCCTGCGCTTTTGCGGCCAGCTCCCAAAAAAGCCAGTTGAAAAATGGAGCTCAGGGGCACTGCAATTCACAAACCTGCAGAGTTTTAAATGATACCTCTCGTCCACAAATATATTAAGGGAAGGCAACGAAGAGGCTTTGAAAGCAAGGCAGCATTGCAGGAAACAGATTTCAGGAGGTAGATTCGAATCGCCTTGAAAGCACATGAAAAGCGGCAAAACGTGGACAATGATGCCCTTGGCCAAAAAGGGCGTATGCGTTTTTTCCTGAATATATTCAGGAAAAAACGCATACGCCCTTTTTGGCCAACCAAGCAACCTGGAAAGGCAAATCAGCGCTCCAAAGAAGTCTCGCTTCCCAGCGGGCAAAAGGGCCATGCGGAAAAAAGTGTCCAAACCAGAAATGCAGGACCGGCCATGGAGAAATGGGAGCCTTGCTACGCTGATGGGTGGGATGTAAATTGCCAACAGCCACTCTGGAGAAGTGTACGGTGTGTTCTGAAACATCTAAAAAACACAGCTTGGAGAGCATAGGGCACTTCCACTCATGGGCGTATAAATTGGGAAAACTAAAAATCAGCAAGACACAGGCACCCCAAAGTTTAGGGCTGCTCTGTTGACAAGAACCCCCACTTCATTACACCTTAAATATCCTAGGAAAGAGAAAAATGGATAAAGAAGTTGTGGTCCTCATGTACAATGGAATATCACTCAGCCATGAAATCAACGTCATAAGGCTAGTAGCAGCACGATGAGTGGATTTAGGTACGACGATTCTAAGTGAAATAAGTCACACAGAAAAAGACACTTATCCTAAGATATCACTTCTAGAGGGAATGTAAAAACCGCTACACTTGAACTGAATTGCAAAACAGAACAGAGTCACACGTTTAGGAAACACACTATGGCTGCTGAACGGGACAGGTGAGGTGGGGTGATGCATAAAACAAGGGTTTCAAATTAGCTCAGATACCGTTCCATAAACCCAATATGTAATAGACAAGACCTATTCCTTTTTCAGTGTACTGGACTCAACACCCCCTATTCACCGCACAAGAATATATCTGACTAGTAAGAATCTTCAAACCTATGTATTGATATCTCTCTGTAAGTGAGGCAAGGGGGTGTAAAGCGGCATAAACACAGCCGTGAAAAGCAGCTAAACCCCATTATAAAAATAACTTACTTTTCAAAACCAGTGAAACAAAGACAGTGAAAGAGAGAGAAATTCTTACAAAATTCGTTCAGGGGCTGTGATGCAACCTGGATTGACCATATCTAGACCCACAGCTGATTGAGACATAAGGGTGGACACTCTTGGGGCTGAGAGGTTCGGTGAGGTTGGGTGAGCCAACGCAGACCCTTTCAAGTAATACTGCATGGTACCCATCCCATGGGTCCCAAATCTCCAGGTTCAAGGGCATCTTCCTACATCGAAAACAGGCATGAGAAACCCAGAAGATGGTACACCGTGTGATCGGGAAAGGTTTCTAAAACGCACCTCATTTCTCATCTCCTTGGCTCGGGTTCGCCATTCCAGCCGATTTACTAGCCATCTCCCTCCTTGGAGAATCAGCACCTTTAACCTCCTGTTCCGTACAGGTTGCAATTTGTCCTGAGGATGAACGGGAAGAGGGGGAACCAATGAGAGACTAGCTCTAGGGGTTGGGACAGGCACAGGTCACTCTATTTTCCCATCAGGAAGAAGAATTAAGCACAAGCTCAGCCTGCCCCCCAGAACCAGAAGAGGGCCTGAAGCAATCCTGCGCTTTTGCGGCCAGCTCCCAAAAAAGCCAGTTGAAAAATGGAGCTCAGGGGCACTGCAATTCACAAACCTGCAGAGTTTTAAATGATACCTCTCGTCCACAAATATATTAAGGGAAGGCAACGAAGAGGCTTTGAAAGCAAGGCAGCATTGCAGGAAACAGATTTCAGGAGGTAGATTCGAATCGCCTTGAAAGCACATGAAAAGCGGCAAAACGTGGACAATGATGCCCTTGGCCAAAAAGGGCGTATGCGTTTTTTCCTGAATATATTCAGGAAAAAACGCATACGCCCTTTTTGGCCAACCAAGCAACCTGGAAAGGCAAATCAGCGCTCCAAAGAAGTCTCGCTTCCCAGCGGGCAAAAGGGCCATGCGGAAAAAAGTGTCCAAACCAGAAATGCAGGACTGGCCATGGAGAAATGGGAGCCTTGCTACGCTGATGGGTGGGATGTAAATTGCCAACAGCCACTCTGGAGAAGTGTACGGTGTGTTCTGAAACATGTAAAAAACACAGCTTGGAGAGCATAGGGCACTTCCACTCATGGGCGTATAAATTGGGAAAACTAAAAATCAGCAAGACACAGGCACCCCAAAGTTTAGGGCTGCTCTGTTGACAAGAACCCCCACTTCATTACACCTTAAATATCCTAGGAAAGAGAAAAATGGATAAAGAAGTTGTGGTCCTCATGTACAATGGAATATCACTCAGCCATGAAATCAACGTCATAAGGCTAGTAGCAGCACGATGAGTGGATTTAGGTACGACGATTCTAAGTGAAATAAGTCACACAGAAAAAGACACTTATCCTAAGATATCACTTAGAGAGGGAATGTAGAAACCGCTACACTTGAACTGAATTACAAAAGAGAACAGAGTCACACGTTAAGGAAACACACTATGGCTGCTGAACGGGACAGGTGAGGTGGGGTGATGCATAAAACAAGGGTTTCAAATTAGCTCAGATACCGTTCCATAAACCCAATATGTAATAGACAAGACCTATTCCTTTTTCAGTGTACTGGACTCAACACCCCCTATTCACCGCACAAGAATATATCTGACTAGTAAGAATCTTCAAACCTATGTATTGATATCTCTCTGTAAGTGAGGCAAGGGGGTGTAAAGCGGCATAAACACAGCCGTGAAAAGCAGCTAAACCCCATTATAAAAATAACTTACTTTTCAAAACCAGTGAAACAAAGACAGTGAAAGAGAGAGAAATTCTTACAAAATTCGTTCAGGGGCTGTGATGCAACCTGGATTGACCATATCTAGACCCACAGCTGATTGAGACATAAGGGTGGACACTCTTGGGGCTGAGAGGTTCGGTGAGGTTGGGTGAGCCAACGCAGACCCTTTCAAGTAATACTGCATGGTACCCATCCCATGGGTCCCAAATCTCCAGGTTCAAGGGCATCTTCCTACATCGAAAACAGGCATGAGAAACCCAGAAGATGGTACACCGTGTGATCGGGAAAGGTTTCTAAAACGCACCTCATTTCTCATCTCCTTGGCTCGGGTTCGCCATTCCAGCCGATTTACTAGCCATCTCCCTCCTTGGAGAATCAGCACCTTTAACCTCCTGTTCCGTACAGGTTGCAATTTGTCCTGAGGATGAACGGGAAGAGGGGGAACCAATGAGAGACTAGCTCTAGGGGTTGGGACAGGCACAGGTCACTCTATTTTCCCATCAGGAAGAAGAATTAAGCACAAGCTCAGCCTGCCCCCCAGAACCAGAAGAGGGCCTGAAGCAATCCTGCGCTTTTGCGGCCAGCTCCCAAAAAAGCCAGTTGAAAAATGGAGCTCAGGGGCACTGCAATTCACAAACCTGCAGAGTTTTAAATGATACCTCTCGTCCACAAATATATTAAGGGAAGGCAACGAAGAGGCTTTGAAAGCAAGGCAGCATTGCAGGAAACAGATTTCAGGAGGTAGATTCGAATCGCCTTGAAAGCACATGAAAAGCGGCAAAACGTGGACAATGATGCCCTTGGCCAAAAAGGGCGTATGCGTTTTTTCCTGAATATATTCAGGAAAAAACGCATACGCCCTTTTTGGCCAACCAAGCAACCTGGAAAGGCAAATCAGCGCTCCAAAGAAGTCTCGCTTCCCAGCGGGCAAAAGGGCCATGCGGAAAAAAGTGTCCAAACCAGAAATGCAGGACCGGCCATGGAGAAATGGGAGCCTTGCTACGCTGATGGGTGGGATGTAAATTGCCAACAGCCACTCTGGAGAAGTGTACGGTGTGTTCTGAAACATCTAAAAAACACAGCTTGGAGAGCATAGGGCACTTCCACTCATGGGCGTATAAATTGGGAAAACTAAAAATCAGCAAGACACAGGCACCCCAAAGTTTAGGGCTGCTCTGTTGACAAGAACCCCCACTTCATTACACCTTAAATATCCTAGGAAAGAGAAAAATGGATAAAGAAGTTGTGGTCCTCATGTACAATGGAATATCACTCAGCCATGAAATCAACGTCATAAGGCTAGTAGCAGCACGATGAGTGGATTTAGGTACGACGATTCTAAGTGAAATAAGTCACACAGAAAAAGACACTTATCCTAAGATATCACTTCTAGAGGGAATGTAAAAACCGCTACACTTGAACTGAATTGCAAAACAGAACAGAGTCACACGTTTAGGAAACACACTATGGCTGCTGAACGGGACAGGTGAGGTGGGGTGATGCATAAAACAAGGGTTTCAAATTAGCTCAGATACCGTTCCATAAACCCAATATGTAATAGACAAGACCTATTCCTTTTTCAGTGTACTGGACTCAACACCCCCTATTCACCGCACAAGAATATATCTGACTAGTAAGAATCTTCAAACCTATGTATTGATATCTCTCTGTAAGTGAGGCAAGGGGGTGTAAAGCGGCATAAACACAGCCGTGAAAAGCAGCTAAACCCCATTATAAAAATAACTTACTTTTCAAAACCAGTGAAACAAAGACAGTGAAAGAGAGAGAAATTCTTACAAAATTCGTTCAGGGGCTGTGATGCAACCTGGATTGACCATATCTAGACCCACAGCTGATTGAGACATAAGGGTGGACACTCTTGGGGCTGAGAGGTTCGGTGAGGTTGGGTGAGCCAACGCAGACCCTTTCAAGTAATACTGCATGGTACCCATCCCATGGGTCCCAAATCTCCAGGTTCAAGGGCATCTTCCTACATCGAAAACAGGCATGAGAAACCCAGAAGATGGTACACCGTGTGATCGGGAAAGGTTTCTAAAACGCACCTCATTTCTCATCTCCTTGGCTCGGGTTCGCCATTCCAGCCGATTTACTAGCCATCTCCCTCCTTGGAGAATCAGCACCTTTAACCTCCTGTTCCGTACAGGTTGCAATTTGTCCTGAGGATGAACGGGAAGAGGGGGAACCAATGAGAGACTAGCTCTAGGGGTTGGGACAGGCACAGGTCACTCTATTTTCCCATCAGGAAGAAGAATTAAGCACAAGCTCAGCCTGCCCCCCAGAACCAGAAGAGGGCCTGAAGCAATCCTGCGCTTTTGCGGCCAGCTCCCAAAAAAGCCAGTTGAAAAATGGAGCTCAGGGGCACTGCAATTCACAAACCTGCAGAGTTTTAAATGATACCTCTCGTCCACAAATATATTAAGGGAAGGCAACGAAGAGGCTTTGAAAGCAAGGCAGCATTGCAGGAAACAGATTTCAGGAGGTAGATTCGAATCGCCTTGAAAGCACATGAAAAGCGGCAAAACGTGGACAATGATGCCCTTGGCCAAAAAGGGCGTATGCGTTTTTTCCTGAATATATTCAGGAAAAAACGCATACGCCCTTTTTGGCCAACCAAGCAACCTGGAAAGGCAAATCAGCGCTCCAAAGAAGTCTCGCTTCCCAGCGGGCAAAAGGGCCATGCGGAAAAAAGTGTCCAAACCAGAAATGCAGGACTGGCCATGGAGAAATGGGAGCCTTGCTACGCTGATGGGTGGGATGTAAATTGCCAACAGCCACTCTGGAGAAGTGTACGGTGTGTTCTGAAACATGTAAAAAACACAGCTTGGAGAGCATAGGGCACTTCCACTCATGGGCGTATAAATTGGGAAAACTAAAAATCAGCAAGACACAGGCACCCCAAAGTTTAGGGCTGCTCTGTTGACAAGAACCCCCACTTCATTACACCTTAAATATCCTAGGAAAGAGAAAAATGGATAAAGAAGTTGTGGTCCTCATGTACAATGGAATATCACTCAGCCATGAAATCAACGTCATAAGGCTAGTAGCAGCACGATGAGTGGATTTAGGTACGACGATTCTAAGTGAAATAAGTCACACAGAAAAAGACACTTATCCTAAGATATCACTTAGAGAGGGAATGTAGAAACCGCTACACTTGAACTGAATTACAAAAGAGAACAGAGTCACACGTTAAGGAAACACACTATGGCTGCTGAACGGGACAGGTGAGGTGGGGTGATGCATAAAACAAGGGTTTCAAATTAGCTCAGATACCGTTCCATAAACCCAATATGTAATAGACAAGACCTATTCCTTTTTCAGTGTACTGGACTCAACACCCCCTATTCACCGCACAAGAATATATCTGACTAGTAAGAATCTTCAAACCTATGTATTGATATCTCTCTGTAAGTGAGGCAAGGGGGTGTAAAGCGGCATAAACACAGCCGTGAAAAGCAGCTAAACCCCATTATAAAAATAACTTACTTTTCAAAACCAGTGAAACAAAGACAGTGAAAGAGAGAGAAATTCTTACAAAATTCGTTCAGGGGCTGTGATGCAACCTGGATTGACCATATCTAGACCCACAGCTGATTGAGACATAAGGGTGGACACTCTTGGGGCTGAGAGGTTCGGTGAGGTTGGGTGAGCCAACGCAGACCCTTTCAAGTAATACTGCATGGTACCCATCCCATGGGTCCCAAATCTCCAGGTTCAAGGGCATCTTCCTACATCGAAAACAGGCATGAGAAACCCAGAAGATGGTACACCGTGTGATCGGGAAAGGTTTCTAAAACGCACCTCATTTCTCATCTCCTTGGCTCGGGTTCGCCATTCCAGCCGATTTACTAGCCATCTCCCTCCTTGGAGAATCAGCACCTTTAACCTCCTGTTCCGTACAGGTTGCAATTTGTCCTGAGGATGAACGGGAAGAGGGGGAACCAATGAGAGACTAGCTCTAGGGGTTGGGACAGGCACAGGTCACTCTATTTTCCCATCAGGAAGAAGAATTAAGCACAAGCTCAGCCTGCCCCCCAGAACCAGAAGAGGGCCTGAAGCAATCCTGCGCTTTTGCGGCCAGCTCCCAAAAAAGCCAGTTGAAAAATGGAGCTCAGGGGCACTGCAATTCACAAACCTGCAGAGTTTTAAATGATACCTCTCGTCCACAAATATATTAAGGGAAGGCAACGAAGAGGCTTTGAAAGCAAGGCAGCATTGCAGGAAACAGATTTCAGGAGGTAGATTCGAATCGCCTTGAAAGCACATGAAAAGCGGCAAAACGTGGACAATGATGCCCTTGGCCAAAAAGGGCGTATGCGTTTTTTCCTGAATATATTCAGGAAAAAACGCATACGCCCTTTTTGGCCAACCAAGCAACCTGGAAAGGCAAATCAGCGCTCCAAAGAAGTCTCGCTTCCCAGCGGGCAAAAGGGCCATGCGGAAAAAAGTGTCCAAACCAGAAATGCAGGACCGGCCATGGAGAAATGGGAGCCTTGCTACGCTGATGGGTGGGATGTAAATTGCCAACAGCCACTCTGGAGAAGTGTACGGTGTGTTCTGAAACATCTAAAAAACACAGCTTGGAGAGCATAGGGCACTTCCACTCATGGGCGTATAAATTGGGAAAACTAAAAATCAGCAAGACACAGGCACCCCAAAGTTTAGGGCTGCTCTGTTGACAAGAACCCCCACTTCATTACACCTTAAATATCCTAGGAAAGAGAAAAATGGATAAAGAAGTTGTGGTCCTCATGTACAATGGAATATCACTCAGCCATGAAATCAACGTCATAAGGCTAGTAGCAGCACGATGAGTGGATTTAGGTACGACGATTCTAAGTGAAATAAGTCACACAGAAAAAGACACTTATCCTAAGATATCACTTCTAGAGGGAATGTAAAAACCGCTACACTTGAACTGAATTGCAAAACAGAACAGAGTCACACGTTTAGGAAACACACTATGGCTGCTGAACGGGACAGGTGAGGTGGGGTGATGCATAAAACAAGGGTTTCAAATTAGCTCAGATACCGTTCCATAAACCCAATATGTAATAGACAAGACCTATTCCTTTTTCAGTGTACTGGACTCAACACCCCCTATTCACCGCACAAGAACATATCTGACTAGTAAGAATCTTCAAACCTATGTATTGATATCTGTCTGTAAGTGAGTCAAGGGGGTGCAAAGCGTCATAAACACAGCCGTGAAAAGCAGCTAAACCTCATTATAAAAATAAATTAATTTTCAAAACCAGTGAAACAAAGACAGTGAAAGAGAGAGAAATTCTTGCAAAATTTGTTCAGGGGCTGTGATGCAACCTGGATTGACCATATCTAGACCCACAGCTGATTGAGACATAAGGGTGGACACTCTTGGGGCTGAGAGGTTCGGTGAGGTTGGGTGAGCCAACGCAGACCCTTTCAACTAACACTGCATGGTACCCATCCCATGGGTCCCAAATCTCCAGGTTCAAGGGCATCTTCCTACATCGAAAACAGGCATGAGAAACCCAGAAGATGGTACACTGTGTGATCGGGAAAGGTTTCTAAAACGCACCTCATTTCTCATCTCCTTGGCTCGGGTTCGCCATTCCAGCCGATTTACTAGCCATCTCCCTCCTTGGAGAATCAGCACCTTTAACCTCCTGTTCCGTACAGGTTGCAAATTGTCCTGAGGATGAACGGGAAGAGGGGGAACCAATGAGAGACTAGCTCTAGGGGTTGGGACAGGCACAGGTCACTCTATTTTCCCATCAGGAAGAAGAATTAAGCACAAGCTCAGCCTGCCCCCCAGAACCAGAAGAGGGCCTGAAGCAATCCTGCGCTTTTGCGGCCAGCTCCCAAAAAAGCCAGTTGAAAAATGGAGCTCAGGGGCACTGCAATTCACAAACCTGCAGAGTTTTAAATGATACCTCTCGTCCACAAATATATTAAGGGAAGGCAACGAAGAGGCTTTGAAAGCAAGGCAGCATTGCAGGAAACAGATTTCAGGAGGTAGATTCGAATCGCCTTGAAAGCACATGAAAAGCGGCAAAACGTGGACAATGATGCCCTTGGCCAAAAAGGGCGTATGCGTTTTTTCCTGAATATATTCAGGAAAAAACGCATATGCCCTTTTTGGCCAACCAAGCAACCTGGAAAGGCAAATCAGCGCTCCAAAGAAGTCTCGCTTCCCAGCGGGCAAAAGGGCCATGCGGAAAAAAGTGTCCAAACCAGAAATGCAGGACCGGCCATGGAGAAATGGGAGCCTTGCTACGCTGATGGGTGGGATGTAAATTGCCAACAGCCACTCTGGAGAAGTGTACGGTGTGTTCTGAAACATCTAAAAAACACAGCTTGGAGAGCATAGGGCACTTCCACTCATGGGCGTATAAATTGGGAAAACTAAAAATCAGCAAGACACAGGCACCCCAAAGTTTAGGGCTGCTCTGTTGACAAGAACCCCCACTTCATTACACCTTAAATATCCTAGGAAAGAGAAAAATGGATAAAGAAGTTGTGGTCCTCATGTACAATGGAATATCACTCAGCCATGAAATCAACGTCATAAGGCTAGTAGCAGCACGATGAGTGGATTTAGGTACGACGATTCTAAGTGAAATAAGTCACACAGAAAAAGACACTTATCCTAAGATATCACTTAGAGAGGGAATGTAAAAACCGCTACACTTGAACTGAATTACAAAAGAGAACAGAGTCACACGTTAAGGAAACACACTATGGCTGCTGAACGGGACAGGTGAGGTGGGGTGATGCATAAAACAAGGGTTTCAAATTAGCTCAGATACCGTTCCATAAACCCAATATGTAATAGACAAGACCTATTCCTTTTTCAGTGTACTGGACTCAACACTCCCTATTCACCGCACAAGAATATATCTGACTAGTAAGAATCTTCAAACCTATGTATTGATATCTCTCTGTAAGTGAGGCAAGGGGGTGTAAAGCGGCATAAACACAGCCGTGAAAAGCAGCTAAACCCCATTATAAAAATAACTTACTTTTCAAAACCAGTGAAACAAAGACAGTGAAAGAGAGAGAAATTCTTACAAAATTCGTTCAGGGGCTGTGATGCAACCTGGATTGACCATATCTAGACCCACAGCTGATTGAGACATAAGGGTGGACACTCTTGGGGCTGAGAGGTTCGGTGAGGTTGGGTGAGCCAACGCAGACCCTTTCAAGTAATACTGCATGGTACCCATCCCATGGGTCCCAAATCTCCAGGTTCAAGGGCATCTTCCTACATCGAAAACAGGCATGAGAAACCCAGAAGATGGTACACCGTGTGATCGGGAAAGGTTTCTAAAACGCACCTCATTTCTCATCTCCTTGGCTCGGGTTCGCCATTCCAGCTGATTTACTAGCCATCTCCCTCCTTGGAGAATCAGCACCTTTAACCTCCTGTTCCGTACAGGTTGCAATTTGTCCTGAGGATGAACGGGAAGAGGGGGAACCAATGAGAGACTAGCTCTAGGGGTTGGGACAGGCACAGGTCACTCTATTTTCCCATCAGGAAGAAGAATTAAGCACAAGCTCAGCCTGCCCCCCAGAACCAGAAGAGGGCCTGAAGCAATCCTGCGCTTTTGCGGCCAGCTCCCAAAAAAGCCAGTTGAAAAATGGAGCTCAGGGGCACTGCAATTCACAAACCTGCAGAGTTTTAAATGATACCTCTCGTCCACAAATATATTAAGGGAAGGCAACGAAGAGGCTTTGAAAGCAAGGCAGCATTGCAGGAAACAGATTTCAGGAGGTAGATTCGAATCGCCTTGAAAGCACATGAAAAGCGGCAAAACGTGGACAATGATGCCCTTGGCCAAAAAGGGCGTATGCGTTTTTTCCTGAATATATTCAGGAAAAAACGCATACGCCCTTTTTGGCCAACCAAGCAACCTGGAAAGGCAAATCAGCGCTCCAAAGAAGTCTCGCTTCCCAGCGGGCAAAAGGGCCATGCGGAAAAAAGTGTCCAAACCAGAAATGCAGGACCGGCCATGGAGAAATGGGAGCCTTGCTACGCTGATGGGTGGGATGTAAATTGCCAACAGCCAGTCTGGAGAAGTGTACGGTGTGTTCTGAAACATCTAAAAAACACAGCTTGGAGAGCATAGGGCACTTCCACTCATGGGCGTATAAATTGGGAAAACTAAAAATCAGCAAGACACAGGCACCCCAAAGTTTAGGGCTGCTCTGTTGACAAGAACCCCCACTTCATTACACCTTAAATATCCTAGGAAAGAGAAAAATGGATAAAGAAGTTGTGGTCCTCATGTACAATGGAATATCACTCAGCCATGAAATCAACGTCATAAGGCTAGTAGCAGCACGATGAGTGGATTTAGGTACGACGATTCTAAGTGAAATAAGTCACACAGAAAAAGACACTTATCCTAAGATATCACTTCTAGAGGGAATGTAAAAACCGCTACACTTGAACTGAATTGCAAAACAGAACAGAGTCACACGTTTAGGAAACACACTATGGCTGCTGAACGGGACAGGTGAGGTGGGGTGATGCATAAAACAAGGGTTTCAAATTAGCTCAGATACCGTTCCATAAACCCAATATGTAATAGACAAGACCTATTCCTTTTTCAGTGTACTGGACTCAACACCCCCTATTCACCGCACAAGAATATATCTGACTAGTAAGAATCTTCAAACCTATGTATTGATATCTGTCTGTAAGTGAGTCAAGGGGGTGCAAAGCGTCATAAACACAGCCGTGAAAAGCAGCTAAACCTCATTATAAAAATAAATTAATTTTCAAAACCAGTGAAACAAAGACAGTGAAAGAGAGAGAAATTCTTGCAAAATTTGTTCAGGGGCTGTGATGCAACCTGGATTGACCATATCTAGACCCACAGCTGATTGAGACATAAGGGTGGACACTCTTGGGGCTGAGAGGTTCGGTGAGGTTGGGTGAGCCAACGCAGACCCTTTCAACTAATACTGCATGGTACCCATCCCATGGGTCCCAAATCTCCAGGTTCAAGGGCATCTTCCTACATCGAAAACAGGCATGAGAAACCCAGAAGATGGTACACTGTGTGATCGGGAAAGGTTTCTAAAACGCACCTCATTTCTCATCTCCTTGGCTCGGGTTCGCCATTCCAGCCGATTTACTAGCCATCTCCCTCCTTGGAGAATCAGCACCTTTAACCTCCTGTTCCGTACAGGTTGCAAATTGTCCTGAGGATGAACGGGAAGAGGGGGAACCAATGAGAGACTAGCTCTAGGGGTTGGGACAGGCACAGGTCACTCTATTTTCCCATCAGGAAGAAGAATTAAGCACAAGCTCAGCCTGCCCCCCAGAACCAGAAGAGGGCCTGAAGCAATCCTGCGCTTTTGCGGCCAGCTCCCAAAAAAGCCAGTTGAAAAATGGAGCTCAGGGGCACTGCAATTCACAAACCTGCAGAGTTTTAAATGATACCTCTCGTCCACAAATATATTAAGGGAAGGCAACGAAGAGGCTTTGAAAGCAAGGCAGCATTGCAGGAAACAGATTTCAGGAGGTAGATTCGAATCGCCTTGAAAGCACATGAAAAGCGGCAAAACGTGGACAATGATGCCCTTGGCCAAAAAGGGCGTATGCGTTTTTTCCTGAATATATTCAGGAAAAAACGCATACGCCCTTTTTGGCCAACCAAGCAACCTGGAAAGGCAAATCAGCGCTCCAAAGAAGTCTCGCTTCCCAGCGGGCAAAAGGGCCATGCGGAAAAAAGTGTCCAAACCAGAAATGCAGGACCGGCCATGGAGAAATGGGAGCCTTGCTACGCTGATGGGTGGGATGTAAATTGCCAACAGCCACTCTGGAGAAGTGTACGGTGTGTTCTGAAACATCTAAAAAACACAGCTTGGAGAGCATAGGGCACTTCCACTCATGGGCGTATAAATTGGGAAAACGAAAAATCAGCAAGACACAGGCACCCCAAAGTTTAGGGCTGCTCTGTTGACAAGAACCCCCACTTCATTACACCTTAAATATCCTAGGAAAGAGAAAAATGGATAAAGAAGTTGTGGTCCTCATGTACAATGGAATATCACTCAGCCATGAAATCAACGTCATAAGGCTAGTAGCAGCACGATGAGTGGATTTAGGTACGACGATTATAAGTGAAATAAGTCACACAGAAAAAGACACTTATCATAAGATATCACTTATAGAGGGAATGTAAAAACCGCTACACTTGAACTGAATTACAAAAGAGAACAGAGTCACACGTTTAGGAAACACACTATGGCTGCTGAACGGGACAGGTGAGGTGGGGTGATGCATAAAACAAGGGTTTCAAATTAGCTCAGATACCGTTCCATAAACCCAATATGTAATAGACAAGACCTATTCCTTTTTCAGTGTACTGGACTCAACACCCCCTATTCACCGCACAAGAATATATCTGACTAGTAAGAATCTTCAAACCTATGTATTGATATCTCTCTGTAAGTGAGGCAAGGGGGTGTAAAGCGGCATAAACACAGCCGTGAAAAGCAGCTAAACCCCATTATAAAAATAACTTACTTTTCAAAACCAGTGAAACAAAGACAGTGAAAGAGAGAGAAATTCTTACAAAATTCGTTCAGGGGCTGTGATGCAACCTGGATTGACCATATCTAGACCCACAGCTGATTGAGACATAAGGGTGGACACTCTTGGGGCTGAGAGGTTCGGTGAGGTTGGGTGAGCCAACGCAGACCCTTTCAAGTAATACTGCATGGTACCCATCCCATGGGTCCCAAATCTCCAGGTTCAAGGGCATCTTCCTACATCGAAAACAGGCATGAGAAACCCAGAAGATGGTACACCGTGTGATCGGGAAAGGTTTCTAAAACGCACCTCATTTCTCATCTCCTTGGCTCGGGTTCGCCATTCCAGCCGATTTACTAGCCATCTCCCTCCTTGGAGAATCAGCACCTTTAACCTCCTGTTCCGTACAGGTTGCAATTTGTCCTGAGGATGAACGGGAAGAGGGGGAACCAATGAGAGACTAGCTCTAGGGGTTGGGACAGGCACAGGTCACTCTATTTTCCCATCAGGAAGAAGAATTAAGCACAAGCTCAGCCTGCCCCCCAGAACCAGAAGAGGGCCTGAAGCAATCCTGCGCTTTTGCGCCAGCTCCCAAAAAAGCCAGTTGAAAAATGGAGCTCAGGGGCACTGCAATTCACAAACCTGCAGAGTTTTAAATGATACCTCTCGTCCACAAATATATTAAGGGAAGGCAACGAAGAGGCTTTGAAAGCAAGGCAGCATTGCAGGAAACAGATTTCAGGAGGTAGATTCGAATCGCCTTGAAAGCACATGAAAAGCGGCAAAACGTGGACAATGATGCCCTTGGCCAAAAAGGGCGTATGCGTTTTTTCCTGAATATATTCAGGAAAAAACGCATACGCCCTTTTTGGCCAACCAAGCAACCTGGAAAGGCAAATCAGCGCTCCAAAGAAGTCTTGCTTCCCAGCGGGCAAAAGGGCCATGCGGAAAAAAGTGTCCAAACCAGAAATGCAGGACCGGCCATGGAGAAATGGGAGCCTTGCTACGCTGATGGGTGGGATGTAAATTGCCAACAGCCACTCTGGAGAAGTGTACGGTGTGTTCTGAAACATCTAAAAAACACAGCTTGGAGAGCATAGGGCACTTCCACTCATGGGCGTATAAATTGGGAAAACGAAAAATCAGCAAGACACAGGCACCCCAAAGTTTAGGGCTGCTCTGTTGACAAGAACCCCCACTTCATTACACCTTAAATATCCTAGGAAAGAGAAAAATGGATAAAGAAGTTGTGGTCCTCATGTACAATGGAATATCACTCAGCCATGAAATCAACGTCATAAGGCTAGTAGCAGCACGATGAGTGGATTTAGGTACGACGATTATAAGTGAAATAAGTCACACAGAAAAAGACACTTATCATAAGATATCACTTATAGAGGGAATGTAAAAACCGCTACACTTGAACTGAATTACAAAAGAGAACAGAGTCACACGTTTAGGAAACACACTATGGCTGCTGAACGGGACAGGTGAGGTGGGGTGATGCATAAAACAAGGGTTTCAAATTAGCTCAGATACCGTTCCATAAACCCAATATGTAATAGACAAGACCTATTCCTTTTTCAGTGTACTGGACTCAACACCCCCTATTCACCGCACAAGAATATATCTGACTAGTAAGAATCTTCAAACCTATGTATTGATATCTCTCTGTAAGTGAGGCAAGGGGGTGTAAAGCGGCATAAACACAGCCGTGAAAAGCAGCTAAACCCCATTATAAAAATAACTTACTTTTCAAAACCAGTGAAACAAAGACAGTGAAAGAGAGAGAAATTCTTACAAAATTCGTTCAGGGGCTGTGATGCAACCTGGATTGACCATATCTAGACCCACAGCTGATTGAGACATAAGGGTGGACACTCTTGGGGCTGAGAGGTTCGGTGAGGTTGGGTGAGCCAACGCAGACCCTTTCAAGTAATACTGCATGGTACCCATCCCATGGGTCCCAAATCTCCAGGTTCAAGGGCATCTTCCTACATCGAAAACAGGCATGAGAAACCCAGAAGATGGTACACCGTGTGATCGGGAAAGGTTTCTAAAACGCACCTCATTTCTCATCTCCTTGGCTCGGGTTCGCCATTCCAGCCGATTTACTAGCCATCTCCCTCCTTGGAGAATCAGCACCTTTAACCTCCTGTTCCGTACAGGTTGCAATTTGTCCTGAGGATGAACGGGAAGAGGGGGAACCAATGAGAGACTAGCTCTAGGGGTTGGGACAGGCACAGGTCACTCTATTTTCCCATCAGGAAGAAGAATTAAGCACAAGCTCAGCCTGCCCCCCAGAACCAGAAGAGGGCCTGAAGCAATCCTGCGCTTTTGCGCCAGCTCCCAAAAAAGCCAGTTGAAAAATGGAGCTCAGGGGCACTGCAATTCACAAACCTGCAGAGTTTTAAATGATACCTCTCGTCCACAAATATATTAAGGGAAGGCAACGAAGAGGCTTTGAAAGCAAGGCAGCATTGCAGGAAACAGATTTCAGGAGGTAGATTCGAATCGCCTTGAAAGCACATGAAAAGCGGCAAAACGTGGACAATGATGCCCTTGGCCAAAAAGGGCGTATGCGTTTTTTCCTGAATATATTCAGGAAAAAACGCATACGCCCTTTTTGGCCAACCAAGCAACCTGGAAAGGCAAATCAGTGCTCCAAAGAAGTCTCGCTTCCCAGCGGGCAAAAGGGCCATGCGGAAAAAAGTGTCCAAACCAGAAATGCAGGACCGGCCATGGAGAAATGGGAGCCTTGCTACGCTGATGGGTGGGATGTAAATTTCCAACAGCCACTCTGGAGAAGTGTACGGTGTGTTCTGAAACATCTAAAAAACACAGCTTGGAGAGCATAGGGCACTTCCACTCATGGGCGTATAAATTGGGAAAACTAAAAATCAGCAAGACACAGGCACCCCAAAGTTTAGGGCTGCTCTGTTGACAAGAACCCCCACTTCATTACACCTTAAATATCCTAGGAAAGAGAAAAATGGATAAAGAAGTTGTGGTCCTCATGTACAATGGAATATCACTCAGCCATGAAATCAACGTCATAAGGCTAGTAGCAGCACGATGAGTGGATTTAGGTACGACGATTCTAAGTGAAATAAGTCACACAGAAAAAGACACTTATCCTAAGATATCACTTCTAGAGGGAATGTAAAAACCGCTACACTTGAACTGAATTGCAAAACAGAACAGAGTCACACGTTTAGGAAACACACTATGGCTGCTGAACGGGACAGGTGAGGTGGGGTGATGCATAAAACAAGGGTTTCAAATTAGCTCAGATACCGTTCCATAAACCCAATATGTAATAGACAAGACCTATTCCTTTTTCAGTGTACTGGACTCAACACCCCCTATTCACCGCACAAGAATATATCTGACTAGTAAGAATCTTCAAACCTATGTATTGATATCTCTCTGTAAGTGAGTCAAGGGGGTGCAAAGCGTCATAAACACAGCCGTGAAAAGCAGCTCAACCTCATTATAAAAATAAATTAATTTTCAAAACCAGTGAAACAAAGATAGTGAAAGAGAGAGAAATTCTTGCAAAATTTGTTCAGGGGCTGTGATGCAACCTGGAATGACCATATCTAGACCCACAGCTGATTGAGACATAAGGGTGGACACTCTTGGGGCTGAGAGGTTCGGTGAGGTTGGGTGAGCCAACGCAGACCCTTTCAACTAATACTGCATGGTACCCATCCCATGGGTCCCAAATCTCCAGGTTCAAGGGCATCTTCCTACATCGAAAACAGGCATGAGAAACCCAGAAGATGGTACACTGTGTGATCGGGAAAGGTTTCTAAAACGCACCTCATTTCTCATCTCCTTGGCTCGGGTTCGCCATTCCAGCCGATTTACTAGCCATCTCCCTCCTTGGAGAATCAGCACCTTTAACCTCCTGTTCCGTACAGGTTGCAAATTGTCCTGAGGATGAACGGGAAGAGGGGGAACCAATGAGAGACTAGCTCTAGGTGTTGGGACAGGCACAGGTCACTCTATTTTCCCATCAGGAAGAAGAATTAAGCACAAGCTCAGCCTGCCCCCCAGAACCAGAAGAGGGCCTGAAGCAATCCTGCGCTTTTGCGGCCAGCTCCCAAAAAAGCCAGTTGAAAAATGGAGCTCAGAGGCACTGCAATTCACAAACCTGCAGAGTTTTAAATGATACCTCTCGTCCACAAATATATTAAGGGAAGGCAACGAAGAGGCTTTGAAAGCAAGGCAGCATTGCAGGAAACAGATTTCAGGAGGTAGATTCGAATCGCCTTGAAAGCACATGAAAAGCGGCAAAACGTGGACAATGATGCCCTTGGCCAAAAAGGGCGTATGCGTTTTTTCCTGAATATATTCAGGAAAAAACGCATACGCCCTTTTTGGCCAACCAAGCAACCTGGAAAGGCCAATCAGCGCTCCAAAGAAGTCTCGCTTCCCAGCGGGCAAAAGGGCCATGCGGAAAAAAGTGTCCAAACCAGAAATGCAGGACCGGCCATGGAGAAATGGGAGCCTTGCTACGCTGATGGGTGGGATGTAAATTGCCAACAGCCACTCTGGAGAAGTGTACGGTGTGTTCTGAAACATCTAAAAAACACAGCTTGGAGAGCATAGGGCACTTCCACTCATGGGCGTATAAATTGGGAAAACGAAAAATCAGCAAGACACAGGCACCCCAAAGTTTAGGGCTGCTCTGTTGACAAGAACCCCCACTTCATTACACCTTAAATATCCTAGGAAAGAGAAAAATGGATAAAGAAGTTGTGGTCCTCATGTACAATGGAATATCACTCAGCCATGAAATCAACGTCATAAGGCTAGTAGCAGCACGATGAGTGGATTTAGGTACGACGATTATAAGTGAAATAAGTCACACAGAAAAAGACACTTATCATAAGATATCACTTATAGAGGGAATGTAAAAACCGCTACACTTGAACTGAATTACAAAAGAGAACAGAGTCACACGTTTAGGAAACACACTATGGCTGCTGAACGGGACAGGTGAGGTGGGGTGATGCATAAAACAAGGGTTTCAAATTAGCTCAGATACCGTTCCATAAACCCAATATGTAATAGACAAGACCTATTCCTTTTTCAGTGTACTGGACTCAACACCCCCTATTCACCGCACAAGAATATATCTGACTAGTAAGAATCTTCAAACCTATGTATTGATATCTCTCTGTAAGTGAGGCAAGGGGGTGTAAAGCGGCATAAACACAGCCGTGAAAAGCAGCTAAACCCCATTATAAAAATAACTTACTTTTCAAAACCAGTGAAACAAAGACAGTGAAAGAGAGAGAAATTCTTACAAAATTCGTTCAGGGGCTGTGATGCAACCTGGATTGACCATATCTAGACCCACAGCTGATTGAGACATAAGGGTGGACACTCTTGGGGCTGAGAGGTTCGGTGAGGTTGGGTGAGCCAACGCAGACCCTTTCAAGTAATACTGCATGGTACCCATCCCATGGGTCCCAAATCTCCAGGTTCAAGGGCATCTTCCTACATCGAAAACAGGCATGAGAAACCCAGAAGATGGTACACCGTGTGATCGGGAAAGGTTTCTAAAACGCACCTCATTTCTCATCTCCTTGGCTCGGGTTCGCCATTCCAGCCGATTTACTAGCCATCTCCCTCCTTGGAGAATCAGCACCTTTAACCTCCTGTTCCGTACAGGTTGCAATTTGTCCTGAGGATGAACGGGAAGAGGGGGAACCAATGAGAGACTAGCTCTAGGGGTTGGGACAGGCACAGGTCACTCTATTTTCCCATCAGGAAGAAGAATTAAGCACAAGCTCAGCCTGCCCCCCAGAACCAGAAGAGGGCCTGAAGCAATCCTGCGCTTTTGCGGCCAGCTCCCAAAAAAGCCAGTTGAAAAATGGAGCTCAGGGGCACTGCAATTCACAAACCTGCAGAGTTTTAAATGATACCTCTCGTCCACAAATATATTAAGGGAAGGCAACGAAGAGGCTTTGAAAGCAAGGCAGCATTGCAGGAAACAGATTTCAGGAGGTAGATTCGAATCGCCTTGAAAGCACATGAAAAGTGGCAAAACGTGGACAATGATGCCCTTGGCCAAAAAGGGCGTATGCGTTTTTTCCTGAATATATTCAGGAAAAAACGCATACGCCCTTTTTGGCCAACCAAGCAACCTGGAAAGGCAAATCAGTGCTCCAAAGAAGTCTCGCTTCCCAGCGGGCAAAAGGGCCATGCGGAAAAAAGTGTCCAAACCAGAAATGCAGGACCGGCCATGGAGAAATGGGAGCCTTGCTACGCTGATGGGTGGGATGTAAATTGCCAACAGCCACTCTGGAGAAGTGTACGGTGTGTTCTGAAACATCTAAAAAACACAGCTTGGAGAGCATAGGGCACTTCCACTCATGGGCGTATAAATTGGGAAAACTAAAAATCAGCAAGACACAGGCACCCCAAAGTTTAGGGCTGCTCTGTTGACAAGAACCCCCACTTCATTACACCTTAAATATCCTAGGAAAGAGAAAAATGGATAAAGAAGTTGTGGTCCTCATGTACAATGGAATATCACTCAGCCATGAAATCAACGTCATAAGGCTAGTAGCAGCACGATGAGTGGATTTAGGTACGACGATTCTAAGTGAAATAAGTCACACAGAAAAAGACACTTATCCTAAGATATCACTTAGAGAGGGAATGTAAAAACCGTTACACTTGAACTGAATTACAAAAGAGAACAGAGTCACACGTTTAGGAAACACACTATGGCTGCTGAACGGGACAGGTGAGGTGGGGTGATGCATAAAACAAGGGTTTCAAATTAGCTCAGATACCGTTCCATAAACCCAATATGTAATAGACAAGACCTATTCCTTTTTCAGTGTACTGGACTCAACACCCCCTATTCACCGCACAAGAATATATCTGACTAGTAAGAATCTTCAAACCTATGTATTGATATCTCTCTGTAAGTGAGGCAAGGGGGTGTAAAGCGGCATAAACACAGCCGTGAAAAGCAGCTAAACCCCATTATAAAAATAACTTACTTTTCAAAACCAGTGAAACAAAGACAGTGAAAGAGAGAGAAATTCTTACAAAATTCGTTCAGGGGCTGTGATGCAACCTGATTGACCATATCTAGACCCACAGCTGATTGAGACATAAGGGTGGACACTCTTGGGGCTGAGAGGTTCGGTGTGGTTGGGTGAGCCAACGCAGACCCTTTCAAGTAATACTGCATGGTACCCATCCCATGGGTCCCAAATCTCCAGGTTCAAGGGCATCTTCCTACATCGAAAACAGGCATGAGAAACCCAGAAGATGGTACACCGTGTGATCGGGAAAGGTTTCTAAAACGCACCTCATTTCTCATCTCCTTGGCTCGGGTTCGCCATTCCAGCCGATTTACTAGCCATCTCCCTCCTTGGAGAATCAGCACCTTTAACCTCCTGTTCCGTACAGGTTGCAATTTGTCCTGAGGATGAACGGGAAGAGGGGGAACCAATGAGAGACTAGCTCTAGGGGTTGGGACAGGCACAGGTCACTCTATTTTCCCATCAGGAAGAAGAATTAAGCACAAGCTCAGCCTGCCCCCCAGAACCAGAAGAGGGCCTGAAGCAATCCTGTGCTTTTGCGGCCAGCTCCCAAAAAAGCCAGTTGAAAAATGGAGCTCAGGGGCACTGCAATTCACAAACCTGCAGAGTTTTAAATGATACCTCTCGTCCACAAATATATTAAGGGAAGGCAAAGAAGAGGCTTTGAAAGCAAGGCAGCATTGCAGGAAACAGATTTCAGGAGGTAGATTCGAATCGCCTTGAAAGCACATGAAAAGCGGCAAAACGTGGACAATGATGCCCTTGGCCAAAAAGGGCGTATGCGTTTTTTCCTGAATATATTCAGGAAAAAACGCATACGCCCTTTTTGGCCAACCAAGCAACCTGGAAAGGCAAATCAGCGCTCCAAAGAAGTCTCGCTTCCCAGCGGGCAAAAGGGCCATGCGGAAAAAAGTGTCCAAACCAGAAATGCAGGACCGGCCATGGAGAAATGGGAGCCTTGCTACGCTGATGGGTGGGATGTAAATTGCCAACAGCCACTCTGGAGAAGTGTACGGTGTGTTCTGAAACATCTAAAAAACACAGCTTGGAGAGCATAGGGCACTTCCACTCATGGGCGTATAAATTGGGAAAACGAAAAATCAGCAAGACACAGGCACCCCAAAGTTTAGGGCTGCTCTGTTGACAAGAACCCCCACTTCATTACACCTTAAATATCCTAGGAAAGAGAAAAATGGATAAAGAAGTTGTGGTCCTCATGTACAATGGAATATCACTCAGCCATGAAATCAACGTCATAAGGCTAGTAGCAGCACGATGAGTGGATTTAGGTACGACGATTCTAAGTGAAATAAGTCACACAGAAAAAGACACTTATCATAAGATATCACTTAGAGAGGGAATGTAAAAACC
Organism: Balaenoptera acutorostrata; assembly: GCF_949987535.1. NCBI lineage: Eukaryota > Metazoa > Chordata > Mammalia > Artiodactyla > Balaenopteridae > Balaenoptera > Balaenoptera acutorostrata. The sequence goes on from NW_026645612.1 coordinate 924,296, forward strand.
GCTACACTTGAACTGAATTACAAAAGAGAACAGAGTCACACGTTTAGGAAACACACTATGGCTGCTGAACGGGACAGGTGAGGTGGGGTGATGCATAAAACAAGGGTTTCAAATTAGCTCAGATACCGTTCCATAAACCCAATATGTAATAGACAAGACCTATTCCTTTTTCAGTGTACTGGACTCAACACCCCCTATTCACCGCACAAGAATATATCTGACTAGTAAGAATCTTCAAACCTATGTATTGATATCTCTCTGTAAGTGAGGCAAGGGGGTGTAAAGCGGCATAAACACAGCCGTGAAAAGCAGCTAAACCCCATTATAAAAATAACTTACTTTTCAAAACCAGTGAAACAAAGACAGTGAAAGAGAGAGAAATTCTTACAAAATTCGTTCAGGGGCTGTGATGCAACCTGGATTGACCATATCTAGACCCACAGCTGATTGAGACATAAGGGTGGACACTCTTGGGGCTGAGAGGTTCGGTGAGGTTGGGTGAGCCAACGCAGACCCTTTCAAGTAATACTGCATGGTACCCATCCCATGGGTCCCAAATCTCCAGGTTCAAGGGCATCTTCCTACATCGAAAACAGGCATGAGAAACCCAGAAGATGGTACACCGTGTGATCGGGAAAGGTTTCTAAAACGCACCTCATTTCTCATCTCCTTGGCTCGGGTTCGCCATTCCAGCCGATTTACTAGCCATCTCCCTCCTTGGAGAATCAGCACCTTTAACCTCCTGTTCCGTACAGGTTGCAATTTGTCCTGAGGATGAACGGGAAGAGGGGGAACCAATGAGAGACTAGCTCTAGGGGTTGGGACAGGCACAGGTCACTCTATTTTCCCATCAGGAAGAAGAATTAAGCACAAGCTCAGCCTGCCCCCCAGAACCAGAAGAGGGCCTCAAGCAATCCTGAGCTTTTGCGGCCAGCTCCCAAAAAAGCCAGTTGAAAAATGGAGCTCAGGGGCACTGCAATTCACAAACCTGCAGAGTTTTAAATGATACCTCTCGTCCACAAATATATTAAGGGAAGGCAACGAAGAGGCTTTGAAAGCAAGGCAGCATTGCAGGAAACAGATTTCAGGAGGTAGATTCGAATCGCCTTGAAAGCACATGAAAAGCGGCAAAACGTGGACAATGATGCCCTTGGCCAAAAAGGGCGTATGCGTTTTTTCCTGAATATATTCAGGAAAAAACGCATACGCCCTTTTTGGCCAACCAAGCAACCTGGAAAGGCAAATCAGCGCTCCAAAGAAGTCTCGCTTCCCAGCGGGCAAAAGGGCCATGCGGAAAAAAGTGTCCAAACCAGAAATGCAGGACCGGCCATGGAGAAATGGGAGCCTTGCTACGCTGATGGGTGGGATGTAAATTGCCAACAGCCACTCTGGAGAAGTGTACGGTGTGTTCTGAAACATCTAAAAAACACAGCTTGGAGAGCATAGGGCACTTCCACTCATGGGCGTATAAATTGGGAAAACTAAAAATCAGCAAGACACAGGCACCCCAAAGTTTAGGGCTGCTCTGTTGACAAGAACCCCCACTTCATTACACCTTAAATATCCTAGGAAAGAGAAAAATGGATAAAGAAGTTGTGGTCCTCATGTACAATGGAATATCACTCAGCCATGAAATCAACGTCATAAGGCTAGTAGCAGCACGATGAGTGGATTTAGGTACGACGATTCTAAGTGAAATAAGTCACACAGAAAAAGACACTTATCCTAAGATATCACTTCTAGAGGGAATGTAAAAACCGCTACACTTGAACTGAATTGCAAAACAGAACAGAGTCACACGTTTAGGAAACACACTATGGCTGCTGAACGGGACAGGTGAGGTGGGGTGATGCATAAAACAAGGGTTTCAAATTAGCTCAGATACCGTTCCATAAACCCAATATGTAATAGACAAGACCTATTCCTTTTTCAGTGTACTGGACTCAACACCCCCTATTCACCGCACAAGAATATATCTGACTAGTAAGAATCTTCAAACCTATGTATTGATATCTCTCTGTAAGTGAGGCAAGGGGGTGTAAAGCGGCATAAACACAGCCGTGAAAAGCAGCTAAACCCCATTATAAAAATAACTTACTTTTCAAAACCAGTGAAACAAAGACAGTGAAAGAGAGAGAAATTCTTACAAAATTCGTTCAGGGGCTGTGATGCAACCTGGATTGACCATATCTAGACCCACAGCTGATTGAGACATAAGGGTGGACACTCTTGGGGCTGAGAGGTTCGGTGAGGTTGGGTGAGCCAACGCAGACCCTTTCAAGTAATACTGCATGGTACCCATCCCATGGGTCCCAAATCTCCAGGTTCAAGGGCATCTTCCTACATCGAAAACAGGCATGAGAAACCCAGAAGATGGTACACCGTGTGATCGGGAAAGGTTTCTAAAACGCACCTCATTTCTCATCTCCTTGGCTCGGGTTCGCCATTCCAGCCGATTTACTAGCCATCTCCCTCCTTGGAGAATCAGCACCTTTAACCTCCTGTTCCGTACAGGTTGCAATTTGTCCTGAGGATGAACGGGAAGAGGGGGAACCAATGAGAGACTAGCTCTAGGGGTTGGGACAGGCACAGGTCACTCTATTTTCCCATCAGGAAGAAGAATTAAGCACAAGCTCAGCGTGCCCCCCAGAACCAGAAGAGGGCCTGAAGCAATCCTGCGCTTTTGCGGCCAGCTCCCAAAAAAGCCAGTTGAAAAATGGAGCTCAGGGGCACTGCAATTCACAAACCTGCAGAGTTTTAAATGATACCTCTCGTCCACAAATATATTAAGGGAAGGCAACGAAGAGGCTTTGAAAGCAAGGCAGCATTGCAGGAAACAGATTTCAGGAGGTAGATTCGAATCGCCTTGAAAGCACATGAAAAGCGGCAAAACGTGGACAATGATGCCCTTGGCCAAAAAGGGCGTATGCGTTTTTTCCTGAATATATTCAGGAAAAAACGCATACGCCCTTTTTGGCCAACCAAGCAACCTGGAAAGGCAAATCAGCGCTCCAAAGAAGTCTCGCTTCCCAGCGGGCAAAAGGGCCATGCGGAAAAAAGTGTCCAAACCAGTAATGCAGGACCGGCCATGGAGAAATGGGAGCCTTGCTACGCTGATGGGTGGGATGTAAATTGCCAACAGCCACTCTGGAGAAGTGTACGGTGTGTTCTGAAACATCTAAAAAACACAGCTTGGAGAGCATAGGGCACTTCCACTCATGGGCGTATAAATTGGGAAAACTAAAAATCAGCAAGACACAGGCACCCCAAAGTTTAGGGCTGCTCTGTTGACAAGAACCCCCACTTCATTACACCTTAAATATCCTAGGAAAGAGAAAAATGGATAAAGAAGTTGTGGTCCTCATGTACAATGGAATATCACTCAGCCATGAAATCAACGTCATAAGGCTAGTAGCAGCACGATGAGTGGATTTAGGTACGACGATTCTAAGTGAAATAAGTCACACAGAAAAAGACACTTATCCTAAGATATCACTTCTAGAGGGAATGTAAAAACCGCTACACTTGAACTGAATTGCAAAACAGAACAGAGTCACACGTTTAGGAAACACACTATGGCTGCTGAACGGGACAGGTGAGGTGGGGTGATGCATAAAACAAGGGTTTCAAATTAGCTCAGATACCGTTCCATAAACCCAATATGTAATAGACAAGACCTATTCCTTTTTCAGTGTACTGGACTCAACACCCCCTATTCACCGCACAAGAATATATCTGACTAGTAAGAATCTTCAAACCTATGTATTGATATCTCTCTGTAAGTGAGGCAAGGGGGTGTAAAGCGGCATAAACACAGCCGTGAAAAGCAGCTAAACCCCATTATAAAAATAACTTACTTTTCAAAACCAGTGAAACAAAGACAGTGAAAGAGAGAGAAATTCTTACAAAATTCGTTCAGGGGCTGTGATGCAACCTGGATTGACCATATCTAGACCCACAGCTGATTGAGACATAAGGGTGGACACTCTTGGGGCTGAGAGGTTCGGTGAGGTTGGGTGAGCCAACGCAGACCCTTTCAAGTAATACTGCATGGTACCCATCCCATGGGTCCCAAATCTCCAGGTTCAAGGGCATCTTCCTACATCGAAAACAGGCATGAGAAACCCAGAAGATGGTACACCGTGTGATCGGGAAAGGTTTCTAAAACGCACCTCATTTCTCATCTCCTTGGCTCGGGTTCGCCATTCCAGCCGATTTACTAGCCATCTCCCTCCTTGGAGAATCAGCACCTTTAACCTCCTGTTCCGTACAGGTTGCAATTTGTCCTGAGGATGAACGGGAAGAGGGGGAACCAATGAGAGACTAGCTCTAGGGGTTGGGACAGGCACAGGTCACTCTATTTTCCCATCAGGAAGAAGAATTAAGCACAAGCTCAGCCTGCCCCCCAGAACCAGAAGAGGGCCTGAAGCAATCCTGCGCTTTTGCGGCCAGCTCCCAAAAAAGCCAGTTGAAAAATGGAGCTCAGGGGCACTGCAATTCACAAACCTGCAGAGTTTTAAATGATACCTCTCGTCCACAAATATATTAAGGGAAGGCAACGAAGAGGCTTTGAAAGCAAGGCAGCATTGCAGGAAACAGATTTCAGGAGGTAGATTCGAATCGCCTTGAAAGCACATGAAAAGCGGCAAAACGTGGACAATGATGCCCTTGGCCAAAAAGGGCGTATGCGTTTTTTCCTGAATATATTCAGGAAAAAACGCATACGCCCTTTTTGGCCAACCAAGCAACCTGGAAAGGCAAATCAGCGCTCCAAAGAAGTCTCGCTTCCCAGCGGGCAAAAGGGCCATGCGGAAAAAAGTGTCCAAACCAGAAATGCAGGACCGGCCATGGAGAAATGGGAGCCTTGCTACGCTGATGGGTGGGATGTAAATTGCCAACAGCCACTCTGGAGAAGTGTACGGTGTGTTCTGAAACATCTAAAAAACACAGCTTGGAGAGCAGAGGGAACTTCCACTCATGGGCGTATAAATTGGGAAAACTAAAAATCAGCAAGACACAGGCACCCCAAAGTTTAGGGCTGCTCTGTTGACAAGAACCCCCACTTCATTACACCTTAAATATCCTAGGAAAGAGAAAAATGGATAAAGAAGTTGTGGTCCTCATGTACAATGGAATATCACTCAGCCATGAAATCAACGTCATAAGGCTAGTAGCAGCACGATGAGTGGATTTAGGTACGACGATTCTAAGTGAAATAAGTCACACAGAAAAAGACACTTATCCTAAGATATCACTTATAGAAGGAATGTAAAAACCGCTACACTTGAACTGAATTGCAAAACAGAACAGAGTCACACGTTTAGGAAACACACTATGGCTGCTGAACGGGACAGGTGAGGTGGGGTGATGCATAAAACAAGGGTTTCAAATTAGCTCAGATACCGTTCCATAAACCCAATATGTAATAGACAAGACCTATTCCTTTTTCAGTGTACTGGACTCAACACCCCCTATTCACCGCACAAGAATATATCTGACTAGTAAGAATCTTCAAACCTATGTATTGATATCTCTCTGTAAGTGAGGCAAGGGGGTGTAAAGCGGCATAAACACAGCCGTGAAAAGCAGCTAAACCCCATTATAAAAATAACTTACTTTTCAAAACCAGTGAAACAAAGACAGTGAAAGAGAGAGAAATTCTTACAAAATTCGTTCAGGGGCTGTGATGCAACCTGGATTGACCATATCTAGACCCACAGCTGATTGAGACATAAGGGTGGACACTCTTGGGGCTGAGAGGTTCGGTGAGGTTGGGTGAGCCAACGCAGACCCTTTCAAGTAATACTGCATGGTACCCATCCCATGGGTCCCAAATCTCCAGTTTCAAGGGCATCTTCATAAATCGAAAACAGGCATGAGAAACCCAGAAGATGGTACACCGTGTGATCGGGAAAGGTTTCTAAAACGCACCTCATTTCTCATCTCCTTGGCTCGGGTTCGCCATTCCAGCCGATTTACTAGCCATCTCCCTCCTTGGAGAATCAGCACCTTTAACCTCCTGTTCCGTACAGGTTGCAATTTGTCCTGAGGATGAAGGGGAAGAGGGGGAACCAATGAGAGACTAGCTCTAGGGGTTGGGACAGGCACAGGTCACTCTATTTTCCCATTAGGAAGAAGAATTAAGCACAAGCTCAGCCTGCCCCCCAGAACCAGAAGAGGGCCTGAAGCAATCCTGCGCTTTTGCGGCCAGCTCCCAAAAAAGCCAGTTGAAAAATGGAGCTCAGGGGCACTGCAATTCACAAACCTGCAGAGTTTTAAATGATACCTCTCGTCCACAAATATATTAAGGGAAGGCAACGAAGAGGCTTTGAAAGCAAGGCAGAATTGCAGGAAACAGATTTCAGGAGGTAGATTCGAATCGCCTTGAAAGCACATGAAAAGCGGCAAAACCTGGAAAATGATGCCCTTGGCCAAAAAGGGCGTATGCGTTTTTTCCTGAATATATTCAGGAAAAAACGCATACGCCCTTTTTGGCCAACCAAGCAACCTGGAAAGGCAAATCAGCGCTCCAAAGAAGTCTCGCTTCCCAGCGGGCAAAAGGGCCATGCGGAAAAATGCGTCCAAACCAGAAATGCAGGACCGGCCATGGAGAAATGGGAGCCTTGCTACGCTGATGGGTGGGATGTAAATTGCCAACAGCCACTCTGGAGAAGTGTACGGTGTGTTCTGAAACATCTAAAAAACACAGCTTGGAGAGCATAGGGCACTTCCACTCATGGGCGTATAAATTGGGAAAACTAAAAATCAGCAAGACACAGGCACCCCAAAGTTTAGGGCTGCTCTGTTGACAAGAACCCCCACTTCATTACACCTTAAATATCCTAGGAAAGAGAAAAATGGATAAAGAAGTTGTGGTCCTCATGTACAATGGAATATCACTCAGCCATGAAATCAACGTCATAAGGCTAGTAGCAGCACGATGAGTGGATTTAGGTACGACGATTCTAAGTGAAATAAGTCACACAGAAAAAGACACTTATCATAAGATATCACTTAGAGAGGGAATGTAAAAACCGCTACACTTGAACTGAATTACAAAAGAGAACAGAGTCACACGTTTAGGAAACACACTATGGCTGCTGAACGGGACAGGTGAGGTGGGGTGATGCATAAAACAAGGGTTTCAAATTAGCTCAGATACCGTTCCATAAACCCAATATGTAATAGACAAGACCTATTCCTTTTTCAGTGTACTGGACTCAACACCCCCTATTCACCGCACAAGAATATATCTGACTAGTAAGAATCTTCAAACCTATGTATTGATATCTCTCTGTAAGTGAGGCAAGGGGGTGTAAAGCGGCATAAACACAGCCGTGAAAAGCAGCTAAACCCCATTATAAAAATAACTTACTTTTCAAAACCAGTGAAACAAAGACAGTGAAAGAGAGAGAAATTCTTACAAAATTCGTTCAGGGGCTGTGATGCAACCTGGATTGACCATATCTAGACCCACAGCTGATTGAGACATAAGGGTGGACACTCTTGGGGCTGAGAGGTTCGGTGAGGTTGGGTGAGCCAACGCAGACCCTTTCAAGTAATATTGCATGGTACCCATCCCATGGGTCCCAAATCTCCAGGTTCAAGGGCATCTTCCTACATCGAAAACAGGCATGAGAAACCCAGAAGATGGTACACCGTGTGATCGGGAAAGGTTTCTAAAACGCACCTCATTTCTGATCTCCTTGGCTCGGGTTCGCCATTCCAGCCGATTTACTAGCCATCTCCCTCCTTGGAGAATCAGCACCTTTAACCTCCTGTTCCGTACAGGTTGCAATTTGTCCTGAGGATGAAGGGGAAGAGGGGGAACCAATGAGAGACTAGCTCTAGGGGTTGGGACAGGCACAGGTCACTCTATTTTCCCATCAGGAAGAAGAATTAAGCACAAGCTCAGCCTGCCCCCCAGAACCAGAAGAGGGCCTGAAGCAATCCTGCGCTTTTGCGGCCAGCTCCCAAAAAAGCCAGTTGAAAAATGGAGCTCAGGGGCACTGCAATTCACAAACCTGCAGAGTTTTAAATGATACCTCTCGTCCACAAATATATTAAGGGAAGGCAACGAAGAGGCTTTGAAAGCAAGGCAGAATTGCAGGAAACAGATTTCAGGAGGTAGATTCGAATCGCCTTGAAAGCACATGAAAAGCGGCAAAACCTGGACAATGATGCCCTTGGCCAAAAAGGGCGTATGCGTTTTTTCCTGAATATATTCAGGAAAAAACGCATACGCCCTTTTTGGCCAACCAAGCAACCTGGAAAGGCAAATCAGCGCTCCAAAGAAGTCTCGCTGCCCAGCGGGCCAAAGGGCCATGCGGAAAAAAGCGTCCAAACCAGAAATGCAGGACCGGCCATGGAGAAATGGGAGCCTTGCTACGCTGATGGGTGGGATGTAAATTGCCAACAGCCACTCTGGAGAAGTGTACGGTGTGTTCTGAAACATCTAAAAAACACAGCTTGGAGAGCATAGGGCACTTCCACTCATGGGCGTATAAATTGGGAAAACTAAAAATCAGCAAGACACAGGCACCCCAAAGTTTAGGGCTGCTCTGCTGACAAGAACCCCCACTTCATTACACCTTAAATATCCTAGGAAAGAGAAAAATGGATAAAGAAGTTGTGGTCCTCATGTACAATGGAATATCACTCAGCCATGAAATCAACGTCATAAGGCTAGTAGCAGCACGATGAGTGGATTTAGGTACGACAATTCTAAGTGAAATAAGTCACACAGAAAAAGACACTTATCATAAGATATCACTTAGAGAGGGAATGTAAAAACCGCTACACTTGAACTGAATTACAAAAGAGAACAGAGTCACACGTTTAGGAAACACACTATGGCTGCTGAACGGGACAGGTGAGGTGGGGTGATGCATAAAACAAGGGTTTCAAATTAGCTCAGATACCGTTCCATAAACCCAATATGTAATAGACAAGACCTATTCCTTTTTCAGTGTACTGGACTCAACACCCCCTATTCACCGCACAAGAATATATCTGACTAGTAAGAATCTTCAAACCTATGTATTGATATCTCTCTGTAAGTGAGGCAAGGGGGTGTAAAGCGGCATAAACACAGCCGTGAAAAGCAGCTAAACCCCATTATAAAAATAACTTACTTTTCAAAACCAGTGAAACAAAGACAGTGAAAGAGAGAGAAATTCTTACAAAATTCGTTCAGGGGCTGTGATGCAACCTGGATTGACCATATCTAGACCCACAGCTGATTGAGACATAAGGGTGGACACTCTTGGGGCTGAGAGGTTCGGTGAGGTTGGGTGAGCCAACACAGACCCTTTCAAGTAATATTGCATGGTACCCATCCAATGGGTCCCAAATCTCCAGGTTCAAGGGCATCTTCCTACATCGAAAACAGGCATGAGAAACCCAGAAGATGGTACACCGTGTGATCGGGAAAGGTTTCTAAAACGCACCTCATTTCTCATCTCCTTGGCTCGGGTTCGCCATTCCAGCCGATTTACTAGCCATCTCCCTCCTTGGAGAATCAGCACCTTTAACCTCCTGTTCCGTACAGGTTGCAATTTGTCCTGAGGATGAAGGGGAAGAGGGGGAACCAATGAGAGACTAGCTCTAGGGGTTGGGACAGGCACAGGTCATTCTATTTTCCCATCAGGAAGAAGAATTAAGCACAAGCTCAGCCTGCCCCTCAGAACCAGAAGAGGGCCTGAAGCAATCCTGCGCTTTTGCGGCCAGCTCCCAAAAAAGCCAGTTGAAAAATGGAGCTCAGGGGCACTGCAATTCACAAACCTGCAGAGTTTTAAATGATACCTCTCGTCCACAAATATATTAAGGGAAGGCAACGAAGAGGCTTTGAAAGCAAGGCAGAATTGCAGGAAACAGATTTCAGGAGGTAGATTCGAATCGCCTTGAAAGCATATAAAAAGCGGCAAAACGTGGACAATGATGCCCTTGGCCAAAAAGGGCGTATGCGTTTTTTCCTGAATATATTCAGGAAAAAACGCATACGCCCTTTTTGGCCAACCAAGCAACCTGGAAAGGCAAATCAGCGCTCCAAAGAAGTCTCGCTTCCCAGCGGGCAAAAGGGCCATGCGGAAAAAAGCGTCCAAACCAGAAATGCAGGACCGGCCATGGAGAAATGGGAGCCTTGCTACGCTGATGGGTGGGATGTAAATTGCCAACAGCCACTCTGGAGAAGTGTACGGTGTGTTCTGAAACATCTAAAAAACACAGCTTGGAGAGCATAGGGCAGTTCCACTCATGGGCGTATAAATTGGGAAAACTAAAAATCAGCAAGACACAGGCACCCCAAAGTTTAGGGCTGCTCTGCTGACAAGAACCCCCACTTCATTACACCTTAAATATCCTAGGAAAGAGAAAAATGGATAAAGAAGTTGTGGTCCTCATGTACAATGGAATATCACTCAGCCATGAAATCAACGTCATAAGGCTAGTAGCAGCACGATGAGTGGATTTAGGTACGACAATTCTAAGTGAAATAAGTCACACAGAAAAAGACACTTATCATAAGATATCACTTCTAGAGGGAATGTAAAAACCGCTACACTTGAACTGAATTACAAAAGAGAACAGAGTCACACGTTTAGGAAACACACTATGGCTGCTGAACGGGACAGGTGAGGTGGGGTGATGCATAAAACAAGGGTTTCAAATTAGCTCAGATACCGTTCCATAAACCCAATATGTAATAGACAAGACCTATTCCTTTTTCAGTGTACTGGACTCAACACCCCCTATTCACCGCACAAGAATATATCTGACTAGTAAGAATCTTCAAACCTATGTATTGATATCTCTCTGTAAGTGAGGCAAGGGGGTGTAAAGCGGCATAAACACAGCCGTGAAAAGCAGCTAAACCCCATTATAAAAATAACTTACTTTTCAAAACCAGTGAAACAAAGACAGTGAAAGAGAGAGAAATTCTTACAAAATTCGTTCAGGGGCTGTGATGCAACCTGGATTGACCATATCTAGACCCACAGCTGATTGAGACATAAGGGTGGACACTCTTGGGGCTGAGAGGTTCGGTGAGGTTGGGTGAGCCAACGCAGACCCTTTCAAGTAATACTGCATGGTACCCATCCCATGGGTCCCAAATCTCCAGGTTCAAGGGCATCTTCCTACATCGAAAACAGGCATGAGAAACCCAGAAGATGGTACACCGTGTGATCGGGAAAGGTTTCTAAAACGCACCTCATTTCTCATCTCCTTGGCTCGGGTTCGCCATTCCAGCCGATTTACTAGCCATCTCCCTCCTTGGAGAATCAGCACCTTTAACCTCCTGTTCCGTACAGGTTGCAATTTGTCCTGAGGATGAAGGGGAAGAGGGGGAACCAATGAGAGACTAGCTCTAGGGGTTGGGACAGGCACAGGTCACTCTATTTTCCCATCAGGAAGAAGAATTAAGCACAAGCTCAGCCTGCCCCCCAGAACCAGAAGAGGGCCTGAAGCAATCCTGCGCTTTTGCGGCCAGCTCCCAAAAAAGCCAGTTGAAAAATGGAGCTCAGGGGCACTGCAATTCACAAACCTGCAGAGTTTTAAATGATACCTCTCGTCCACAAATATATTAAGGGAAGGCAACGAAGAGGCTTTGAAAGCAAGGCAGAATTGCAGGAAACAGATTTCAGGAGGTAGATTCGAATCGCCTTGAAAGCACATGAAAAGCGGCAAAACGTGGACAATGATGCCCTTGGCCAAAAAGGGCGTATGCGTTTTTTCCTGAATATATTCAGGAAAAAACGCATACGCCCTTTTTGGCCAACCAAGCAACCTGGAAAGGCAAATCAGCGCTCCAAAGAAGTCTCGCTTCCCAGCGGGCAAAAAGGCCATGCGGAAAAAAGCGTCCAAACCAGAAATGCAGGACCGGCCATGGAGAAATGGGAGCCTTGCTACGCTGATGGGTGGGATGTAAATTGCCAACAGCCACTCTGGAGAAGTGTACGGTGTGTTCTGAAACATCTAAAAAACACAGCTTGGAGAGCATAGGGCACTTCCACTCATGGGCGTATAAATTGGGAAAACTAAAAATCAGCAAGACACAGGCACCCCAAAGTTTAGGGCTGCTCTGTTGACAAGAACCCCCACTTCATTACACCTTAAATATCCTAGGAAAGAGAAAAATGGATAAAGAAGTTGTGGTCCTCATGTACAATGGAATATCACTCAGCCATGAAATCAACGTCATAAGGCTAGTAGCAGCACGATGAGTGGATTTAGGTACGACGATTCTAAGTGAAATAAGTCACACAGAAAAAGACACTTATCATAAGATATCACTTAGAGAGGGAATGTAAAAACCGCTACACTTGAACTGAATTACAAAAGAGAACAGAGTCACACGTTTAGGAAACACACTATGGCTGCTGAACGGGACAGGTGAGGTGGGGTGATGCATAAAACAAGGGTTTCAAATTAGCTCAGATACCGTTCCATAAACCCAATATGTAATAGACAAGACCTATTCCTTTTTCAGTGTACTGGACTCAACACCCCCTATTCACCGCACAAGAATATATCTGACTAGTAAGAATCTTCAAACCTATGTATTGATATCTCTCTGTAAGTGAGGCAAGGGGGTGTAAAGCGGCATAAACACAGCCGTGAAAAGCAGCTAAACCCCATTATAAAAATAACTTACTTTTCAAAACCAGTGAAACAAAGACAGTGAAAGAGAGAGAAATTCTTACAAAATTCGTTCAGGGGCTGTGATGCAACCTGGATTGACCATATCTAGACCCACAGCTGATTGAGACATAAGGGTGGACACTCTTGGGGCTGAGAGGTTCGGTGAGGTTGGGTGAGCCAACGCAGACCCTTTCAAGTAATACTGCATGGTACCCATCCCATGGGTCCCAAATCTCCAGGTTCAAGGGCATCTTCCTACATCGAAAACAGGCATGAGAAACCCAGAAGATGGTACACCGTGTGATCGGGAAAGGTTTCTAAAACGCACCTCATTTCTCATCTCCTTGGCTCAGGTTCGCCATTCCAGCCGATTTACTAGCCATCTCCCTCCTTGGAGAATCAGCACCTTTAACCTCCTGTTCCGTACAGGTTGCAATTTGTCCTGAGGATGAACGGGAAGAGGGGGAACCAATGAGAGACTAGCTCTAGGGGTTGGGACAGGCACAGGTCACTCTATTTTCCCATCAGGAAGAAGAATTAAGCACAAGCTCAGCCTGCCCCCCAGAACCAGAAGAGGGCCTGAAGCAATCCTGCGCTTTTGCGGCCAGCTCCCAAAAAAGCCAGTTGAAAAATGGAGCTCAGGGGCACTGCAATTCACAAACCTGCAGAGTTTTAAATGATACCTCTCGTCCACAGATATATTAAGGGAAGGCAACGAAGAGGCTTTGAAAGCAAGGCAGAATTGCAGGAAACAGATTTCAGGAGGTAGATTCGAATCGCCTTGAAAGCACATGAAAAGCGGCAAAACGTGGACAATGATGCCCTTGGCCAAAAAGGGCGTATGCGTTTTTTCCTGAATATATTCAGGAAAAAACGCATACGCCCTTTGTGGCCAACCAAGCAACCTGGAAAGGCAAATCAGCGCTCCAAAGAAGTCTCGCTTCCCAGCGGGCAAAAGGGCCATGCGGAAAAAAGCGTCCAAACCAGAAATGCAGGACCGGCCATGGAGAAATGGGAGCCTTGCTACGCTGATGGGTGGGATGTAAATTGCCAACAGCCACTCTGGAGAAGTGTACGGTGTGTTCTGAAACATCTAAAAAACACAGCTTGGAGAGCATAGGGCACTTCCACTCATGGGCGTATAAATTGGGAAAACGAAAAATCAGCAAGACACAGGCACCCCAAAGTTTAGGGCTGCTCTGCTGACAAGAACCCCCACTTCATTACACCTTAAATATCCTAGGAAAGAGAAAAATGGATAAAGAAGTTGTGGTCCTCATGTACAATGGAATATCACTCAGCCATGAAATCAACGTCATAAGGCTAGTAGCAGCACGATGAGTGCATTTAGGTACGACGATTTTAAGTGAAATAAGTCACACAGAAAAAGACACTTATCCTAAGATATCACTTAGAGAGGGAATGTAAAAACCGCTACACTTGAACTGAATTACAAAAGAGAACAGAGTCACACGTTTAGGAAACACACTATGGCTGCTGAACGGGACAGGTGAGGTGGGGTGATGCTTAAAACAAGGGTTTCAAATTAGCTCAGATACCGTTGCATAAACCCAATATGTAATAGACAAGACCTATTCCTTTTTCAGTGACCTGGACTCAACACCCCCTATTCACAGCACAAGAATATATCTGACTAGTAAGAATCTTCAAACCTATGTATTGATATCTCTCTGTAAGTGAGGCAAGGGGGTGTAAAGCGGCATAAACACAGCCGTGAAAAGCAGCTAAACCCCATTATAAAAATAACTTACTTTTCAAAACCAGTGAAACAAAGACAGTGAAAGAGAGAGAAATTCTTACAAAATTCGTTCAGGGGCTGTGATGCAACCTGGATTGACCATATCTAGACCCACAGCTGATTGAGACATAAGGGTGGACACTCTTGGGGCTGAGAGGTTCGGTGAGGTTGGGTGAGCCAACGCAGACCCTTTCAAGTAATACTGCATGGTACCCATCCCATGGGTCCCAAATCTCCAGGTTCAAGGGCATCTTCCTACATCGAAAACAGGCATGAGAAACCCAGAAGATGGTACACCGTGTGATCGGGAAAGGTTTCTAAAACGCACCTCATTTCTCATCTCCTTGGCTCGGGTTCGCCATTCCAGCCGATTTACTAGCCATCTCCCTCCTTGGAGAATCAGCACCTTTAACCTCCTGTTCCGTACAGGTTGCAATTTGTCCTGAGGATGAACGGGAAGAGGGGGAACCAATGAGAGACTAGCTCTAGGGGTTGGGACAGGCACAGGTCACTCTATTTTCCCATCAGGAAGAAGAATTAAGCACAAGCTCAGCCTGCCCCCCAGAACCAGAAGAGGGCCTGAAGCAATCCTGCGCTTTTGCGGCCAGCTCCCAAAAAAGCCAGTTGAAAAATGGAGCTCAGGGGCACTGCAATTCACAAACCTGCAGAGTTTTAAATGATACCTCTCGTCCACAAATATATTAAGGGAAGGCAACGAAGAGGCTTTGAAAGCAAGGCAGAATTGCAGGAAACAGATTTCAGGAGGTAGATTCGAATCGCCTTGAAAGCACATGAAAAGCGGCAAAACGTGGACAATGATGCCCTTGGCCAAAAAGGGCGTATGCGTTTTTTCCTGAATATATTCAGGAAAAAACGCATACGCCCTTTTTGGCCAACCAAGCAACCTGGAAAGGCAAATCAGCGCTCCAAAGAAGTCTCGCTTCCCAGCGGGCAAAAGGGCCATGCGGAAAAAAGCGTCCAAACCAAAAATGCAGGACCGGCCATGGAGAAATGGGAGCCTTGCTACGCTGATGGGTGGGATGTAAATTGCCAACAGCCACTCTGGAGAAGTGTACGGTGTGTTCTGAAACATCTAAAAAACACAGCTTGGAGAGCATAGGGCACTTCCACTCATGGGCGTATAAATTGGGAAAACTAAAAATCAGCAAGACACAGGCACCCCAAAGTTTAGGGCTGCTCTGTTGACAAGAACCCCCACTTCATTACACCTTAAATATCCTAGGAAAGAGAAAAATGGATAAAGAAGTTGTGGTCCTCATGTACAATGGAATATCACTCAGCCATGAAATCAACGTCATAAGGCTAGTAGCAGCACGATGAGTGGATTTAGGTACGACGATTCTAAGTGAAATAAGTCACACAGAAAAAGACACTTATCATAAGATATCACTTAGAGAGGGAATGTAAAAACCGCTACACTTGAACTGAATTACAAAAGAGAACAGAGTCACACGTTTAGGAAACACACTATGGCTGCTGAACGGGACAGGTGAGGTGGGGTGATGCATAAAACAAGGGTTTCAAATTAGCTCAGATACCGTTCCATAAACCCAATATGTAATAGACAAGACCTATTCCTTTTTCAGTGACCTGGACTCAACACCCCCTATTCACCGCACAAGAATATATCTGACTAGTAAGAATCTTCAAACCTATGTATTGATATCTCTCTGTAAGTGAGTCAAGGGGGTGTAAAGCGGCATAAACACAGCCGTGAAAAGCAGCTAAACCCCATTAAAAAATAACTTACTTTTCAAAACCAGTGAAACAAAGACAGTGAAAGAGAGAGAAATTCTTACAAAATTCGTTCAGGGGCTGTGATGCAACCTGGATTGACCATATCTAGACCCACAGCTGATTGAGACATAAGGGTGGACACTCTTGGGGCTGAGAGGTTCGGTGAGGTTGGGTGAGCCAACACAGACCCTTTCAAGTAATACTGCATGGTACCCATCCCATGGGTCCCAAATCTCCAGGTTCAAGGGCATCTTCCTACATCGAAAACAGGCATGAGAAACCCAGAAGATGGTACACCGTGTGATCGGGAAAGGTTTCGAAAACGCACCTCATTTCTCATCTCCTTGGCTCGGGTTCGCCATTCCAGCCGATTTACTAGCCATCTCCCTCCTTGGAGAATCAGCACCTTTAACCTCCTGTTCCGTACAGGTTGCAATTTGTCCTGAGGATAAACGGGAAGAGGGGGAACCAATGAGAGACTAGCTCTAGGGGTTGGGACAGGCACAGGTCACTCTATTTTCCCATCAGGAAGAAGAATTAAGCACAAGCTCAGCCTGCCCCCCAGAACCAGAAGAGGGCCTGAAGCAATCCTGCGCTTTTGCGGCCAGCTCCCAAAAAAGCCAGTTGAAAAATGGAGCTCAGGGGCACTGCAATTCACAAACCTGCAGAGTTTTAAATGATACCTCTCGTCCACAAATATATTAAGGGAAGGCAATGAAGAGGCTTTGAAAGCAAGGCAGAATTGCAGGAAACAGATTTCAGGAGGTAGATTCGAATCGCCTTGAAAGCACATGAAAAGCGGCAAAACGTGGACAATGATGCCCTTGGCCAAAAAGGGCGTATGCGTTTTTTCCTGAATATATTCAGGAAAAAACGCATACGCCCTTTTTGGCCAACCAAGCAACCTGGAAAGGCAAATCAGCGCTCCAAAGAAGTCTCGCTTCCCAGCGGGCAAAAGGGCCATGCGGAAAAAAGTGTCCAAACCAGAAATGCAGGACCGGCCATGGAGAAATGGGAGCCTTGCTACGCTGATGGGTGGGATGTAAATTGCCAACAGCCACTCTGGAGAAGTGTACGGTGTGTTCTGAAACATCTAAAAAACACAGCTTGGAGAGCATAGGGCACTTCCACTCATGGGCGTATAAATTGGGAAAACGAAAAATCAGCAAGACACAGGCACCCCAAAGTTTAGGGCTGCTCTGCTGACAAGAACCCCCACTTCATTACACCTTAAATATCCTAGGAAAGAGAAAAATGGATAAAGAAGTTGTGGTCCTCATGTACAATGGAATATCACTCAGCCATGAAATCAACGTCATAAGGCTAGTAGCAGCACGATGAGTGGATTTAGGTACGACGATTCTAAGTGAAATAAGTCACACAGAAAAAGACACTTATCATAAGATATCACTTAGAGAGGGAATGTAAAAACCGCTACACTTGAACTGAATTACAAAAGAGAACAGAGTCACACGTTTAGGAAACACACTATGGCTGCTGAACGGGACAGGTGAGGTGGGGTGATGCATAAAACAAGGGTTTCAAATTAGCTCAGATACCGTTCCATAAACCCAATATGTAATAGACAAGACCTATTCCTTTTTCAGTGTACTGGACTCAACACCCCCTATTCACCGCACAAGAATATATCTGACTAGTAAGAATCTTCAAACCTATGTATTGATATCTCTCTGTAAGTGAGGCAAGGGGGTGTAAAGCGGCATAAACACAGCCGTGAAAAGCAGCTAAACCCCATTATAAAAATAACTTACTTTTCAAAACCAGTGAAACAAAGACAGTGAAAGAGAGAGAAATTCTTACAAAATTCGTTCAGGGGCTGTGATGCAACCTGGATTGACCATATCTAGACCCACAGCTGATTGAGACATAAGGGTGGACACTCTTGGGGCTGAGAGGTTCGGTGAGGTTGGGTGAGCCAACGCAGACCCTTTCAAGTAATACTGCATGGTACCCATCCCATGGGTCCCAAATCTCCAGGTTCAAGGGCATCTTCCTACATCGAAAACAGGCATGAGAAACCCAGAAGATGGTACACCGTGTGATCGGGAAAGGTTTCTAAAACGCACCTCATTTCTCATCTCCTTGGCTCGGGTTCGCCATTCCAGCCGATTTACTAGCCATCTCCCTCCTTGGAGAATCAGCACCTTTAACCTCCTGTTCCGTACAGGTTGCAATTTGTCCTGAGGATGAACGGGAAGAGGGGGAACCAATGAGAGACTAGCTCTAGGGGTTGGGACAGGCACAGGTCACTCTATTTTCCCATCAGGAAGAAGAATTAAGCACAAGCTCAGCCTGCCCCCCAGAACCAGAAGAGGGCCTGAAGCAATCCTGCGCTTTTGCGGCCAGCTCCCAAAAAAGCCAGTTGAAAAATGGAGCTCAGGGGCACTGCAATTCACAAACCTGCAGAGTTTTAAATGATACCTCTCGTCCACAAATATATTAAGGGAAGGCAAAGAAGAGGCTTTGAAAGCAAGGCAGAATTGCAGGAAACAGATTTCAGGAGGTAGATTCGAATCGCCTTCAAAGCACATGAAAAGCGGCAAAACGTGGACAATGATGCCCTTGGCCAAAAAGGGCGTATGCGTTTTTTCCTGAATATATTCAGGAAAAAACGCATACGCCCTTTTTGGCCAACCAAGCAACCTGGAAAGGCAAATCAGCGCTCCAAAGAAGTCTCGCTTCCCAGCGGGCAAAAGGGCCATGCGGAAAAAAGCGTCCAAACCAAAAATGCAGGACCGGCCATGGAGAAATGGGAGCCTTGCTACGCTGATGGGTGGGATGTAAATTGCCAACAGCCACTCTGGAGAAGTGTACGGTGTGTTCTGAAACATCTAAAAAACACAGCTTGGAGAGCATAGGGCACTTCCACTCATGGGCGTATAAATTGGGAAAACTAAAAATCAGCAAGACACAGGCACCCCAAAGTTTAGGGCTGCTCTGTTGACAAGAACCCCCACTTCATTACACCTTAAATATCCTAGGAAAGAGAAAAATGGATAAAGAAGTTGTGGTCCTCATGTACAATGGAATATCACTCAGCCATGAAATCAACGTCATAAGGCTAGTAGCAGCACGATGAGTGGATTTAGGTACGACGATTCTAAGTGAAATAAGTCACACAGAAAAAGACACTTATCATAAGATATCACTTAGAGAGGGAATGTAAAAACCGCTACACTTGAACTGAATTACAAAAGAGAACAGAGTCACACGTTTAGGAAACACACTATGGCTGCTGAACGGGACAGGTGAGGTGGGGTGATGCATAAAACAAGGGTTTCAAATTAGCTCAGATACCGTTCCATAAACCCAATATGTAATAGACAAGACCTATTCCTTTTTCAGTGACCTGGACTCAACACCCCCTATTCACCGCACAAGAATATATCTGACTAGTAAGAATCTTCAAACCTATGTATTGATATCTCTCTGTAAGTGAGGCAAGGGGGTGTAAAGCGGCATAAACACAGCCGTGAAAAGCAGCTAAACCCCATTATAAAAATAACTTACTTTTCAAAACCAGTGAAACAAAGACAGTGAAAGAGAGAGAAATTCTTACAAAATTCGTTCAGGGGCTGTGATGCAACCTGGATTGACCATATCTAGACCCACAGCTGATTGAGACATAAGGGTGGACACTCTTGGGGCTGAGAGGTTCGGTGAGGTTGGGTGAGCCAACGCAGACCCTTTCAAGTAATACTGCATGTTACCCATCCCATGGGTCCCAAATCTCCAGGTTCAAGGGCATCTTCCTACATCGAAAACAGGCATGAGAAACCCAGAAGATGGTACACCGTGTGATCGGGAAAGGTTTCGAAAACGCACCTCATTTCTCATCTCCTTGGCTCGGGTTCGCCATTCCAGCCGATTTACTAGCCATCTCCCTCCTTGGAGAATCAGCACCTTTAACCTCCTGTTCCGTACAGGTTGCAATTTGTCCTGAGGATGAAGGGGAAGAGGGGGAACCAATGAGAGACTAGCTCTAGGGGTTGGGACAGGCACAGGTCACTCTATTTTCCCATCAGGAAGAAGAATTAAGCACAAGCTCAGCCTGCCCCCCAGAACCAGAAGAGGGCCTGAAGCAATCCTGCGCTTTTGCGGCCAGCTCCCAAAAAAGCCAGTTGAAAAATGGAGCTCAGGGGCACTGCAATTCACAAACCTGCAGAGTTTTAAATGATACCTCTCGTCCACAGATATATTAAGGGAAGGCAACGAAGAGGCTTTGAAAGCAAGGCAGAATTGCAGGAAACAGATTTCAGGAGGTAGATTCGAATCGCCTTGAAAGCACATGAAAAGCGGCAAAACGTGGACAATGATGCCCTTGGCCAAAAAGGGCGTATGCGTTTTTTCCTGAATATATTCAGGAAAAAACGCATACGCCCTTTTTGGCCAACCAAGCAACCTGGAAAGGCAAATCAGCGCTCCAAAGAAGTCTCGCTTCCCAGCGGGCAAAAGGGCCATGCGGAAAAAAGCGTCCAAACCAGAAATGCAGGACCGGCCATGGAGAAATGGGAGCCTTGCTACGCTGATGGGTGGGATGTAAATTGCCAACAGCCACTCTGGAGAAGTGTACGGTGTGTTCTGAAACATCTAAAAAACACAGCTTGGAGAGCATAGGGCACTTCCACTCATGGGCGTATAAATTGGGAAAACTAAAAATCAGCAAGACACAGGCACCCCAAAGTTTAGGGCTGCTCTGTTGACAAGAACCCCCACTTCATTACACCTTAAATATCCTAGGAAAGAGAAAAATGGATAAAGAAGTTGTGGTCCTCATGTACAATGGAATATCACTCAGCCATGAAATCAACGTCATAAGGCTAGTAGCAGCACGATGAGTGGATTTAGGTACGACGATTCTAAGTGAAATAAGTCACACAGAAAAAGACACTTATCATAAGATATCACTTAGAGAGGGAATGTAAAAACTGCTACACTTGAACTGAATTACAAAAGAGAACAGAGTCACACGTTTAGGAAACACACTATGGCTGCTGAACGGGACAGGTGAGGTGGGGTGATGCATAAAACAAGGGTTTCAAATTAGCTCAGATACCGTTCCATAAACCCAATATGTAATAGACAAGACCTATTCCTTTTTCAGTGACCTGGACTCAACACCCCCTATTCACCGCACAAGAATATATCTGACTAGTAAGAATCTTCAAACCTATGTATTGATATCTCTCTGTAAGTGAGTCAAGGGGGTGTAAAGCGGCATAAACACAGCCGTGAAAAGCAGCTAAACCCCATTAAAAAATAACTTACTTTTCAAAACCAGTGAAACAAAGACAGTGAAAGAGAGAGAAATTCTTACAAAATTCGTTCAGGGGCTGTGATGCAACCTGGATTGACCATATCTAGACCCACAGCTGATTGAGACATAAGGGTGGACACTCTTGGGGCTGAGAGGTTCGGTGAGGTTGGGTGAGCCAACGCAGACCCTTTCAAGTAATACTGCATGGTACCCATCCCATGGGTCCCAAATCTCCAGGTTCAAGGGCATCTTCCTACATCGAAAACAGGCATGAGAAACCCAGAAGATGGTACACCGTGTGATCGGGAAAGGTTTCGAAAACGCACCTCATTTCTCATCTCCTTGGCTCGGGTTCGCCATTCCAGCCGATTTACTAGCCATCTCCCTCCTTGGAGAATCAGCACCTTTAACCTCCTGTTCCGTACAGGTTGCAATTTGTCCTGAGGATGAACGGGAAGAGGGGGAACCAATGAGAGACTAGCTCTAGGGGTTGGGACAGGCACAGGTCACTCTATTTTCCCATCAGGAAGAAGAATTAAGCACAAGCTCAGCCTGCCCCCCAGAACCAGAAGAGGGCCTGAAGCAATCCTGCGCTTTTGCGGCCAGCTCCCAAAAAAGCCAGTTGAAAAATGGAGCTCAGGGGCACTGCAATTCACAAACCTGCAGAGTTTTAAATGATACCTCTCGTCCACAAATATATTAAGGGAAGGCAACGAAGAGGCTTTGAAAGCAAGGCAGAATTGCAGGAAACAGATTTCAGGAGGTAGATTCGAATCGCCTTGAAAGCACATGAAAAGCGGCAAAACGTGGACAATGATGCCCTTGGCCAAAAAGGGCGTATGCGTTTTTTCCTGAATATATTCAGGAAAAAACGCATACGCCCTTTTTGGCCAACCAAGCAACCTGGAAAGGCAAATCAGCGCTCCAAAGAAGTCTCGCTTCCCAGCGGGCAAAAGGGCCATGCGGAAAAAAGTGTCCAAACCAGAAATGCAGGACCGGCCATGGAGAAATGGGAGCCTTGCTACGCTGATGGGTGGGATGTAAATTGCCAACAGCCACTCTGGAGAAGTGTACGGTGTGTTCTGAAACATCTAAAAAACACAGCTTGGAGAGCAGAGGGCACTTCCACTCATGGGCGTATAAATTGGGAAAACTAAAAATCAGCAAGACACAGGCACCCCAAAGTTTAGGGCTGCTCTGTTGACAAGAACCCCCACTTCATTACACCTTAAATATCCTAGGAAAGAGAAAAATGGATAAAGAAGTTTTGGTCCTCATGTACAATGGAATATCACTCAGCCATGAAATCAACGTCATAAGGCTAGTAGCAGCACGATGAGTGGATTTAGGAACGACGATTCTAAGTGAAATAAGTCACACAGAAAAAGACACTTATCATAAGATATCACTTAGAGAGGGAATGTAAAAACCGCTACACTTGAACTGAATTACAAAAGAGAACAGAGTCACACGTTTAGGAAACACACTATGGCTGCTGAACGGGACAGGTGAGGTGGGGTGATGCATAAAACAAGGGTTTCAAATTAGCTCAGATACCGTTCCATAAACCCAATATGTAATAGACAAGACCTATTCCTTTTTCAGTGTACTGAACTCAACACCCCCTATTCACCGCACAAGAATATATCTGACTAGTAAGAATCTTCAAACCTATGTATTGATATCTCTCTGTAAGTGAGGCAAGGGGGTGTAAAGCGGCATAAACACAGCCGTGAAAAGCAGCTAAACCCCATTATAAAAATAACTTACTTTTCAAAACCAGTGAAACAAAGACAGTGAAAGAGAGAGAAATTCTTACAAAATTCGTTCAGGGGCTGTGATGCAACCTGGATTGACCATATCTAGACCCACAGCTGATTGAGACATAAGGGTGGACACTCTTGGGACTTAGAGTTTCGGTGAGGTTGGGTGAGCCAACGCAGACCCTTTCAAGTAATACTGCATGGTACCCATCCCACGGGTCCCAAATCTCCAGGTTCAAGGGCATCTTCCTACATCGAAAACAGGCATGAGAAACCCAGAAGATGGTACACCGTGTGATCGGGAAAGGTTTCTAAAACGCACCTCATTTCTCATCTCCTTGGCTCGGGTTCGCCATTCCAGCCGATTTACTAGCCATCTCCCTCCTTGGAGAATCAGCACCTTTAACCTCCTGTTCCGTACAGGTTGCAATTTGTCCTGAGGATGAAGGGGAAGAGGGGGAACCAATGAGAGACTAGCTCTAGGGGTTGGGACAGGCACAGGTCACTCTATTTTCCCATCAGGAAGAAGAATTAAGCACAAGCTCAGCCTGCCCCCCAGAACCAGAAGAGGGCCTGAAGCAATCCTGCCCTTTTGCGGCCAGCTCCCAAAAAAGCGAGTTGAAAAATGGAGCTCAGGGGCACTGCAATTCACAAACCTGCAGAGTTTTAAATGATACGTCTCGTCCACAGATATATTAAGGGAAGGCAACGAAGAGGCTTTGAAAGCAAGGCAGAATTGCAGGAAACAGATTTCAGGAGGTAGATTCGAATCGCCTTGAAAGCACATGAAAAGCGGCAAAACGTGGACAATGATGCCCTTGGCCAAAAAGGGCGTATGCGTTTTTTCCTGAATATATTCAGGAAAAAACGCATACGCCCTTTTTGGCCAACCAAGCAACCTGGAAAGGCAAATCAGCGCTCCAAAGAAGTCTCGCTTCCCAGCGGGCAAAAGGGCCATGCGGAAAAAAGTGTCCAAACCAGAAATGCAGGACCGGCCATGGAGAAATGGGAGCCTTGCTACGCTGATGGGTGGGATGTAAATTGCCAACAGCCACTCTGGAGAAGTGTACGGTGTGTTCTGAAACATCTAAAAAACACAGCTTGGAGAGCAGAGGGAACTTCCACTCATGGGCGTATAAATTGGGAAAACTAAAAATCAGCAAGACACAGGCACCCCAAAGTTTAGGGCTGCTCTGTTGACAAGAACCCCCACTTCATTACACCTTAAATATCCTAGGAAAGAGAAAAATGGATAAAGAAGTTGTGGTCCTCATGTACAATGGAATATCACTCAGCCATGAAATCAACGTCATAAGGCTAGTAGCAGCACGATGAGTGGATTTAGGTACGACAATTCTAAGTGAAATAAGTCACACAGAAAAAGACACTTATCATAAGATATCACTTATAGAGGGAATGTAAAAACCGCTACACTTGAACTGAATTACAAAAGAGAACAGAGTCACACGTTTAGGAAACACACTATGGCTGCTGAACGGGACAGGTGAGGTGGGGTGATGCATAAAACAAGGGTTTCAAATTAGCTCAGATACCGTTCCATAAACCCAATATGTAATAGACAAGACCTATTCCTTTTTCAGTGTACTGGACTCAACACCCCCTATTCACCGCACAAGAATATATCTGACTAGTAAGAATCTTCAAACCTATGTATTGATATCTCTCTGTAAGTGAGTCAAGGGGGTGTAAAGCGGCATAAACACAGCCGTGAAAAGCAGCTAAACCCCATTATAAAAATAACTTACTTTTCAAAACCAGTGAAACAAAGACAGTGAAAGAGAGAGAAATTCTTACAAAATTCGTTCAGGGGCTGTGATGCAACCTGGATTGACCATATCTAGACCCACAGCTGATTGAGACATAAGGGTGGACACTCTTGGGGCTGAGAGGTTCGGTGAGGTTGGGTGAGCCAACGCAGACCCTTTCAAGTAATACTGCATGGTACCCATCCCATGGGTCCCAAATCTCCAGGTTCAAGGGCATCTTCCTACATCGAAAACAGGCATGAGAAACCCAGAAGATGGTACACCGTGTGATCGGGAAAGGTTTCTAAAACGCACCTCATTTCTCATCTCCTTGGCTCGGGTTCGCCATTCCAGCCGATTTACTAGCCATCTCCCTCCTTGGAGAATCAGCACCTTTAACCTCCTGTTCCGTACAGGTTGCAATTTGTCCTGAGGATGAACGGGAAGAGGGGGAACCAATGAGAGACTAGCTCTAGGGGTTGGGACAGGCACAGGTCACTCTATTTTCCCATCAGGAAGAAGAATTAAGCACAAGCTCAGCCTGCCCCCCAGAACCAGAAGAGGGCCTGAAGCAATCCTGCGCTTTTGCGGCCAGCTCCCAAAAAAGCCAGTTGAAAAATGGAGCTCAGGGGCACTGCAATTCACAAACCTGCAGAGTTTTAAATGATACCTCTCGTCCACAAATATATTAAGGGAAGGCAACGAAGACGCTTTGAAAGCAAGGCAGAATTGCAGGAAACAGATTTCAGGAGGTAGATTCGAATCGCCTTGAAAGCACATGAAAAGCGGCAAAACGTGGACAATGATGCCCTTGGCCAAAAAGGGCGTATGCGTTTTTTCCTGAATATATTCAGGAAAAAACGCATACGCCCTTTTTGGCCAACCAAGCAACCTGGAAAGGCAAATCAGCGCTCCAAAGGAGTCTCGCGTCCCAGCGGGCAAAAGGGCCATGCCGAAAAAAGTGTCCAAACCAGAAATGCAGGACCGGCCATGGAGAAATGGGAGCCTTGCTACGCTGATGGGTGGGATGTAAATTGCCAACAGCCACTCTGGAGAAGTGTACGGTGTGTTCTGAAACATCTAAAAAACACAGCTTGGAGAGCATAGGGCACTTCCACTCCTGGGCGTATAAATTGGGAAAACTAAAAATCAGCAAGACACAGGCACCCCAAAGTTTAGGGCTGCTCTGTTGACAAGAACCCCCACTTCATTACACCTTAAATATCCTAGGAAAGAGAAAAATGGATAAAGAAGTTGTGGTCCTCATGTACAATGGAATATCACTCAGCCATGAAATCAACGTCATAAGGCTAGTAGCAGCACGATGAGTGGATTTAGGTACGACGATTCTAAGTGAAATAAGTCACACAGAAAAAGACACTTATCATAAGATATCACTTATAGAGGGAATGTAAAAACCGCTACACTTGAACTGAATTACTAAAGAGAACAGAGTCACACGTTTAGAAAACACACTATGGCTGCTGAACGGGACAGGTGAGGTGGGGTGATGCATAAAACAAGGGTTTCAAATTAGCTCAGATACCGTTCCATAAACCCAATATGTAATAGACAAGACCTATTCCTTTTTCAGTGAACTGGACTCAACACCCCCTATTCACCGCACAAGAATATATCTGACTAGTAAGAATCTTCAAACCTATGTATTGATATCTCTCTGTAAGTGAGTCAAGGGGGTGCAAAGCGGAATAAACACAGCCGTGAAAAGCAGCTAAACCCCATTATAAAAATAAATTACTTTTCAAAACCAGTGAAACAAAGACAGTGAAAGAGAGAGAAATTCTTACAAAATTCGTTCAGGGGATGTGATGCAACCTGGATTGACCATATCTAGACCCACAGCTGATTGAGACATAAGGGTGGACACTCTTGGGGCTGAGAGGTTCGGTGAGGTTGGGTGAGCCAACGCAGACCCTTTCAAGTAATACTGCATGGTACCCATCCCACGGGTCCCAAATCTCCAGGTTCAAGGCCATCTTCCTACATCGAAAACAGGCATGAGAAACCCAGAAGATGGTACACCGTGTGATCGGGAAAGGTTTCTAAAACGCACCTCATTTCTCATCTCCTTGGCTCGGGTTCGCCATTCCAGCCGATTTACTAGCCATCTCCCTCCTTGGAGAATCAGCACCTTTAACCTCCTGTTCCGTACAGGTTGCAATTTGTCCTGAGGATGAAGGGGAAGAGGGGGAACCAATGAGAGACTAGCTCTAGGGGTTGGGACAGGCACAGGTCACTCTATTTTCCCATCAGGAAGAAGAATTAAGCACAAGCTCAGCCTGCCCCCCAGAACCAGAAGAGGGCCTGAAGCAATCCTGCGCTTTTGCGGCCAGCTCCCAAAAAAGCCAGTTGAAAAATGGAGCTCAGGGGCACTGCAATTCACAAACCTGCAGAGTTTTAAATGATACCTCTAGTCCACAAATATATTAAGGGAAGGCAACGAAGAGGCTTTGAAAGCAAGGCAGAATTGCAGGAAACAGATTTCAGGAGGTAGATTCGAATCGCCTTGAAAGCACATGAAAAGCGGCAAAACGTGGACAATGATGCCCTTGGCCAAAAAGGGTGTATGCGTTTTTTCCTGAATATATTCAGAAAAAAACGCATACGCCCTTTTTGGCCAACCAAGCAACCTGGAAAGGCAAATCAGCGCTCCAAAGAAGTCTCGCTTCCCAGCGGGCAAAAGGGCCATGCGGAAAAAAGTGTCCAAACCAGAAATGCAGGACCGGCCATGGAGAAATGGGAGCCTTGCTACGCTGATGGGTGGGATGTAAATTGCCAACAGCCACTCTGGAGAAGTGTACGGTGTGTTCTGAAACATCTAAAAAACACAGCTTGGAGAGCAGAGGGAACTTCCACTCATGGGCGTATAAATTGGGAAAACTAAAAATCAGCAAGACACAGGCACCCCAAAGTTTAGGGCTGCTCTGTTGACAAGAACCCCCACTTCATTACACCTTAAATATCCTAGGAAAGAGAAAAATGGATAAAGAAGTTGTGGTCCTCATGTACAATGGAATATCACTCAGCCATGAAATCAACGTCATAAGGCTAGTAGCAGCACGATGAGTGGATTTAGGTACGACGATTCTAAGTGAAATAAGTCACACAGAAAAAGACACTTATCATAAGATATCACTTATAGAGGGAATGTAAAAACCGCTACACTTGAACTGAATTACAAAAGAGAACAGAGTCACACGTTTAGGAAACACACTATGGCTGCTGAACGGGACAGGTGAGGTGGGGTGATGCATAAAACAAGGGTTTCAAATTAGCTCAGATACCGTTCCATAAACCCAATATGTAATAGACAAGACCTATTCCTTTTTCAGTGTACTGGACTCAACACCCCCTATTCACCGCACAAGAATATATCTGACTAGTAAGAATCTTCAAACCTATGTATTGATATCTCTCTGTAAGTGAGGCAAGGGGGTGTAAAGCGGCATAAACACAGCCGTGAAAAGCAGCTAAACCCCATTATAAAAATAACTTACTTTTCAAAACCAGTGAAACAAAGACAGTGAAAGAGAGAGAAATTCTTACAAAATTCGTTCAGGGGCTGTGATGCAACCTGGATTGACCATATCTAGACCCACAGCTGATTGAGACATAAGGGTGGACACTCTTGGGGCTGAGAGGTTCGGTGAGGTTGGGTGAGCCAACGCAGACCCTTTCAAGTAATACTGCATGGTACCCATCCCATGGGTCCCAAATCTCCAGGTTCAAGGGCATCTTCCTACATCGAAAACAGGCATGAGAAACCCAGAAGATGGTACACCGTGTGATCGGGAAAGGTTTCTAAAACGCACCTCATTTCTCATCTCCTTGGCTCGGGTTCGCCATTCCAGCCGATTTACTAGCCATCTCCCTCCTTGGAGAATCAGCACCTTTAACCTCCTGTTCCGTACAGGTTGCAATTTGTCCTGAGGATGAACGGGAAGAGGGGGAACCAATGAGAGACTAGCTCTAGGGGTTGGGACAGGCACAGGTCACTCTATTTTCCCATCAGGAAGAAGAATTAAGCACAAGCTCAGCCTGCCCCCCAGAACCAGAAGAGGGCCTGAAGCAATCCTGCGCTTTTGCGGCCAGCTCCCAAAAAAGCCAGTTGAAAAATGGAGCTCAGGGGCACTGCAATTCACAAACCTGCAGAGTTTTAAATGATACCTCTCGTCCACAAATATATTAAGGGAAGGCAACGAAGAGGCTTTGAAAGCAAGGCAGAATTGCAGGAAACAGATTTCAGGAGGTAGATTCGAATCGCCTTGAAAGCACATGAAAAGCGGCAAAACGTGGACAATGATGCCCTTGGCCAAAAAGGGCGTATGCGTTTTTTCCTGAATATATTCAGGAAAAAACGCATACGCCCTTTTTGGCCAACCAAGCAACCTGGAAAGGCAAATCAGCGCTCCAAAGGAGTCTCGCGTCCCAGCGGGCAAAAGGGCCATGCCGAAAAAAGTGTCCAAACCAGAAATGCAGGACCGGCCATGGAGAAATGGGAGCCTTGCTACGCTGATCGGTGGGATGTAAATTGCCAACAGCCACTCTGGAGAAGTGTACGGTGTGTTCTGAAACATCTAAAAAACACAGCTTGGAGAGCATAGGGCACTTCCACTCCTGGGCGTATAAATTGGGAAAACTAAAAATCAGCAAGACACAGGCACCCCAAAGTTTAGGGCTGCTCTGTTGACAAGAACCCCCACTTCATTACACCTTAAATATCCTAGGAAAGAGAAAAATGGATAAAGAAGTTGTGGTCCTCATGTACAATGGAATATCACTCAGCCATGAAATCAACGTCATAAGGCTAGTAGCAGCACGATGAGTGGATTTAGGTACGACAATTCTAAGTGAAATAAGTCACACAGAAAAAGACACTTATCATAAGATATCACTTATAGAGGGAATGTAAAAACCGCTACACTTGAACTGAATTACTAAAGAGAACAGAGTCACACGTTTAGAAAACACACTATGGCTGCTGAACGGGACAGGTGAGGTGGGGTGATGCATAAAACAAGGGTTTCAAATTAGCTCAGATACCGTTCCATAAACCCAATATGTAATAGACAAGACCTATTCCTTTTTCAGTGAACTGGACTCAACACCCCCTATTCACCGCACAAGAATATATCTGACTAGTAAGAATCTTCAAACCTATGTATTGATATCTCTCTGTAAGTGAGTCAAGGGGGTGCAAAGCGGAATAAACACAGCCGTGAAAAGCAGCTAAACCCCATTATAAAAATAAATTACTTTTCAAAACCAGTGAAACAAAGACAGTGAAAGAGAGAGAAATTCTTACAAAATTCGTTCAGGGGCTGTGATGCAACCTGGATTGACCATATCTAGACCCACAGCTGATTGAGACATAAGGGTGGACACTCTTGGGGCTGAGAGGTTCGGTGAGGTTGGGTGAGCCAACGCAGACCCTTTCAAGTAATACTGCATGGTACCCATCCCATGGGTCCCAAATCTCCAGGTTCAAGGGCATCTTCCTACATCGAAAACAGGCATGAGAAACCCAGAAGATGGTACACCGTGTGATTGGGAAAGGTTTCTAAAACGCACCTCATTTCTCATCTCCTTGGCTCGGGTTCGCCATTCCAGGCGATTTACTAGCCATCTCCCTCCTTGGAGAATCAGCACCTTTAACCTCCTGTTCCGTACAGGTTGCAATTTGTCCTGAGGATGAACGGGAAGAGGGGGAACCAATGAGAGACTAGCTCTAGGGGTTGGGACAGGCACAGGTCACTCTATTTTCCCATCAGGAAGAAGAATTAAGCACAAGCTCAGCCTGCCCCCCAGAACCAGAAGAGGGCCTGAAGCAATCCTGCGCTTTTGCGGCCAGCTCCCAAAAAAGCCAGTTGAAAAATGGAGCTCAGGGGCACTGCAATTCACAAACCTGCAGAGTTTTAAATGATACCTCTCGTCCACAAATATATTAAGGGAAGGCAACGAAGAGGCTTTGAAAGCAAGGCAGAATTGCAGGAAACAGATTTCAGGAGGTAGATTCGAATCGCCTTGAAAGCACATGAAAAGCGGCAAAACGTGGACAATGATTCCCTTGGCCAAAAAGGGCGTATGCGTTTTTTCCTGAATATATTCAGGAAAAAACGCATACGCCCTTTTTGGCCAACCAAGCAACCTGGAAAGGCAAATCAGCGCTCCAAAGAAGTCTCGCTTCCCAGCGGGCAAAAGGGCCATGCGGAAAAAATGTCCAAACCAGAAATGCAGGACCGGCCATGGAGAAATGGGAGCCTTGCTACGCTGATGGGTGGGATGTAAATTGCCAACAGCCACTCTGGAGAAGTGTACGGTGTGTTCTGAAACATCTAAAAAACACAGCTTGGAGAGCAGAGGGCACTTCCACTCATGGGCGTATAAATTGGGAAAACTAAAAATCAGCAAGACACAGGCACCCCAAAGTTTAGGGCTGCTCTGTTGACAAGAACCCCCACTTCATTACACCTTAAATATCCTAGGAAAGAGAAAAATGGATAAAGAAGTTGTGGTCCTCATGTACAATGGAATATCACTCAGCCATGAAATCAACGTCATAAGGCTAGTAGCAGCACGATGAGTGGATTTAGGTACGACGATTCTAAGTGAAATAAGTCACACAGAAAAAGACACTTATCATAAGATATCACTTAGAGAGGGAATGTAAAAACCGCTACACTTGAACTGAATTACAAAAGAGAACAGAATCACACGTTTAGAAAACACACTATGGCTGCTGAACGGGACAGGTGAGGTGGGGTGATGCATAAAACAAGGGTTTCAAATTAGCTCAGATACCGTTCCATAAACCCAATATGTAATAGACAAGACCTATTCCTTTTTCAGTGTACTGGACTCAACACCCCCTATTCACCGCACAAGAATATATCTGACTAGTAAGAATCTTCAAACCTATGTATTGATATCTCTCTGTAAGTGAGGCAAGGGGGTGTAAAGCGGCATAAACACAGCCGTGAAAAGCAGCTAAACCCCATTATAAAAATAACTTACTTTTCAAAACCAGTGAAACAAAGACAGTGAAAGAGAGAGAAATTCTTACAAAATTCGTTCAGGGGCTGTGATGCAACCTGGATTGACCATATCTAGACCCACAGCTGATTGAGACATAAGGGTGGACACTCTTGGGGCTGAGAGGTTCAGTGAGGTTGGGTGAGCCAACGCAGACCCTTTCAAGTAATACTGCATGGTACCCATCCCATGGGTCCCAAATCTCCAGGTTCAAGGGCATCTTCCTACATCGAAAACAGGCATGAGAAACCCAGAAGATGGTACACCGTGTGATCGGGAAAGGTTTCTAAAACGCACCTCATTTCTCATCTCCTTGGCTCGGGTTCGCCATTCCAGCCGATTTACTAGCCATCTCCCTCCTTGGAGAATCAGCACCTTTAACCTCCTGTTCCGTACAGGTTGCAATTTGTCCTGAGGATGAACGGGAAGAGGGGGAACCAATGAGAGACTAGCTCTAGGGGTTGGGACAGGCACAGGTCACTCTATTTTCCCATCAGGAAGAAGAATTAAGCACAAGCTCAGCCTGCCCCCCAGAACCAGAAGAGGGCCTGAAGCAATCCTGCGCTTTTGCGGCCAGCTCCCAAAAAAGCCAGTTGAAAAATGGAGCTCAGGGGCACTGCAATTCACAAACCTGCAGAGTTTTAAATGATACCTCTCGTCCACAAATATATTAAGGGAAGGCAACGAAGAGGCTTTGAAAGCAAGGCAGAATTGCAGGAAACAGATTTCAGGAGGTAGATTCGAATCGCCTTGAAAGCACATGAAAAGCGGCAAAACGTGGACAATGATGCCCTTGGCCAAAAAGGGCGTATGCGTTTTTTCCTGAATATATTCAGGAAAAAACGCATACGCCCTTTTTGGCCAACCAAGCAACCTGGAAAGGCAAATCAGCGCTCCAAAGGAGTCTCGCGTCCCAGCGGGCAAAAGGGCCATGCCGAAAAAAGTGTCCAAACCAGAAATGCAGGACCGGCCATGGAGAAATGGGAGCCTTGCTACGCTGATCGGTGGGATGTAAATTGCCAACAGCCACTCTGGAGAAGTGTACGGTGTGTTCTGAAACATCTAAAAAACACAGCTTGGAGAGCATAGGGCACTTCCACTCCTGGGCGTATAAATTGGGAAAACTAAAAATCAGCAAGACACAGGCACCCCAAAGTTTAGGGCTGCTCTGTTGACAAGAACCCCCACTTCATTACACCTTAAATATCCTAGGAAAGAGAAAAATGGATAAAGAAGTTGTGGTCCTCATGTACAATGGAATATCACTCAGCCATGAAATCAACGTCATAAGGCTAGTAGCAGCACGATGAGTGGATTTAGGTACGACAATTCTAAGTGAAATAAGTCACACAGAAAAAGACACTTATCATAAGATATCACTTATAGAGGGAATGTAAAAACCGCTACACTTGAACTGAATTACTAAAGAGAACAGAGTCACACGTTTAGAAAACACACTATGGCTGCTGAACGGGACAGGTGAGGTGGGGTGATGCATAAAACAAGGGTTTCAAATTAGCTCAGATACCGTTCCATAAACCCAATATGTAATAGACAAGACCTATTCCTTTTTCAGTGAACTGGACTCAACACCCCCTATTCACCGCACAAGAATATATCTGACTAGTAAGAATCTTCAAACCTATGTATTGATATCTCTCTGTAAGTGAGTCAAGGGGGTGCAAAGCGGAATAAACACAGCCGTGAAAAGCAGCTAAACCCCATTATAAAAATAAATTACTTTTCAAAACCAGTGAAACAAAGACAGTGAAAGAGAGAGAAATTCTTACAAAATTCGTTCAGGGGCTGTGATGCAACCTGGATTGACCATATCTAGACCCACAGCTGATTGAGACATAAGGGTGGACACTCTTGGGGCTGAGAGGTTCGGTGAGGTTGGGTGAGCCAACGCAGACCCTTTCAAGTAATACTGCATGGTACCCATCCCATGGGTCCCAAATCTCCAGGTTCAAGGGCATCTTCCTACATCGAAAACAGGCATGAGAAACCCAGAAGATGGTACACCGTGTGATTGGGAAAGGTTTCTAAAACGCACCTCATTTCTCATCTCCTTGGCTCGGGTTCGCCATTCCAGGCGATTTACTAGCCATCTCCCTCCTTGGAGAATCAGCACCTTTAACCTCCTGTTCCGTACAGGTTGCAATTTGTCCTGAGGATGAACGGGAAGAGGGGGAACCAATGAGAGACTAGCTCTAGGGGTTGGGACAGGCACAGGTCACTCTATTTTCCCATCAGGAAGAAGAATTAAGCACAAGCTCAGCCTGCCCCCCAGAACCAGAAGAGGGCCTGAAGCAATCCTGCGCTTTTGCGGCCAGCTCCCAAAAAAGCCAGTTGAAAAATGGAGCTCAGGGGCACTGCAATTCACAAACCTGCAGAGTTTTAAATGATACCTCTCGTCCACAAATATATTAAGGGAAGGCAACGAAGAGGCTTTGAAAGCAAGGCAGAATTGCAGGAAACAGATTTCAGGAGGTAGATTCGAATCGCCTTGAAAGCACATGAAAAGCGGCAAAACGTGGACAATGATTCCCTTGGCCAAAAAGGGCGTATGCGTTTTTTCCTGAATATATTCAGGAAAAAACGCATACGCCCTTTTTGGCCAACCAAGCAACCTGGAAAGGCAAATCAGCGCTCCAAAGAAGTCTCGCTTCCCAGCGGGCAAAAGGGCCATGCGGAAAAAATGTCCAAACCAGAAATGCAGGACCGGCCATGGAGAAATGGGAGCCTTGCTACGCTGATGGGTGGGATGTAAATTGCCAACAGCCACTCTGGAGAAGTGTACGGTGTGTTCTGAAACATCTAAAAAACACAGCTTGGAGAGCAGAGGGCACTTCCACTCATGGGCGTATAAATTGGGAAAACTAAAAATCAGCAAGACACAGGCACCCCAAAGTTTAGGGCTGCTCTGTTGACAAGAACCCCCACTTCATTACACCTTAAATATCCTAGGAAAGAGAAAAATGGATAAAGAAGTTGTGGTCCTCATGTACAATGGAATATCACTCAGCCATGAAATCAACGTCATAAGGCTAGTAGCAGCACGATGAGTGGATTTAGGTACGACGATTCTAAGTGAAATAAGTCACACAGAAAAAGACACTTATCATAAGATATCACTTAGAGAGGGAATGTAAAAACCGCTACACTTGAACTGAATTACAAAAGAGAACAGAATCACACGTTTAGAAAAGACACTATGGCTGCTGAACGGGACAGGTGAGGTGGGGTGATGCATAAAACAAGGGTTTCAAATTAGCTCAGATACCGTTCCATAAACCCAATATGTAATAGACAAGACCTATTCCTTTTTCAGTGTACTGGACTCAACACCCCCTATTCACCGCACAAGAATATATCTGACTAGTAAGAATCTTCAAACCTATGTATTGATATCTCTCTGTAAGTGAGGCAAGGGGGTGTAAAGCGGCATAAACACAGCCGTGAAAAGCAGCTAAACCCCATTATAAAAATAACTTACTTTTCAAAACCAGTGAAACAAAGACAGTGAAAGAGAGAGAAATTCTTACAAAATTCGTTCAGGGGCTGTGATGCAACCTGGATTGACCATATCTAGACCCACAGCTGATTGAGACATAAGGGTGGACACTCTTGGGGCTGAGAGGTTCAGTGAGGTTGGGTGAGCCAACGCAGACCCTTTCAAGTAATACTGCATGGTACCCATCCCATGGGTCCCAAATCTCCAGGTTCAAGGGCATCTTCCTACATCGAAAACAGGCATGAGAAACCCAGAAGATGGTACACCGTGTGATCGGGAAAGGTTTCTAAAACGCACCTCATTTCTCATCTCCTTGGCTCGGGTTCGCCATTCCAGCCGATTTACTAGCCATCTCCCTCCTTGGAGAATCAGCACCTTTAACCTCCTGTTCCGTACAGGTTGCAATTTGTCCTGAGGATGAAGGGGAAGAGGGGGAACCAATGAGAGACTAGCTCTAGGGGTTGGGACAGGCACAGGTCACTCTATTTTCCCATCAGGAAGAAGAATTAAGCACAAGCTCAGCCTGCCCCCCAGAACCAGAAGAGGGCCTGAAGCAATCCTGCGCTTTTGCGGCCAGCTCCCAAAAAAGCCAGTTGAAAAATGGAGCTCAGGGGCACTGCAATTCACAAACCTGCAGAGTTTTAAATGATACCTCTCGTCCACAAATATATTAAGGGAAGGCAACGAAGAGGCTTTGAAAGCAAGGCAGAATTGCAGGAAACAGATTTCAGGAGGTAGATTCGAATCGCCTTGAAAGCACATGAAAAGCGGCAAAACGTGGACAATGATGCCCTTGGCCAAAAAGGGCGTATGCGTTTTTTCCTGAATATATTCAGGAAAAAACGCATACGCCCTTTTTGGCCAACCAAGCAACCTGGAAAGGCAAATCAGCGCTCCAAAGGAGTCTCGCGTCCCAGCGGGCAAAAGGGCCATGCCGAAAAAAGTGTCCAAACCAGAAATGCAGGACCGGCCATGGAGAAATGGGAGCCTTGCTACGCTGATCGGTGGGATGTAAATTGCCAACAGCCACTCTGGAGAAGTGTACGGTGTGTTCTGAAACATCTAAAAAACACAGCTTGGAGAGCATAGGGCACTTCCACTCCTGGGCGTATAAATTGGGAAAACTAAAAATCAGCAAGACACAGGCACCCCAAAGTTTAGGGCTGCTCTGTTGACAAGAACCCCCACTTCATTACACCTTAAATATCCTAGGAAAGAGAAAAATGGATAAAGAAGTTGTGGTCCTCATGTACAATGGAATATCACTCAGCCATGAAATCAACGTCATAAGGCTAGTAGCAGCACGATGAGTGGATTTAGGTACGACAATTCTAAGTGAAATAAGTCACACAGAAAAAGACACTTATCATAAGATATCACTTATAGAGGGAATGTAAAAACCGCTACACTTGAACTGAATTACTAAAGAGAACAGAGTCACACATTTAGAAAACACACTATGGCTGCTGAACGGGACAGGTGAGGTGGGGTGATGCATAAAACAAGGGTTTCAAATTAGCTCAGATACCGTTCCATAAACCCAATATGTAATAGACAAGACCTATTCCTTTTTCAGTGAACTGGACTCAACACCCCCTATTCACCGCACAAGAATATATCTGACTAGTAAGAATCTTCAAACCTATGTATTGATATCTCTCTGTAAGTGAGTCAAGGGGGTGCAAAGCGGAATAAACACAGCCGTGAAAAGCAGCTAAACCCCATTATAAAAATAAATTACTTTTCAAAACCAGTGAAACAAAGACAGTGAAAGAGAGAGAAATTCTTACAAAATTCGTTCAGGGGCTGTGATGCAACCTGGATTGACCATATCTAGACCCACAGCTGATTGAGACATAAGGGTGGACACTCTTGGGGCTGAGAGGTTCGGTGAGGTTGGGTGAGCCAACGCAGACCCTTTCAAGTAATACTGCATGGTACCCATCCCATGGGTCCCAAATCTCCAGGTTCAAGGGCATCTTCCTACATCGAAAACAGGCATGAGAAACCCAGAAGATGGTACACCGTGTGATTGGGAAAGGTTTCTAAAACGCACCTCATTTCTCATCTCCTTGGCTCGGGTTCGCCATTCCAGGCGATTTACTAGCCATCTCCCTCCTTGGAGAATCAGCACCTTTAACCTCCTGTTCCGTACAGGTTGCAATTTGTCCTGAGGATGAACGGGAAGAGGGGGAACCAATGAGAGACTAGCTCTAGGGGTTGGGACAGGCACAGGTCACTCTATTTTCCCATCAGGAAGAAGAATTAAGCACAAGCTCAGCCTGCCCCCCAGAACCAGAAGAGGGCCTGAAGCAATCCTGCGCTTTTGCGGCCAGCTCCCAAAAAAGCGAGTTGAAAAATGGAGCTCAGGGGCACTGCAATTCACAAACCTGCAGAGTTTTAAATGATACCTCTCGTCCACAAATATATTAAGGGAAGGCAACGAAGAGGCTTTGAAAGCAAGGCAGAATTGCAGGAAACAGATTTCAGGAGGTAGATTCGAATCGCCTTGAAAGCACATGAAAAGCGGCAAAACGTGGACAATGATTCCCTTGGCCAAAAAGGGCGTATGCGTTTTTTCCTGAATATATTCAGGAAAAAACGCATACGCCCTTTTTGGCCAACCAAGCAACCTGGAAAGGCAAATCAGCGCTCCAAAGAAGTCTCGCTTCCCAGCGGGCAAAAGGGCCATGCGGAAAAAAGTGTCCAAACCAGAAATGCAGGACCGGCCATGGAGAAATGGGAGCCTTGCTACGCTGATGGGTGGGATGTAAATTGCCAACAGCCACTCTGGAGAAGTGTACGGTGTGTTCTGAAACATCTAAAAAACACAGCTTGGAGAGCAGAGGGCACTTCCACTCATGGGCGTATAAATTGGGAAAACTAAAAATCAGCAAGACACAGGCACCCCAAAGTTTAGGGCTGCTCTGTTGACAAGAACCCCCACTTCATTACACCTTAAATATCCTAGGAAAGAGAAAAATGGATAAAGAAGTTGTGGTCCTCATGTACAATGGAATATCACTCAGCCATGAAATCAACGTCATAATGCTAGTAGCAGCACGATGAGTGGATTTAGGTACGACGATTCTAAGTGAAATAAGTCACACAGAAAAAGACACTTATCATAAGATATCACTTAGAGAGGGAATGTAAAAACCGCTACACTTGAACTGAATTACAAAAGAGAACAGAATCACACGTTTAGAAAACACACTATGGCTGCTGAACGGGACAGGTGAGGTGGGGTGATGCATAAAACAAGGGTTTCAAATTAGCTCAGATACCGTTCCATAAACCCAATATGTAATAGACAAGACCTATTCCTTTTTCAGTGACCTGGACTCAACACCCCCTATTCACCGCACAAGAATATATCTGACTAGTAAGAATTTTCAAACCTATGTATTGATATCTCTCTGTAAGTGAGTCAAGGGGGTGTAAAGCGGCATAAACACAGCCGTGAAAAACAGCTAAACCCCATTATAAAAATAACTTACTTTTCAAAACCAGTGAAACAAAGACAGTGAAAGAGAGAGAAATTCTTACAAAATTCGTTCAGGGGCTGTGATGCAACCTGGATTGACCATATCTAGACCCACAGCTGATTGAGACATAAGGGTGGACACTCTTGGGACTTAGAGTTTCGGTGAGGTTGGGTGAGCCAACGCAGACCCTTTCAAGTAATACTGCATGGTACCCATCCCACGGGTCCCAAATCTCCAGGTTCAAGGCCATCTTCCTACATCGAAA
Organism: Balaenoptera acutorostrata; assembly: GCF_949987535.1. Lineage (NCBI taxonomy): Eukaryota > Metazoa > Chordata > Mammalia > Artiodactyla > Balaenopteridae > Balaenoptera > Balaenoptera acutorostrata. The sequence goes on from NW_026645612.1 coordinate 963,582, forward strand.
ACAGGCATGAGAAACCCAGAAGATGGTACACCGTGTGATCGGGAAAGGTTTCTAAAACGCACCTCATTTCTCATCTCCTTGGCTCGGGTTCGCCATTCCAGCCGATTTACTAGCCATCTCCCTCCTTGGAGAATCAGCACCTTTAACCTCCTGTTCCGTACAGGTTGCAATTTGTCCTGAGGATGAAGGGGAAGAGGGGGAACCAATGAGAGACTAGCTCTAGGGGTTGGGACAGGCACAGGTCACTCTATTTTCCCATCAGGAAGAAGAATTAAGCACAAGCTCAGCCTGCCCCCCAGAACCAGAAGAGGGCCTGAAGCAATCCTGCCCTTTTGCGGCCAGCTCCCAAAAAAGCGAGTTGAAAAATGGAGCTCAGGGGCACTGCAATTCACAAACCTGCAGAGTTTTAAATGATACGTCTCGTCCACAGATATATTAAGGGAAGGCAACGAAGAGGCTTTGAAAGCAAGGCAGAATTGCAGGAAACAGATTTCAGGAGGTAGATTCGAATCGCCTTGAAAGCACATGAAAAGCGGCAAAACGTGGACAATGATGCCCTTGGCCAAAAAGGGCGTATGCGTTTTTTCCTGAATATATTCAGGAAAAAACGCATACGCCCTTTTTGGCCAACCAAGCAACCTGGAAAGGCAAATCAGCGCTCCAAAGAAGTCTCGCTTCCCAGCGGGCAAAAGGGCCATGCGGAAAAAAGTGTCCAAACCAGAAATGCAGGACCGGCCATGGAGAAATGGGAGCCTTGCTACGCTGATGGGTGGGATGTAAATTGCCAACAGCCACTCTGGAGAAGTGTACGGTGTGTTCTGAAACATCTAAAAAACACAGCTTGGAGAGCATAGGGCACTTCCACTCATGGGCGTATAAATTGGGAAAACTAAAAATCAGCAAGACACAGGCACCCCAAAGTTTAGGGCTGCTCTGTTGACAAGAACCCCCACTTCATTACACCTTAAATATCCTAGGAAAGAGAAAAATGGATAAAGAAGTTGTGGTCCTCATGTACAATGGAATATCACTCAGCCATGAAATCAACGTCATAAGGCTAGTAGCAGCACGATGAGTGGATTTAGGTACGACAATTCTAAGTGAAATAAGTCACACAGAAAAAGACACTTATCATAAGATATCACTTATAGAGGGAATGTAAAAACCGCTACACTTGAACTGAATTACTAAAGAGAACAGAGTCACACGTTTAGAAAACACACTATGGCTGCTGAACGGGACAGGTGAGGTGGGGTGATGCATAAAACAAGGGTTTCAAATTAGCTCAGATACCGTTCCATAAACCCAATATGTAATAGACAAGACCTATTCCTTTTTCAGTGAACTGGACTCAACACCCCCTATTCACCGCACAAGAATATATCTGACTAGTAAGAATCTTCAAACCTATGTATTGATATCTCTCTGTAAGTGAGTCAAGGGGGTGCAAAGCGGAATAAACACAGCCGTGAAAAGCAGCTAAACCCCATTATAAAAATAAATTACTTTTCAAAACCAGTGAAACAAAGACAGTGAAAGAGAGAGAAATTCTTACAAAATTCGTTCAGGGGCTGTGATGCAACCTGGATTGACCATATCTAGACCCACAGCTGATTGAGACATAAGGGTGGACACTCTTGGGGCTGAGAGGTTCGGTGAGGTTGGGTGAGCCAACGCAGACCCTTTCAAGTAATACTGCATGGTACCCATCCCATGGGTCCCAAATCTCCAGGTTCAAGGGCATCTTCCTACATCGAAAACAGGCATGAGAAACCCAGAAGATGGTACACCGTGTGATTGGGAAAGGTTTCTAAAACGCACCTCATTTCTCATCTCCTTGGCTCGGGTTCGCCATTCCAGGCGATTTACTAGCCATCTCCCTCCTTGGAGAATCAGCACCTTTAACCTCCTGTTCCGTACAGGTTGCAATTTGTCCTGAGGATGAACGGGAAGAGGGGGAACCAATGAGAGACTAGCTCTAGGGGTTGGGACAGGCACAGGTCACTCTATTTTCCCATCAGGAAGAAGAATTAAGCACAAGCTCAGCCTGCCCCCCAGAACCAGAAGAGGGCCTGAAGCAATCCTGCGCTTTTGCGGCCAGCTCCCAAAAAAGCCAGTTGAAAAATGGAGCTCAGGGGCACTGCAATTCACAAACCTGCAGAGTTTTAAATGATACCTCTCGTCCACAAATATATTAAGGGAAGGCAACGAAGAGGCTTTGAAAGCAAGGCAGAATTGCAGGAAACAGATTTCAGGAGGTAGATTCGAATCGCCTTGAAAGCACATGAAAAGCGGCAAAACGTGGACAATGATTCCCTTGGCCAAAAAGGGCGTATGCGTTTTTTCCTGAATATATTCAGGAAAAAACGCATACGCCCTTTTTGGCCAACCAAGCAACCTGGAAAGGCAAATCAGCGCTCCAAAGAAGTCTCGCTTCCCAGCGGGCAAAAGGGCCATGCGGAAAAAAGTGTCCAAACCAGAAATGCAGGACCGGCCATGGAGAAATGGGAGCCTTGCTACGCTGATGGGTGGGATGTAAATTGCCAACAGCCACTCTGGAGAAGTGTACGGTGTGTTCTGAAACATCTAAAAAACACAGCTTGGAGAGCAGAGGGCACTTCCACTCATGGGCGTATAAATTGGGAAAACTAAAAATCAGCAAGACACAGGCACCCCAAAGTTTAGGGCTGCTCTGTTGACAAGAACCCCCACTTCATTACACCTTAAATATCCTAGGAAAGAGAAAAATGGATAAAGAAGTTGTGGTCCTCATGTACAATGGAATATCACTCAGCCATGAAATCAACGTCATAATGCTAGTAGCAGCACGATGAGTGGATTTAGGTACGACGATTCTAAGTGAAATAAGTCACATAGAAAAAGACACTTATCATAAGATATCACTTAGAGAGGGAATGTAAAAACCGCTACACTTGAACTGAATTACAAAAGAGAACAGAATCACACGTTTAGAAAACACACTATGGCTGCTGAACGGGACAGGTGAGGTGGGGTGATGCATAAAACAAGGGTTTCAAATTAGCTCAGATACCGTTCCATAAACCCAATATGTAATAGACAAGACCTATTCCTTTTTCAGTGACCTGGACTCAACACCCCCTATTCACCGCACAAGAATATATCTGACTAGTAAGAATTTTCAAACCTATGTATTGATATCTCTCTGTAAGTGAGTCAAGGGGGTGTAAAGCGGCATAAACACAGCCGTGAAAAACAGCTAAACCCCATTATAAAAATAACTTACTTTTCAAAACCAGTGAAACAAAGACAGTGAAAGAGAGAGAAATTCTTACAAAATTCGTTCAGGGGCTGTGATGCAACCTGGATTGACCATATCTAGACCCACAGCTGATTGAGACATAAGGGTGGACACTCTTGGGACTTAGAGTTTCGGTGAGGTTGGGTGAGCCAACGCAGACCCTTTCAAGTAATACTGCATGGTACCCATCCCACGGGTCCCAAATCTCCAGGTTCAAGGCCATCTTCCTACATCGAAAACAGGCATGAGAAACCCAGAAGATGGTACACCGTGTGATCGGGAAAGGTTTCTAAAACGCACCTCATTTCTCATCTCCTTGGCTCGGGTTCGCCATTCCAGCCGATTTACTAGCCATCTCCCTCCTTGGAGAATCAGCACCTTTAACCTCCTGTTCCGTACAGGTTGCAATTTGTCCTGAGGATGAAGGGGAAGAGGGGGAACCAATGAGAGACTAGCTCTAGGGGTTGGGACAGGCACAGGTCACTCTATTTTCCCATCAGGAAGAAGAATTAAGCACAAGCTCAGCCTGCCCCCCAGAACCAGAAGAGGGCCTGAAGCAATCCTGCCCTTTTGCGGCCAGCTCCCAAAAAAGCGAGTTGAAAAATGGAGCTCAGGGGCACTGCAATTCACAAACCTGCAGAGTTTTAAATGATACGTCTCGTCCACAGATATATTAAGGGAAGGCAACGAAGAGGCTTTGAAAGCAAGGCAGAATTGCAGGAAACAGATTTCAGGAGGTAGATTCGAATCGCCTTGAAAGCACATGAAAAGCGGCAAAACGTGGACAATGATGCCCTTGGCCAAAAAGGGCGTATGCGTTTTTTCCTGAATATATTCAGGAAAAAACGCATACGCCCTTTTTGGCCAACCAAGCAACCTGGAAAGGCAAATCAGCGCTCCAAAGAAGTCTCGCTTCCCAGCGGGCAAAAGCGCCATGCGGAAAAAAGTGTCCAAACCAGAAATGCAGGACCGGCCATGGAGAAATGGGAGCCTTGCTACGCTGATGGGTGGGATGTAAATTGCCAACAGCCACTCTGGAGAAGTGTACGGTGTGTTCTGAAACATCTAAAAAACACAGCTTGGAGAGCATAGGGCACTTCCACTCATGGGCGTATAAATTGGGAAAACTAAAAATCAGCAAGACACAGGCACCCCAAAGTTTAGGGCTGCTCTGTTGACAAGAACCCCCACTTCATTACACCTAAAATATCCTAGGAAAGAGAAAAATGGATAAAGAAGTTGTGGTCCTCATGTACAATGGAATATCACTCAGCCATGATATCAACGTCATAAGGCTAGTAGCAGCACGATGAGTGGATTTAGGTACGACGATTCTAAGTGAAATAAGTCACACAGAAAAAGACACTTATCATAAGATATCACTTATAGAGGGAATGTAAAAACCGCTACACTTGAACTGAATTGCAAAACAGAACAGAGTCACACGTTTAGAAAATACACTATGGCTGCTGAACGGGAAAGGTGAGGTGGGGTGATGCATAAAACAAGGGTTTCAAATTAGCTCCGATACCATTCCATAAACCCAATATGTAAGAGACAAGACCTATTCCTTTTTCAGTGACCTGGACTCAACACCCCCTATTCACCGCACAAGAATATATCTGACTAGTAAGAATCTTCAAACCTATGTCTTGATATCTCTCTGTAAGTGAGTCAAGGGGTTGTAAAGCGGCATAAACTCAGCCGTGAAAAGCAGCTAAACCCCATTATAAAAATAACTTACTTTTCAAAACCAGTGAAACAAAGACAGTGAAAGAGAGAGAAATTCTTACAAAATTCGTTCAGGGGCTGTGATGCAACCTGGATTGACCATATCTAGACCCACAGCTGATTGAGACATAAGGGTGGACACTCTTGGGGCTGAGAGGTTCGGTGAGGTTGGGTGAGCCAACGCAGACCCTTTCAAGTAATACTGCATGGTACCCATCCCACGGGTCCCAAATCTCCAGGTTCAAGGCCATCTTCCTACATCGAAAACAGGCATGAGAAACCCAGAAGATGGTACACCGTGTGATCGGGAAAGGTTTCTAAAACGCACCTCATTTCTCATCTCCTTGGCTCGGGTTCGCCATTCCAGCCGATTTACTAGCCATCTCGCTCCTTGGAGAATCAGCACCTTTAACCTCCTGTTCCGTACAGGTTGCAATTTGTCCTGAGGATGAAGGGGAAGAGGGGGAACCAATGAGAGACTAGCTCTAGGGGTTGGGACAGGCACAGGTCACTCTATTTTCCCATCAGGAAGAAGAATTAAGCACAAGCTCAGCCTGCCCCCCAGAACCAGAAGAGGGCCTGAAGCAATCCTGCGCTTTTGCGGCCAGCTCCCAAAAAAGCGAGTTGAAAAATGGAGCTCAGGGGCACTGCAATTCACAAACCTGCAGAGTTTTAAATGATACCTCTCGTCCACAAATATATTAAGGGAAGGCAACGAAGAGGCTTTGAAAGCAAGGCAGAATTGCAGGAAACAGATTTCAGGAGGTAGATTCGAATCGCCTTGAAAGCACATGAAAAGCGGCAAAACGTGGACAATGATGCCCTTGGCCAAAAAGGGCGTATGCGTTTTTTCCTGAATATATTCAGGAAAAAACGCATACGCCCTTTTTGGCCAACCAAGCAACCTGGAAAGGCAAATCAGCGCTCCAAAGAAGTCTCGCTTCCCAGCGGGCAAAAGGGCCATGCCGAAAAAAGCGTCCAAACCAGAAATGCAGGACCGGCCATGGAGAAATGGGAGCCTTGCTACGCTGATGGGTGGGATGTAAATTGCCAACAGCCACTCTGGAGAAGTGTACGGTGTGTTCTGAAACATCTAAAAAACACAGCTTGGAGAGCATAGGGCACTTCCACTCATGGGCGTATAAATTGGGAAAACTAAAAATCAGCAAGACACAGGCACCCCAAAGTTTAGGGCTGCTCTGTTGACAAGAACCCCCACTTCATTACACCTTAAATATCCTAGGAAAGAGAAAAATGGATAAAGAAGTTGTGGTCCTCATGTACAATGGAATATCACTCAGCCATGAAATCAACGTCATAAGGCTAGTAGCAGCACGATGAGTGGATTTAGGTACGACGATTCTAAGTGAAATAAGTCACACAGAAAAAGACACTTATCATAAGATATCACTTATAGAGGGAATGTAAAAACCGCTACACTTGAACTGAATTACAAAAGAGAACAGAGTCACACGTTTAGGAAACACACTATGGCTGCTGAACGGGACAGGTGAGGTGGGGTGATGCATAAAACAAGGGTTTCAAATTAGCTCAGATACCGTTCCATAAACCCAATATGTAATAGACAAGACCTATTCCTTTTTCAGTGTACTGGACTCAACACCCCCTATTCACCGCACAAGAATATATCTGACTAGTAAGAATCTTCAAACCTATGTATTGATATCTCTCTGTAAGTGAGGCAAGGGGGTGTAAAGCGGCATAAACACAGCCGTGAAAAGCAGCTAAACCCCATTATAAAAATAACTTACTTTTCAAAACCAGTGAAACAAAGACAGTGAAAGAGAGAGAAATTCTTACAAAATTCGTTCAGGGGCTGTGATGCAACCTGGATTGACCATATCTAGACCCACAGCTGATTGAGACATAAGGGTGGACACTCTTGGGGCTGAGAGGTTCGGTGAGGTTGGGTGAGCCAACGCAGACCCTTTCAAGTAATACTGCATGGTACCCATCCCATGGGTCCCAAATCTCCAGGTTCAAGGGCATCTTCCTACATCGAAAACAGGCATGAGAAACCCAGAAGATGGTACACCGTGTGATCGGGAAAGGTTTCTAAAACGCACCTCATTTCTCATCTCCTTGGCTCGGGTTCGCCATTCCAGCCGATTTACTAGCCATCTCCCTCCTTGGAGAATCAGCACCTTTAACCTCCTGTTCCGTACAGGTTGCAATTTGTCCTGAGGATGAAGGGGAAGAGGGGGAACCAATGAGAGACTAGCTCTAGGGGTTGGGACAGGCACAGGTCACTCTATTTTCCCATCAGGAAGAAGAATTAAGCACAAGCTCAGCCTGCCCCCCAGAACCAGAAGAGGGCCTGAAGCAATCCTGCGCTTTTGCGGCCAGCTCCCAAAAAAGCCAGTTGAAAAATGGAGCTCAGGGGCACTGCAATTCACAAACCTGCAGAGTTTTAAATGATACCTCTCGTCCACAGATATATTAAGGGAAGGCAACGAAGAGGCTTTGAAAGCAAGGCAGAATTGCAGGAAACAGATTTCAGGAGGTAGATTCGAATCGCCTTGAAAGCACATGAAAAGCGGCAAAACGTGGACAATGATGCCCTTGGCCAAAAAGGGCGTATGCGTTTTTTCCTGAATATATTCAGGAAAAAACGCATACGACCTTTTTGGCCAACCAAGCAACCTGGAAAGGCAAATCAGCGCTCCAAAGAAGTCTCGCTTCCCAGCGGGCAAAAGGGCCATGCGGAAAAAAGTGTCCAAACCAGAAATGCAGGACCGGCCATGGAGAAATGGGAGCCTTGCTACGCTGATGGGTGGGATGTAAATTGCCAACAGCCACTCTGGAGAAGTGTACGGTGTGTTCTGAAACATCTAAAAAACACAGCTTGGAGAGCATAGGGCACTTCCACTCATGGGCGTATAAATTGGGAAAACTAAAAATCAGCAAGACACAGGCACCCCAAAGTTTAGGGCTGCTCTGTTGACAAGAACCCCCACTTCATTACACCTAAAATATCCTAGGAAAGAGAAAAATGGATAAAGAAGTTGTGGTCCTCATGTACAATGGAATATCACTCAGCCATGATATCAACGTCATAAGGCTAGTAGCAGCACGATGAGTGGATTTAGTTACGACGATTCTAAGTGAAATAAGTCACACAGAAAAAGACACTTATCATAAGATATCACTTATAGAGGGAATGTAAAAACCGCTACACTTGAACTGAATTGCAAAACAGAACAGAGTCACACGTTTAGGAAACACACTATGGCTGCTGAACGGGACAGGTGAGGTGGGGTGATGCATAAAACAAGGGTTTCAAATTAGCTCCGATACCATTCCATAAACCCAATATGTAAGAGACAAGACCTATTCCTTTTT